>NW_015094509.1:14398062-14661524 GCF_001431845.1 Calidris pugnax
AAAAAAAAAGGGAATTAATAAAAAAATATTTGGCCCCCCCCCCCCCCGCATTAAAGTGAGTGAAATAAATAAAATCTTAACTAGAGTAAAATTAAAAGACATTTTACTGACATCTCCCATGCCTTCCCATACCTGCTAATTAGTCAGATATTTAAAATGAAATTACTTGAGAGAATAAATTTTCTAACAGAGGACACTATATGCTGATATATGCTCCCTAGTCAAGTCTAACAGTTTGGGCTTTTTTCTCCCCATCACTTCTATTGTTCTGTGCATCCCAAAGCTTACATCAAGCCCATCAGCAAAGCCACCATCTTTACTATATCTTTTTACTCCATCATTTTTTCTCCATCTCTCATGAACTTCCATATTGTTTCCTGCTCAGCTGTAGTTGCCTAGCAAGCAACTCTCTTGGCTCCCAACTTCACACTTGCTCTCTAAATATCTCTATCTATCTTCATCTTTAAATATCTTTCTCTCTCATTTGCTTAATGGTTAGGCAAAAGGCCAAGAATTGCTTTTTATCGATTGGTTCACCAGACACATTCCTCAGAGCAAAGACTCCTGAAGGATTTCATTTGCGTCTTGTCCACTGGGACCCAACCACAAGCCCGAGGACTGTAAAAGGCTCTAGGTTCGAGGGATGCTTTACAAGATGGATGGAATTTCTGGCTGCATCAAATAAACGTTGTGGAAACACTTTAAACAACTCAGGCACTTATTTTATTAAAGTAATTTTTTGGAAAGGAAAGGCAAAGCAATGTTTACATTTTGGGCTGTTTTTTTCAGGATGAAATTAAACCTTTATTTTGTTTCATGTTTTATAGTATAAGTAACATAACATATAATATCAGTAACAAAAGAGAGTGCATTTACTGCTGCTGTCCATTCTGAAAGTGTAGCTACAATTTTGAAATATGCTGGCTGTAGCGAGTACAGACACTACTGTCAAACTGGACTACTTGTATTCATTTGATTGATTTCTTTGAAGCTACAGTAATTTAGATAAGAATGGCCTGTACTGATTTACTTATGTGGCTTAAGTATCCAATCTAATATATGGCCCCATTCAAGTTAGATGGCTTCTCTTAGATCTCTTTATCTGTGTGTTTTGAATCAAATCACATTGCTTGCAAATCTTATAAAAGGATTGAGCCTGTCTGTTTTCAGTAAAATTAGGCCTTTGAATGGAAGTAATATATGAGCTGTTGCAGCTTTCACCCAACCTGGTTTATAGGTTCACAGAGAACTTTTTCCAGAACTAACAAATGGACTTTCACCAAAAATTAATAAATACAGAGATAAAGAGAAAAAAAAAAACAAACCCTGCAGCCGTCTAAGGAACAAGAATTATTTTTGTAAATATAATTCCTAATATTTTTATCTAAAGAAGAAAAAATCATTTTGTTTGGTTGGTTTCACTTAAAAAAAAAGGCTTGTTTCTGCAACAAATTACCCACTGGGCATTATGTGTTGTCCATTTCTTTCTGCATGTTTGGTAGAGGTCTTTCCTGAGGTCTTTCCCAGGGTCTTGAAAGCTTCCTTTTTGACTACAAGAGGGTAGAACATGCCTGACTGATTCCCCACTCTGCACTGCAGTAGTACCACTGTCTGAAAAGAAATTCCTTTGTATTATTCTTTCTTTAGGATACACAAACATCTCTATTTTTTCTTTAAGGCATTTTTGAAACATGTATAACTGATCTAACTCTTTAAGAATGTATAGCACTTTTACAGATGGGATAAACATCACCCCGGATTTTTTAAGTGGGGCTTTGGACAGTACTGTGTGCAATGAGATAAAGAAAAGCCACCCTTCCAAACCTTCCTAATGTAAACCATGATATTGAAGATTATAGGAATTGTTTTTCCAATCAAATACTGCTCTAACAAATAAGAAATATAGAAACATAGAATCTTTTAGGTTGGGAAAGACCTTTAAGATTGTTGAGTCCAACTGTTAACTTAATAGTGCTAAGTCCACCACTAAACCATGTCCCCAGGTGTCTCAGTTACACATCTTCTAAATACCGCCAGGGGTGGTGACTTAGCCACTTCCCTGAGCAACCTGTTATAAAGTCTGGTAACTCTTTTGGTGAAGAAAATTTTCCTAATATCTCCCCTGGCCCAACTTGAGGCCATTGCCCCTCGTCCTATCGCTTGTTACTTTGGAGAAGAGACCAACCCCCACCTGGCTTCAACCTCATTTCAAGTAGTTGTAGGAAGAGCCATAAGGTCCCCCCTCAGCCTCCTTTTCTCCAGACTAAATATTCTAGAGTTCTCTCAGCCACTCCTCATAAAACTTGTGCTCTAGACACCTCTCCCCCTCTTTGCTCTTCTCTGGACTCACTCCAAGCCTAAAACTGAACACAGTATTCAAGCTGCGGCCTCACCAGTGCTCACTACAGAGGGATGATCACTTCCCTAGCCCTGCTGGCCACCCTGTTTCTCATACAAGACAGGGTGCTGTTGGCTGCCTTGGCTACCTGGGCACAGTGCTGGCTCATATTGAGCTGGCTGTTGACCAACACCCCCAAGTCAAGAGTTTTCAGGATCTGACTTTAAGATATTACATTTCAGATGACTGTAATTACCTGAAGTGGAAAGTGCTATATTGTGGACAAATATGCTTAGAGAGGGTTAAACTGAATAACAGAAATGTTCCTTTTACGAACCCTATGATTATTGTACAATAAGAGGTGTCCCAATCTCAGATATACAATCTCCATTGTTGTAAATGTGATATCATTAAAGAAAAAAACCCAATTGTTCAGTCCCAGGTGCAGCAATGCTAATAATGTAGCACTAAAACTACTGAATTTAGCAGTTTAACATCATTAGAAGCTGAACATCATTAGAAACTGAAAAATAATGAGATGTTAGTATTTAATTGTCCAAATAGACAGTAAAATTCACCTTGAGGTCACTTGACACTCTCGTGTAGCTAAAAAAAAAAAAAACCAAACAAAAAGAGAAAAATAGCTCATTTCAGAATAATAATCCTTCATCTAAATAAGGTTTTCATTTATTTGTTTGTTTTTGTACAGTCTAGAATTCTAATTTCTGACTAGTTTATACAGAAATTCAACCAGGAATTAAATTTTGGAGTAAAATAGAAATAAATAAAATAGATGACACTTTTATTTTAGGAAGCAAAGAAATAGCAATTTTAGGATCATTCCTTCAAGAACTGAGAAGTTGTGTTTTAATACAATTCCACCTTTTATTTTCCTGAACTAGGATGGGACCATTCCGCTAAAGAACATGGGGCAGCTGTCTCTGAAGGATCAAGATAATTTAAAAAACTGAAATGAATGAAGTTATAACTAAACAATGAAAAATTAATGGAAAAAGCAGGCAATTATTTCATTTTTAATAGCAGCAACAATAAGACTACTCATGGCATAGCACACAATTGAATATCTTTTATGGATGTTCTCCATTCAAACGTTATGAGTGAGAGACGATTAATTTGTCCAAGCAACAGAGCACGAGTTTGGAATATTGTAGAATTTAAGAATATTTCACAAAGCTGAATTGATAGTGGTTTTAATACCACAGTGTTATTAACTTGAGAACTACCTTTCAGTGAGAAGTAATAATCATTTTACAAAAGTTAACTCATCACAATTAAAGCTAAAAATAAGTGATAACATTTTCACTTTATTTTCTCATGATGTATGAGTCATCTTCACAAAATTTGCCTGCCATTGGCAGTTTTTCATGCTCAGACTTTGCGCAGTTGGAATCGTACAAATCTGCGTCATAAGTTAGGAAATGTTCTGGCCAAGCAGTGTGATTCCTCTAGTCCAATATTTTGTCTCTGATGGTGGCAGAAGAAGATGCTGTTTAGAGAGAGCACAAAAGCCTGGCCACTTCCGATCGCCTGCCTCCTCCTTCTGTCCCTGCAGCCAGAAGCGACGGAGCTGGGCTGTCAGTGGGTACATCTCCATCCAGACCTTCCACCCTGAATTTATGGGTAGTCCATACATTCTTAGTCTTTTTGAACTGGCTACTGCTCTTTGCCACTTATGGCAGCAGTTTACAGAAGTTCCCTACTCACAATGTAAGGAAGTGCTCGGTTTGATCTATTTTGAAATTACCTCCTCATTTTCTCAAGTGCCCCCAGTCCACAAACTGTGGGATTTGATAAATAATAGTAGTGTTTAATTCCAGCTTCTTTTTTTTAAGTCCTGACCATGCGTACCCGCAACTATATCCTCTCCAAACTTAAGGGTATGGGGATTTATGACCTTTTTGTTTTGTTTTGATTTATAATTCCTGTACATTTTCTTCAAGTTGTCTGGTGCCTCTTGCCTATTTGCTACAAAAAAGAAAAAAAAAAAGCATTGCATGGAGGAATCTGCCCAACAGATCAATTAAAAACCTGCACAAAGAAATCCTTGAGCTTCTGTGCTAAATCCTTATCACACCTGAGTCAACTTTCAAAAAGTTTGCAATCAGGCATTGTTCTTAATAAGCTTTTTGTTTTAGGTGTATTTAAAGAATTTATTACTTGGTTGGAGACTACTTTTCAATGTGTTCTTCTATATTTTTTTATCTCTTTTAATTTCCTGTTTACTTTTGACCTGCTGTATTTTTCAGACTTTCTTTTTCTTATCCTTAGCAATAGGCTATGCTTTTTCTTGAATTCTTGTATCTATTTAGTTGTTACTCAAAAAAACCCACTTTTGTTTCTGTGCAGAGATTCACTGGCATTACATTGTCTTTCCTCAGAAAATATACTGTCATTGGTATTTTTTGCTCTTTTCTAATATTTTGATCCAGCAGCTTCAACAAACAGAGAAACTAAATTACCATTTTTGCAGAACCATTTCCGTAACTCTAAACCGAGTGCAATTTGAGGTCCTGGATTAAGGACACCAAGCATCTAAGGTCAAGTTTGGATGTAAAGACACTGTACTGGGTCTCCTCACACTATTCATTACCTCATCATTTGAAACACCCATTTAACACTTCCTTTGAAGAAAAAATTTTGGGTTATTAGTTCAGGGCACAGAGAGGGGCAAAAAATACAGAATGCATTGGTAAATTTTTGGCCTTCAAAAGCTGGAAAAAATGATGTGCAACTTTTTGTATTTTACTACTTTTCCTACCATGGAGATGATTGTTAGAGAGGCTCTAATCTGTCCTCTGAGTGATTTCACAGGCTTTATCTGTACCTGCTGATACATCTGCTCCCTGCTTGGCTGCCCATCCACTGTCATTAGAGGAGTAAGTGCAGTTACTAAAGAGAATGACTCCATGAAGGGAAAGACAGCTGGAGGCTTTGGAAAGTGTGCCTGAGGCTACCAATGGGAACAACAGAACTATGAGACAGCTTAGCAAATGAACTGTAAATTAATTATTTTTCCTATAGCTATCAAGGAAATCAATCAAAACTGTGGGATTGCATCTCATCAGAGCTAAGAGGAAGTTTAAAACTGCTTTGATTTTAATGTGAAATATATTTAATTCAGATACGCATCTACACACACAGCTGTGGGTTTTCTTTCCAGTGCCAGTCCAACTGTAACCCTTTGGAGAGTCATGGCCAGAGGTTTGGCTTCCTTACAAGTGATCTCCTTGTGCTCTTGAATGTAAAGCAACATGGCCTTAGAAGTTTGAGTGGATAGCAGGGATGGGGTTAAATGAAAAGCTGAGCATCCCTTGGAAAGGGTAGGGGACACATTGCCTTAAAATTTACCTCCTTCCCCACTTTGAGAAAACACAAGCAGGGTTGCCTTAGGGGCAAACTCTGGATACCTTCCAGGGTATTTGCCTCTCTACAGTCAGCTGTAAGGGGAGCTGCAAAGCTGACCTGTCATGGAGATGGAAAATCACACCGTTTACTCACTACAGCTCAGCAGAGTCAGCTGGGTATCAGCAGTTGAATGAGGTAGATCCCCTTGACTCTAAGTGATACTTAAATGCCACAGGACTGCCAGAGGCCCACTAGGCACAGTGGCCCAAGTGGACAGCAGCCTTCAGGACATCTAATTTTCTGCAACACTTTATGGGATGCTGCTTGGTATTAGACACTTAGACTGTATATTTTGAAATAAAACTTTGTCTCTGATGATTAAAGTTTGGTTCAATAGGCATGACATATTATGCTTTTATTATTTGAGAAAAAGAAATTGCTGAAATTATCTCAAAGTAACATCAAAGAATCATCAAGTGAACAAAAAATTATTAATCTTTAATACTTTCCAAATCTTCAATTATGAACCTTTCCATATGGCTGGTAAGATAATTGCCCAAACCAGAGAAGGCAGTGACTGCTATTACTCACCATCTCTGATGCTGTTGAAAGAAGCTGGACAATATTAGCCAGCAATACCTTGGGGAATGAAATGGCAAGTGAATTATTAGTCTTTTATTTTCTGGGCAAGCAGGAAGACAATTCTTAGTTTAAAGAGATCGATATTGATAAATGCTGATTTCACACTAAGGTTGTTTCTGAGTTTAGGAGATTAAAGACAAGAAAAATATATTCATTAAAAATACATAGTGAATCATATGAAACTACTGAAGATAGAAAACAACAATATACTAAATGCAAGAAAAGAAGCTAGTTATCCATTTGAAATATAGTGGGTTTTTCCCCATTATCACATTTTCAATAGTTTAGCTTTCTTCAAAGGTTAATGTGTATAATATTTCAGTTTTGCAAATAAAATTGCTTTCCATCTCCTGTTTGCAAAACAGTCTTATAAGATATAGAATGGAATAAAGCAGTGCTTCTTAATCATTCCTGTAAATAATCTGTTTTTATTTCATAGTGTGAGATTTGTTTTCTTACACAGTAGGCTTTATACAAAGTACCAAGTCTGGTTTAGTTGTTTCAAACTTCATGACTTATGTTTACTAGACGCTTGACCAAATTCTGTTTTCATTTACATTTAAGCTTTTTTCATTTATTTTTACCGGGGCCTAAGCCTAGTTGAGCAAAATATCTAATGAAATATGATTAAATGCCTTTATCAAAAACTAAAATATAATTATTTCAGAGTTCAACATATGAACTAATTCAGCTAATTGAAAAGGGTCTAAGACTTTTGTTGATTCTATTGATTCAACTTTCTGCCTACTGAAAAGATAAAATTTGGGTAAAATTAGAACAGGAAGACGATTTTAAGATATGCTTTTTCTCTATTTTTTTTTTTTTCCTAAGATTTTGACTTCCAAGTTCCTATGAATCATGGCTAGAGCTTTGTTTAAAATGTGTCCCACAAATGGTGTTTATATTATTTCCTCCTTCTTGTGTCAAACTTTGACCAACATTTATTTTGGACACATGTAGAAAAGTCTTCCATTTTTTAGCTGTTAATAAAGCTAACTACAACTAATTTTGATAGAAAAACAAATTTAGATCATAGTACAGTACCAAACTGCACCATTTTTATAGGTGTTTGAATTTACAATTTTAGATTGAGCCAACCTCCTGTCTGGAGACATCCTGGAATGCAGCTCTCTGGAATACACAACAGTTTCAGTGTTTGTAGAATAGTGAGAGCAACAGAATGAAATTTATTCCTTCTTCAATAGCTGTGTATATTTTTGCATACCAGCAACATATTTAGGGTTATATATTATTATATATAATTATATTATATAATATTATATATTATTATATATAATTATAAGGTTCAAAACTTATTCACTAACATGAATAATAGCTGTCAGAAACAAGCTTTGGTAACTTAAATGAAGTCTTTGCAAAAGGTACATTTTGGCAAGGTACCTGATAAAGAATGTTGAAAATAAAATGAGAGACAAAGTTCAATATTTATTATTATGATAAGGTCTATACAACCACTGGTATTCAATTCATTTTCAGAAAGTTGAACTACAATGAAGGAATACAAATCTAGACAAAAAAATCTATTAATCACAATTTTAATGTTTTTAATGTACCAGATAGAAATAATTACCCTGCAGCGCAATGCAATACCATCCAACCTGTGTAAAGGATCATTAAAAAGATCATTTTGAAGAAAATACATGTTTAATCATTGATTGTATCTAGCTGCAAAATGCGATCCATTACCAACATAATGTTAAGTGATTTTTTTCTGTAGAGAGGACACATTTCACTTGTGATATAAAGGTAATTCCTCAAAGGGATATACTTCAAGAGTCTCTCAGCAAAGCATCATATGACATAATTGTAAACTGAGTATAAAAACAGCAAAATGCTATCCCATACTAAGTAGCTTTCTTAAGATGAGGGGGTTTTTGTGTTAATATGTAATGACTGCTGAAAACAACCAGTTGTTTCCCCTCTCTCTCACAAAAGAAGGTTGATAAAAAAGCCCATTGCTATTATTTGAAATCTGTCCTTTGAGATTTTTTTTCTCCCACCAGGAGAAGAGATTTTTGGGCACCTGTTTAAAAAATGCATTTTTCTTTTTCTTCTAAAAGTGACCCCACAAAAATATTGTAAAGAGAAGAGGATGATAAAATAGTTTAATTTCTGCACAAAGATCTCACAGGTAGAGATTAATGATGGGGCAAGATGCCTGCTCATGCACAATTGTTCAGGCAAACTAACATGTTCAGATGAAGAAGGTTGGGGTAGAAGATAGAGATTATGCCTACAGTGAAGGCACCAAAAGCACTGTTTTCAGACAATAACAATTAATATAGACATACCTACTTCATTCAGTCATCAAAAGCAGACTACATATGGCAAAAATTAAGGTAAGTTGGTTTGGTAGAACTACTTGTTTCTAACCTCGATTTTTTTTCAGTTCCTGACATGGCTGCAACATGTCTCAGTGGTGATGCATGTCTACTGCACTGCTGTATAGTAACAAAGACCTTGTTACGGATTACTCATCTGAAATTTTCTCATTTGCAAGGTTTCAGAAGATTTACTTGGACAGCAAATACTTGACTCAACATATGGCAATGCCAGTTAAAAAGCAGTTTTGCTGTTTTTCTGATCATATGGCTTAAGAATACATCAGTCATGGATGTACACTTCCTCTCTTGCTCTGAAATGTGGTTCTTAATGGTGAAGGCAGAATTTTAGTGGGACAACAAAAAGGAGCTTTCACTGATGGTGCCTAATTTCTGTACTCTGTAGGAGACGAGACTTCCTTGACTTTCATGATAAGTGTCATCTATATGGCACCTTAATTTTCAAAGGAAGGGAAAGTTTTAAAAGCACTCAGTATATCTTATGACTTTTAAGTCTCTGAAACAACTACTGTACAAATGCTAGGAAAGTTTTATAACTATTATTTTTCTGAGTAACATATTTAAATATAATTAGATGTAACAAAGCATTTATTAATGCAAAACACAGTGTTCTGAATCATGATGAACTCTATCTATCTATATTAGAAATGTTTTTATATAAACCACAGGCTAATAAACAGAGGGACAGAAATTTTTTCTTTGTATAAAGGTCATCAGAACCAGCTTTACGAAAACAGTCTTGGAGCTGTGGAGGAGGAAAACAGAGTCTAATAATTGAAATGTAGTTGTCAAAAAATATATATAGTCTTTTTCTACTACATATATAATTGTGTGTATTCTCAGTTTACAGAAGCATGCTGAAAATAATTTCATGGACTGCTTATATTAGTACGTTGGTTTAATCAGGACCATATTTAATAAATATTGTTTAGCAATTTGTAGCATGTGAATTAAAAGGACCTGTGCTCTGGAGAAGAACACATGGACTTAGCTTTCATAGTCATTAATATGTCTGGAACATTCATCTTCTGGTGACAGTCTATGAAAAAAAAAACAGGCAAATTGTTGTTAATTTCAGCATATCTGTCATTCTCCTCCCTTTAAATTAATAGCCCTCTTACCACCATCTAAGAACTGATTTCTTCCTGATTTTTTCTTGAAGTGTTCTCACTGAATTTGTATTTTCTATTGTTCCTCTTTCAAAGGTCCGTTTTTTATTATTATTTTTTAAAATTTAAAAAAATAGAACTTGTATCTGAGCTGGTTTGTAGTTGCCTGACTTAGTCTCTGACCTTTAAATAAGTCTCATGTATGGAGAAAATGCTTTCCTTCTCAGATGTATTTTCTCCAGAGCTGCTTGCAGATCTGTTGGATTTCAGGTAACAATTTGAAGATCAGCCTAAAAAGAGAACCTTTACAATTTTAGCGTGTATTTCAACCAACTGATGTACTAAGCGGTTTGCTCAGGGTATTCTTAAGGACAGTACTGACACCAATATGCAAGACTCCAGCTATCTTTTTATTCAGATGGCCATCAGCACTGCAGTAATCTCCAAAGAATGTTGGCATAGTGATTAATTAATTAATGAGATAGAGGTCCCTTGTACTGATCTTTGATATCCTTCTAATCTTTTTTGTAAAGATATGTACATACCAAACAATTATATTCTGTTATCTGCCAAGGTATACTGTTCTTGAACAGTCTACTTCACAGCCGTCTCTGCTGATCTATCTTCTGCAGATTGTATTTGATCATTGAGCTCTCAGAGCACATCAGGATCTTTCCATATGGCTGCTTGACAGAACCCTAATTTGGTATCATTGATGCAGGTCATTTTCCAGGCAGTATGCTAGGTTTCGTTTTGCATTTTTGTCAAATTTTACTGTTTACATTAATTCTACCTTCACTAGCAAATGCATTTTTTTCTACTTTAAGGTCATTTGCAACTAATACTAACAGGTTTTTTGTTCTTTACAGGACTATTAATACCAAATAAGTAAGACATAACTCCAAACCTGCCAGGCACATTTTCTGTTTGACCAGATTCATTACCACCTCCTCCTCACAGTCTTTCATCTAGTTTTAATTCACTGAGTGCTGATGTCTGTATGAATTTGAACTAATGCTGTGCATAAGTTTTGTGAGTACCAGAAGAGATATTATTCCGGAAAAGTACACACAAATCTGTATGTTCTCTCAATTCCTTTTTCCATTCTTCCTTCTCTTTTTTGCCTAAGTATTCATTGGTCCCTTGTCTCAGAACAGGAAATAAAAATGTCTTACCCAAGCTTAGCATAGAAAATAGTCATGTGCAATTAATGTGAGAAGCTTCTTCAATTATTGAAGAAAATATAGAAAGAAAAGTGACATTTGTGGTACAAGTAGATGTAAAAAGAAATTCTGTGCCTTTGAGACTGCCAATTGCTCAAATGAAGGTAAAGCCACTAAAATATCTGCACACTTCAGAAGAGATTTAATGAACACATAAAGATCCATCTAAATGTTCAATGCAGAAGTTACAGTTGCCTTTGGGCACTTGTAGGTTTTGCAACTTCTTTTTACAATCTGCATTAACCTTTTGTAATGAATACACATATCTAATTGTGCCCCTGCCCATATCTTGCTTGCTGATTTGTTGGTCTCCTTTCCTATTAGGTTTTGTTTTCTTACCCTTACAAGGGATACAAAAATGTGTGATGTATTACGGAAATAACCTGTGTAGGCTGAAAAAAAAAAGATTTGCTCCCTATTTTGCTGTGCATTCATCCTAGGTATTTGCAGTATAAATTTATTTATAGTGTATGTTAGGTTCTAATACCTCTGGAGCTACATTCATTGGAATAGTTTATTGAAAAATATCAAATTCAGTAACGAAAATAGAAGTTGCTAAATGCATATAAAATCAAGATATACTTGCTCAGGACTAGCATAATCAATGCTTACTACATTATTTCTGGTTATCAGAATTTTAACCTTTCTCTTTAAAAAGAAATGTAAATTTTTCTGTTGAGTTGTTGCAGAGATATGAGGTTGCTGTAACAAGTAATGTTATTCATTTATTTCTTTTTAATGTTTCTTGAGAACTGTTGAACTCTATAGTAAAATTTCATACAACATCTTACCAGTTCCACTGGATGACATTCAGATGGCCTGGCCATTTTGAGGCTATCTCATTTTGATCAAACTGTAAAAGCTCTTCAGAAGTACATTTAAGTCAGCTGAACATGTATATGTCTTAGACCTATGATTATATATTTTACAGTTCATTTTTATGATGAAGAATGAATGAATTTTAAAAAGGCTTATATTCTAAAATGGCAGTGGTAAAAATCAATATGAAGGGGCTTTAAGCTCTTGTGGAGCTGGAAATCATTCAAAAGCTGGGTCTGTTATACTATTATAAATGCACTGCTATTTCTATATTTTTAACTGATAAACAATATGAGTTTCAGAACCTCCAGCAATAATTAGGGTTTTAAAGATTTAATTCCTTTTAATTGGTTACCTATCCTCTTTTAGAATGTCATGTTTCCTCTAATCTTTAACTCTGAGAATCCGAAGTAAGAAATCATGAAACAATAGAAGGAATTTGAATGAGTAAAACAGTATTTTATATTTCCTGTTTCACTTATTTCTTCCCTTTTTCTGCCTGATCCTGTTCATTTATTTTTCTGGTTCTTTTTCTGATATTGTATTTTGAGTTCAGGCTAGTGCTGTATGAACATCATCAACAACACAGAGTCTGTGCAAACTTCTAAGGGTTTTTAAAGGGGAGGAGTTTTCAAGGATCTTGAAGCTATTCAGAACATCATCTGATTCCTGATAACTACCAAGAAACACTTTCATTTCTCTCTTTATCAATACAAACATAATGAGTTTCCATAAATTTTAATGTCATATATTTACATTGTGATAGCAGATTGGAGTAGGTTTTCTATAAACCCAGAATAAAATGGATGATCAAGACTGTTAAAGATGCAAAATTCTACAGAAATATTTTTGGACTTATGAACTAATGCTGTGCATAATTTTAGGAACACGAAAAGATGAGGCTAATGTTTCCGTTTCGAAGAATGATTATACTGGGTCTGGCTGGGATGGAGTTAATTTTCTTCAAAGCAACCTGTATGATGTTATGTTTAGATTTGTGATGAAAACAGCATTAATAACACAAGAGTGTTGTGTTTGTTGCTGAACCATGCTTGCACGGTGTCAAGACTTTCTCTTTTCTCACTCTACACCCACAGCAAGTGGGCTGGGGGTGCGCAAAAGGATGGGAGGTGACACAGCCAGGACAGCTGACTCCCAGTGACCAAAGGGATATCCCGCACCATATGATGTTGTGCTCAGCAATAAGTTCAGGGAAAGGAGGATGAAGCAGGGACATTCATGGGATGTGTCTTTGATTTTCTTTGATTTCCCAAGCAAACATTATGGATGTTGAGGCCCTGCTTTCCTGGAGATGGGCAAGCATCTGGTCTGATGGTGGGAAGCAGTCAAAAAACTCCTTGGCTTTGTTTTGCTTTTGCACACAGCTTTTCTTTACCTGTTAAACTGTTTTGATCTCAGTGCACAAGTCTTGTTTTCTTGCCCTTCCATTCTCTGCCCCATCCTATCAGGGGGAGTGAACAACCAGCTTGGTGGGGGCTTAGCTGCCAGCCAGTGTCAGCACACCCAATAACCTAATAAACTTTAATGAATGAAGCTGTAACATCCATATACAGAAATCAGATGAGTTAATAGAGTGCTGTAATTATCAACCCCATCATGCCTAGGCAGAACTTACCTTCTGGCTTCCCTGACCAGCCAAATGATATAAAATTACTTAAAACTAACATAAAACTATATCACCACCTACTGACAGAAATGATCTACAATGGCAATTATAATAACTGCAAGAAAAATGGCCTATTTACCAATCTGAGCTGAGATAAAAGCAAAGTTTTAAGGTAAAATTTACTTTTCTGATATCTTTTCAATGAAGTATGTGACAGATATTTTCTTCCCAATTTGACTTTTGCTGTCATTTTCACATTTTTAAATACCTTGCCTACTGAATTGAATTTTTTTTCTTTGTTGCTTACTAATTTTAGCCAAGCTTTTACTACTCTTATGTAGAAATCCAGCAAAGTAGGCAATAGAAAGGAAAGTTTATGAAATAAAGTTAGTGGTGCCAGCTGCAAAAAAAAAAAAGAAAGAAAAACAATATTCAGCTGCCTAAAGCATTCTTCTGCAACTGTTTCTTATATAGCAGTTGGAATACAATTTCTGTTTGTTGATATTGCAGGGTTGGTTGCATTGTAATTACAAAGCCTTCCATAACAAGCTTGCTGGAACACATGCATGGATAGATATCATAAAGAATTTATAGTGAGGTGTTAGAAGTGGTTTGAGAATCCCATTAAAAGAAGTAGCCTTAATCATCCAGAATAACATTGTATTAATTATTAATAGAGCTAATCAGTAGTCTGAAATTGCTCACATCAAATATTAATCATAGGGATAGATGAATTCATATTATTTGTGACAGGCATACTATCCCTACTTCTCAGTACCTTCATAGTGCTATTATTTACCTGCCAAAAGAGATGAGAAACATTTCAATAGTTCTTTGTAAAAAGATGCTTGAAAAGATTAACTTCAGAGATTGTGTTTTACTTACAAAGCCTACTTATCAGTTACCAGGCAATATTACAGGAAAGGCAGCAAGCTGTTGAAAAGATACAAAATAGCTCCTCTCTTAATATAAGGATTTGTGATATTCCAAATTCACACTTCATGCAAGCTGACAGACACAACTACCTTTCTGACATTCAACACAGATTTGACACAGATGTTTTCCATCTTGTGCCACTTGCTGTGTACATGATACTCTTGCTTTATCTGACAAACTAGAAGCGCACAGCCATCTGGGCTCAATTTTTTAATCTGGATGTGTTTCTTTGAAAGTCTGGGAAAGGAGTGCTCACCAGCTTTCATGCGGCTGCCCATGAAATGCAGGGCAATGCCATGATATCACCTTGGATTCACATTTTTCTGAACTCCATCTGAGTTGCACTGATGAGTCAAAGTCATAAGGCCCAAGGAACAAACCCTGAAATTTTTATTGTTACTGGTTCTTTGTGAGATGGACGACTGGTGAAGGAATATATCTTGATATGCACATGAGAGTTGATATATTTCCCTCATTCTAATGAAATTTGAAAGAATGTTCTGAAGCTGAAACTTGCAATCATAGAATGGTTTAGGATGGAAAGGACCTTAAGATCATCTTGGACCTTAAATCATCACATCATAGAATCTTGGAATGATAGAATGGTTTAGGTTTGAAGGGACCTTATAGATAATGTATTTCCAACCCGACTGCCATGGGCAGGAATGCCTCCCACTAGACCAGGTTGCTCAAAGACCCGTCCAGCCTGGCCTTGAACACTTCCAGGGATGGGGCATCCACAACTTCGCTGGGCAACCTGTTCTAATGTCTCACCACCCTCATGGTGAAAAATTTCTTCCTGATAGCAAATCTAAATCTACCCTCTTCCAGTTCGAAATTTAACAAAGACATTAACAACATAAAGCAGCTATTTTCTCTGTGGGTATCAAACATATATCAACATAAATATTTAAATAAATGTCCTTGTGACATGCCTGTAATAGCAATTTTAACATGTATATTTCTGCTTATAAATTATACACATGGCATATATTGAATTGGGATTAACCATATGTATTAAATTCTGAGTAACAGCCCTGGTTGTTGTTGGTTTGTAGCTTAATTCTACAGAATATATATATTGTAATAATCATTATGTGCCACTGAAATGAATAGGAGCAATTCAATTACTTTCAATGGCTTTTAGAGCCTGTAGGAATCCTGCAACTAAGTATGCATGTGCTCTATTTCATGATACTACAAACCTACATGTTAAGTGTTTAAAGGATTACATTTTAAATGCATGAACACAAAAATGGTTAGAGATATGAGAACAATTTTTACTTCCAGCACACTTTCTTAATTTTTCAGACATCTAAGTGATTCAAGCGTTTTGTTCAATATAATGCACATTTGAAAAAGTGTAGTAACCGAACACAGACAAAAAGATAATAACACTGGAATCAACTTATTTTTAAAATTCATAATTTTGCTTGTTACATAACTACATGCAGAAAAACAGAGCAATGAACGTCAGGTGTACTACTGGTGATCTAAAATTTTAACGTTTTTCATCAATTCTATGATCTCTTAAAACCACAAATGTGGCAGATTTCATTTCAGAAATAAAATGCATAGCATTGACCTAATAAAATAAAAATCCATAAGATTTATGCTTAGACTGAGTTTAAAAATGTCAAGAGTATTAATATTGATCATATTTGACTTACAGAATGTTATCAATAACACAGTATTTTGTGTGTATATTTTTAATAGATCTGTTTCCTGTTATTCTGACTGGATAGACTATAGTAACATATATAGTATAAAAGTAAATTTTTCCACTCTATTTATACTGTTTTTTCCAGCAGATGAAAGAAATCCTCAAATTAAAGGAATTATTAAAACACATATAAGGCAACTTTGAATCTGAAGTGGTCTGAGGCACCCAGGCACTGTGCTTTGTACAACCCCTGCATCAAGAGCAGTACATTGAGGTGCAGTGGTTAGGGCTTGGCAAGTAGCCATGTAAAAGGACCTGAACAAATAATTAGCAGTTGAAAGAAATGAAGCATTAGCTTCTTATCCCCTTCCACTCTTTCTCTCTGTTTCTGTTTACATGTATGTTCCTAAATAAAGCACATCGGGTGTTGACACGAATAATTCATGAAAGGTGATCTGGATACCAATGTATTTGTATTGCAAATAATCATATAAAAATATGAATTAATTTCTACAGGTTTTATTTATGTGTGGTGTCTCCACAATCAAATTCTATGATCAGATAATAACTGGAATAATTATGTAAAACATGCTGAGAAAAATGAGGTTAAAAGTGAGCAAAAAACTTGGTAACAATAGAGCACCTGAGGTAGGATTAAAAAAGTAGCTGTCAAACCACTCACAGGTAAATATTGTAGAGCACTGTAAATGTTTTGTCAACTTTAAGACAGAACTGAAACAGAGCAAGCAGAAGCTGAAAAAAATAACTTTCTTGCTAGAACTGCAAGAGCAAATATTTTTGGCTTTGAGGGTGGAGACAGCAATTCAGATTAACACAGAATGTGTTTACTTGCTAGAGTTTAGAGCATCATTGCCAACAGTTAGCAGAAAATGTCTTTTTGGTTCTTCTTTTCACGAGAAATGTCAGTTCCACCTCTGACTGGTCTGTTGAAATTTTGGAACAGTTTCAAATTCACAACAGAGCAGAAAAGAAGGACTGATACAGCCTGGGACTAAAGAGACAATACTCTATAGCCACCATGGTGACATCTGAACACCTTTTCTTCATACTTTTCCATTATGTAGAGAGCAGAGATCTACCAGTGGTGCCTTTGTAGTACATCTGAAGAAGTATCCCTACAGAAGAGCAGATTATTTTCCATATGGTCTTGAATCAATTAGGGTACTTATGCATACCAGGAGTTATAGATGGTCTAGCAGCTGAACTGAATACAAATTCAGAACAAAACTTAATATTTTCATGAATTCTTTTTATGTCAGTCTTATTCAAATACTAAATTTGAAACTGTTGATTTGCAAAAAGTCTTCAAGGTACATCTTTAAATCATGTACTCAAAAGCCTTGAACACTGTAAGAACAGTATTGGCCCCACGTAATAAGGCTTTTTTTAGATGTTAAAAAATAAAATTCATTTTGACAAAATGCAATCCGTGAACAAAGTTACTACTGAGTGCCTTGTGAACATCCAGCATGAACTCCAGAAACCCAGTCTAGTAGAATAGAACAATCAGTTCTTTCTACCTTTCCATCTCAGATGCTCCAATGGTTACTGTTGCTAGTAATAAATCTGTCTTCCTTTCATAACTTGATTACTTAACTTTCTATCCTAGTAACTATCTACCCTGTTCACAGCAGATCAACCACACTCTCTCCTACATAAGTCACAGGACCGACTACTTAATTAATTCATTAATAATTCCTATCTGACTCATTTAGTAACTTCATTAATTTTCTGGTAGCTTAATTAATCCATTCTTCAATGGCTTGTCTACTGATCAAATTAATTGCTGGGCTAATTTTGAGTCACTTTACCTACTGGTCTAATTTTCCTCTATTAAAAATATTCTTAATTCATTGCTTAACCATATAATCTGTGTAATTCAGTCCGAAATGATTTCCTTGCTTCCCTGAGTTTTACTGCACAAAACTGAACTTTAAACACACTGGAATATAAAAAAAATATTAGAGACCATCTATTTATAACTCTAGTCACACTTTGCAGAATTTAAAAATAGAGAAAAATAGGACAGTAAAGAAACCTTGGGGGGTGAAGAGCCTTTTTCTTTGCTGACAACCAAACTAAACTCCTGCAATCACTTGGTACGCTCTGTACAAACACGCTTCCTATCACTGTCTAATGTGCTGCCCTGCAGATATGGACTGTATGAACTGAAGTCACAAGCCCTATCCAACTCTGAGGCTTTAGGTGCACCACTGCTTTTCCAGTTTATCCTCGATACGGAGGTAGGATCAAGTTTTTGCAGTTAAATGCCAAGAGTTCCAATTTATTTTTAAAACCACAAAGAAAGAATACTCGATAAGGTTCCTACAAAGTTTGCCTCTGTGTTTCAGCACTGCAGCATTTTGATATCTTTTCTTAATATCCAACCTACGCTTTCTGCAGATTAGGTTAATAACTCCTTGTTTTTTCAGCATTGTCAGTAGAGAAAAAAATGTTATCATACTCCTTATGCTAGCATTTTACATGTTATACTGCTTATCATATCTACACTCAACCATCTCTTTTCTAAGACCAAAGGAACCCAGCAGCTTTAATCTTTCTTCGCAGGCAGGCCATAATTTCTAACCTTTTAGCATTCTTTCTTATTTCCTATCATTTCTTTCAACTTGCTATTATTCCTAATGTTTGTTCTACAAAATTTGTTACTTCAGCCAAGGCCTCACCAATGCCAAATAAACTAGAATAAGCAATCTCAGAGTGGAAGTTATCCTTTTTGAAAATGCATCATACTACTACAGTTAGTTTGTGATCCAGCATAATCCCCTGAATGTACTATGCTGCTGCCTAGCCACTCATTTCCTTTTTCTTTTTGTCTTGTTTTGTATATCCCTCATCTGTATTTGTGAATCACACATCAGAGTAGCTCCTACTACATTTGCCTTTACTGAATTTCATCTAACTGGGTTCAAACCATCTCTTTAGTTTATTATGATAATTTTGAATTTTGATTGTATTGTACAGACTCCTTGCACTCTGCCCCTACAGATTTTACAGCCCTCTTCCTTTTTTATGATGGAAGTCATTAATGAAAACACTAATGAGATAAAGACAGACCTCTATGGGATGTCATGTTCAGTGAACTCAGTTTGGTGATTAATAATTAAAAAGCATTCTTTGACTGTAGTTTTCAGATGTATACCTACTACTTCTAAATCAAATTATTCATTTTCTAATGAGACTATTGCACAGCAGTCATCAAAGTTCTAAATTTATTATATCTACGGCTTTTCCCTTTATCTACCATGTCAGTTATCTTGGTCCATGGCAGAAAACAGACTTATCTACAGGATATAGTTTTGACAGCTCCAGGTTGTCGGTTTGATATAGCACATTTTTCTTGAAGCTATTTGCAAACTCATTGCATTTAGGTGTTTTCCAGTACCTTTCCATACATTTTTTTTTGGATTGTTCAGTTTCCTCTCCCATCCCATTACATGATTTTTAAAAGAAAGATGCTACAAGTTTTCTTCTCCCAATTCTATCACCCATATGTTTGCAAAAGATTGGCATTAGTGTTTAAAACATTATTCTGGCTATTTTCCTTAATACTTTAGGTTGAAAGCCTCAAAGCCAGCTGTCACTTGTATAGAAACATATTGTCAACATAAGTTAGATTGGAAGTGGCCTCCAGATGTCTTCCTGTCCAAATCTCCAATCAGGGCAGTTCACAATTTTTCGGATTTTGTTCATGGCCTTGTCCAGTTGAGTTTTGATTGTCTCCAAGGTTAGTCTGTTCTGATTTTGGATCACCTTCATACTGACTTTTTTTTTTCTCTAAAATCTGACCGAGATGAAGATGTATCTCTTGCCTCCCATCCTGTTGTGCACTTCTGAGAAGAGTCTGACTCCTTTTCTACATTTGCTCACGAGGGATCTTCAGGTAGCAATATGACCTCCTCTGCCTCTCCTCTTCTCCAGGCTGAACAGGCCTAACTCTTTCAGTTTCTGTTTCTGTTTTCTGATCATCCTGGTGACCATCACTGAATTCACCCAGTATGTCAAAGTTTTTCTTGTAGTGGGGTGTCCCAAGCTGGGCACAGCCCACCCAGGTGTGGTTCCACACCTGAGGGGACTAATCATTTGCCTCAAAAGCTATTTGCTCTCTTGCTAAGACAAACCAGGATGTAATTGGTCTTCTCTTTGGCTGAAGGGCACACTGCTCCTTTTCTACCTTGATTTTATTCCTCTCACTAATAATATTTAGCTACCTGGAAAAAAAGGATCTTTCAGTACATTTCTTTTTCCCCGCATTCATTCATTAATATTATTCAGTAAGGAGTGGCTGATTACGTCTCATTAGTATTATTTAGAAAGGAGACATAATCACTCTATCTACCATTGACATACAGCCCCACTTTTAAAACTCTTTTCTGGTTCAAAACTCCATAAACAGCAGACTTTGGTGTTCTAAGGACCAGGACACAGAAGAGGCAAGCTTTAGGGGCAGTAAGTCACATGGCTGTGAAGATATAGTTCAAGTATTCTTCATGCCTCAGACCTAAGCAACATGGGGTGAGGAACCCTGAGGGCTCTGACTGGTGACTTCCAAACTTTTTAGATTTCTCCTTGCTTAATTGATTTTTTTTTTTTTTTGTCCTAACAACTCCTTGTTATTATTTGTTGACTTCTAATTTAACAAGTACATAATTAATTGTTTTACTCAGCTGTTTCCTAATTAGGTTGTCAATTGGTCTTGACACTTTCTGAAATGTCATCTGTATTGTGTAGCTTATCATAATCTTTTTTCTTGATTTTCATCTCATAGGGAGCTGTTATGCATCTCTTCTGACTATCTCCTATTTTTGGCAGAGCTATTTTATTTTATCTTTCTTCCTTTACTTTTTTTTTTTCTATCCTCCAAATGTACCTTCCACCTCTTTACCCTTCTCCCAGGTAAGATTTGCAAAAATACACTCCATTACCATTTTCTTCTCATGCACCCTTTTCGAGTATCATCATGCCCTGATTAGCAGTCCTGTATTTCACATCTCTGTATTGAACAAAACCATTGTATAGGGCTGACTCTCACCAGACAAAATGGACTCCTTTCTTACTCAGTATCCTGTGCTCCTTAACAAGTTCTAACAAATTCCTCCTTATTCTGTAAATTTCCAGGCCTGTTAACAATGAACCAGATTTTACTGCTCAGGCACTGTCACTGAAAACAAACGATTCTCATTTCAAGTGGATTTTTCTGTTTTGTTTTTGTTAGACATGAAAATAAACTCAGTGGAACTGCTCTACAAGCGTGGTCACTATAAATACAGAAGACATAATCTTGACCTGTTAATGACAATAAACACTTTATCATGCAGATTAGCACCATAACAACACTTTGATGTCTGTTTTAAAGACAGATTTTTGTGCAAGAAGCCCCAAACTCTTGGATAACTATTCTCTGATGTGACAGATTATGTCTGATACATTGACATCTCTGTTTCTACTCATATAAACTTGCTTGCTTCCAACTGACTGGAAGCTTCCAATATGCATGCTTTTGTTTTATTGATAGGTCACTCTTGAGTCACAGGTTATCTTTTTCTTCTATCTTCATATAGCAGTAATACCAAGACATTTTGGAATATGTCTTGATTTCTAGGTGCTGAGCAATGCAAGACGTAAGAATGATTGGCTTGCTCCTTTCTTTCATGGAGTTTGAAAGTTGTGTGCTCTGCATCATGTGGTATAACAAATAAATAGATTTTAGAAATGCATCCAGCAAGGCAAGAAAAAATTTTTTTTGCATATTTTCAAAGAAGGATGTCAGACCTCAGGCTCTTTTCCATGGGCATTTTTAGATTACTTTGATTTTATTAACTTCAACAAGTCTGAGTTCTGTATTTGCTAAAATGATGCCTTGCAGAATTTGACATTTATAGTACATAATGTTTTATATTTAATACAAATATAGTCACAGAAGGTCCCAAAATAATGAAATTACTTCTCCTTAAAATGTAACTAGGTTTCTGAAGTAGGTAATTATCAATGTTTTGCTTCTAGCCCTGTAATAAAAAATTATATGTGGCTCATTTTCTCTTCTATTAAATTTCTAAATGAATGGACAGCTCTCTGATTTTATCAAGCGGAATATATTTCATCTACCTTTTCTGGAAAATACTTGAGCTCTTTTCCTGACTGCCAGGTCACAGGCAGTCTTTTTCAGTCAGTATTTCCATTCTGATTCTGTAACGAGTTATGACTGGGCAGATATCACGTGCAGCCCACACATTTTCTTTGCAAGATCAAAGCTAAATTGGAGATAGGTGGGAATGATTCTTTCGTCTCACAGAAAATGCTAGTATTCCTCATGTTCCTCACATGTCTTCTTGGCAGATCGTCTGAAATTGTTGATGAGGAATAAAAGGCAGAGAAAGATCAGAACAGATAAAATGACAGTGGCAAAGGTACTCTACAGGGGTCTGAGAGTTCACATTCAAATAATGAATTGCTATGAAATGAAGAAAAAGCACAGGCAATAAAAACCCCAAACAGCAACAAAAAACCCCCAACCCACCCAATGCAACAGCCAACATTTCCATCCCCCTTAATTTTTTCACAATTTCCTATTAAAAGACCAGTTCTCCAGGCACTTAAACATTTCATCTTATTTTACATTATCTACAGATTTATGACTAGAACTTCCATAATGATTTTAAGTAGTGTATTGCATAAACAAAAGAACAGAACAGGAAGAAACCACAAATGTTTTATATTGAAAATTATATCCAACAACTGGTTTTTTTGCTGTTATCAGAGACAGATGTCTGAGCTAGCTTAACTCCACAGGTCTGAATTCTGTGGAGCAGCTGAACTGAGGCACAGTTGAATTTCCTCTTTCAACGTTCTGTAAGAGTTAATGTATTTTCATGTCAAAACAGAGAAAGGAAACTGCAAGTAATAGATGCCGGGTTTCTCCTGTCAGAAAAAGTAGTGGTTGTAACATACATATAAATGTGAAAGTTTGCTGAGCTACTTTGATCTGATTACGTGTTGAGACTGAGGTCTGCAGCTGGCAAGGGCTATAAAATAATGGTAATTACTGTGCAAGGAGGTTCTGTTTATGAGAAATCATTGAGATTATTTTAAGAACATAGACATGCCAAGAGAGACAGAGCAAAAAGATTAGGATAGGTTAGGGAGATAAAAACATAGAAAAAAAATCAAGATAACCATGGGAGATTAATAAAAAAAAAACAAAAAACAAAAAACAAACAAAATCCACAAACCAACAAACACCCTTACAGAACCTGAATTAGCATATATGATAGTATGACCCTAAATTAGAAATTTTAATGAGCATTATTATTACAGAGAAGTCTAGAAGCTTCAGCCAACCTGGTTACTGATGATGATATTCTCCTCTCCTAATGTTACCATTTAATCTAAGGCTAGCTACAGGTGTGGACATCTTCCCTCAACTCCATAAGCCAGTGGAGAGACACAGCAATCTCAGGGACTGATTCCTTCTACCTGTCTTTAAACTGAACCTTAACATGAGCTGAAGGTGGTGAGCTTAGAATAGAGGCTTATATTTCAGTCAGACGAAATTCAGAAAGAATAGAATAGAATAGAATAGAATAGAATAGAATAGAATAGAATAGAATAGAATAGAAATTTCAGTTGGAAGAGGTGTACAACAGTCATCTAGTCCAACAGCCTGACTACTTTAGGGCAGAACAAAAATTAAAGCATATTATTAAGGGTATTGTCCAAATGCTTTTTAAACTCTGACAGGCTTGGGGCATTGACCACCTCTCTAAACAGTCTGTTCCAGTGTCTGACCGCCCTCTCAGTAAACAAATGCTTACTAATATCCAGTCTAAGCCTCCCATGGTGCAGCTTTGAAGCATTCCCACATGTCCTGTCACTGGATCCCAGGGAGAACAGATCAGCACCTCCCTCTCCACTCCCCCTCCTCAGGAAGCGTGTACAACAGTCATCTAGTCCAACAGCCTGACTACTTTAGGGCAGAACAAAAATTAAAGCATATTATTAAGGGTATTGTCCAAATGCTTTTTAAACTCTGACAGGCTTGGGGCATTGACCACCTCTCTAAACAGTCTGTTCCAGTGTCTGACCGCCCTCTCAGTAAACAAATGCTTACTAATATCCAGTCTAAGCCTCCCATGGTGCAGCTTTGAAGCATTCCCACATGTCCTGTCACTGGATCCCAGGGAGAACAGATCAGCACCTCCCTCTCCACTCCCCCTCCTCAGGAAGCTGTAGAGCACGAGGTCACCCCTCAGCCTCTTTCTCTCCAAATTGGACAAACCCTCAGTCCTTCATAGGACATTCCTTCTAGCTCTTTCACCAGCTGTGTTGCCCTCCTCTGGACTTATGCAAGGATCTTAACATCCTTCTTAAATTGTGGGGCCCAGAACTGCACACAGCGCTCAAGGTGAGGCTGCACCAACACTCAATACAGTGGGATCATCACCTCTTTTGATGGGCTGGTGATGCTGTGTCTGATGCACCCCAGGATGCAGTTTGCCCTCGTGGCTGCCAGGGCTCACTGCTGGCTCCTATTGATCCTGCTCTCGACCAGCACCCCCAGCTCCCTTTCTGCAGGGCTGCTCTCCAGCTGCTCCTCTCCCAGTTTATACACGTGCCCAGCGCTACTCTGTCCTGGGTGCAGATTCTGACATTTGTTGTTAAATTTGATGCCACTGATGATCGCCCAATGCTCCTATCTGCCTAAATCGTTCTGCAAGGCCTCTTCTCCTGAGAAGAATCCCACTCCACTATAATATAGGAACAGAGACACCATCTTACCCTTATGGGTTTGTAATGTAAATGAGCAAGATAAATAACACACAAAAGCGGAAGGGAATGTTACCCTTCCTGCATGCACGTTAGCAACTGATCGATAATGAGAATTCTGCCTTGCTGTGGCAGGTGTTGTTATATGTAATCTCTCAGTAGAGGCACTGACACTGAGACCAGTCAAAGTTTGAAAACTTATGTCTTGTCCATCTCAAAATACATTCAGACATAGATTTGAAAAGTATTTTATTTTCATATTATATATGACATATATTCTTTAAAAAAATATAAATTTACTGTGTGAAACAGAATGCTGTGAGCTAAACAGAGTGGTTAAGTGGATGACTCTGGAAGATTTGTTTTGCCATTTCATGTAAATAATAGTCAGAAGGACATTTTTGAGGGTATTTGAAAAAATACCCAGATCTACTATTTTTAATAATCACTTTAAGAAGGGAATTACTGAAATAAGTGGCTGTAGTCACTATAATTATCTACATGTGAGAATGGGGTCATAATAACACCTCAGAGAGGAAAGGATGTTGTTAAGATGTGTATAATGCAACTCAGCTCAGATTGGAGACCTTTACTATGTTACATTCTACCTGCTTCCCTACCTAACAGATGCTTTCAAGGACTAAGGGAGAAAAAGGTAAAATAACCCTAGAACCTTGTGTTATCAGTACTCCTCTGCTGGCTAATTTAAAGCTGTAGTGGTTTATGTCTGTGTGTCACTACTGTGCCTGCAGAGTGGAATACCCTAAATAGCTATGCGGCTGATGCCATGCTACAATGTGCTCCTCTGGCCAGGAGTCAGATAGTATAAATCAGCATAGCTCAACTGATTTAAAGAATTGTATAGTACTGGGTAAGGTATTAAGTGAAATTAAATTCCCAATCCTAAAGGCTAAACCCATTATGCCTTAATACAGACCACAATGGAGTTGAGTGCATATAATGTGTAGGTATGTGAGCATTTTTTCCAGGATGGTGTCTGTAAAAGGCTACTTGCAAAATTACCAGGCAGTGACTTCTGTGACTGAGAGATAGATAACAGCTAAATGCTACAGCATGTTACAAGAAACATACAGCTGTTCAATCTGTTCTCTATGAAATTAACTCCTTCCTAAAGGTAGGACATGAGACTAGAATTTCTGATTACTTTATTAATTTCAGGGCAGGATGGTTCAATTATTACCATTCAGAATGACTAAGAATCACCATTGCTATTCTTCCTGTGGATTCTTGCGTTAAGGACATTTTTTTAGGCTGATGGAGAGTTTCATATCATTAGAAACATACCTAAGGTGCAAATGCTTTTTTCTTGCATCTTAGAGCGCAGAGTCTCAGCATACAGGCTGTTAATAACCAGGCTATTTCTTAAAATTGGTTTAACAGTCTGTTCCAGTGTCTGACCGCCCTCTCAGTAAACAAATGCTTACTAATATCCAGTCTAAGCCTCCCATGGTGCAGCTTTGAAGCATTCCCACATGTCCTGTCACTGGATCCCAGGGAGAACAGATCAGCACCTCCCTCTCCACTCCCCCTCCTCAGGAAGCTGTAGAGCACGAGGTCACCCCTCAGCCTCTTTCTCTCCAAATTGGACAAACCCTCAGTCCTTCATAGGACATTCCTTCTAGCTCTTTCACCAGCTGTGTTGCCCTCCTCTGGACTTATGCAAGGATCTTAACATCCTTCTTAAATTGTGGGGCCCAGAACTGCACACAGCGCTCAAGGTGAGGCTGCACCAACACTCAATACAGTGGGATCATCACCTCTTTTGATGGGCTGGTGATGCTGTGTCTGATGCACCCCAGGACACGGTTTGCCCTCGTGGCTGCCAGGGCTCACTGCTGGCTCCTATTGATCCTGCTCTCGACCAGCACCCCCAGCTCCCTTTCTGCAGGGCTGCTCTCCAGCTGCTCCTCTCCCAGTTTATACACGTGCCCAGCGCTACTCTGTCCTGGGTGCAGATTCTGACATTTGTTGTTAAATTTGATGCCACTGATGATCGCCCAATGCTCCTATCTGCCTAAATCGTTCTGCAAGGCCTCTTCTCCTGAGAAGAATCCCACTCCACTATAATATAGGAACAGAGACACCATCTTACCCTTATGGGTTTGTAATGTAAATGAGCAAGATAAATAACACACAAAAGCGGAAGGGAATGTTACCCTTCCTGCATGCACGTTAGCAACTGATCGATAATGAGAATTCTGCCTTGCTGTGGCAGGTGTTGTTATATGTAATCTCTCAGTAGAGGCACTGACACTGAGACCAGTCAAAGTTTGAAAACTTATGTCTTGTCCATCTCAAAATACATTCAGACATAGATTTGAAAAGTATTTTATTTTCATATTATATATGACATATATTCTTTAAAAAAATATAAATTTACTGTGTGAAACAGAATGCTGTGAGCTAAACAGAGTGGTTAAGTGGATGACTCTGGAAGATTTGTTTTGCCATTTCATGTAAATAATAGTCAGAAGGACATTTTTGAGGGTATTTGAAAAAATACCCAGATCTACTATTTTTAATAATCACTTTAAGAAGGGAATTACTGAAATAAGTGGCTGTAGTCACTATAATTATCTACATGTGAGAATGGGGTCATAATAACACCTCAGAGAGGAAAGGATGTTGTTAAGATGTGTATAATGCAACTCAGCTCAGATTGGAGACCTTTACTATGTTACATTCTACCTGCTTCCCTACCTAACAGATGCTTTCAAGGACTAAGGGAGAAAAAGGTAAAATAACCCTAGAACCTTGTGTTATCAGTACTCCTCTGCTGGCTAATTTAAAGCTGTAGTGGTTTATGTCTGTGTGTCACTACTGTGCCTGCAGAGTGGAATACCCTAAATAGCTATGCGGCTGATGCCATGCTACAATGTGCTCCTCTGGCCAGGAGTCAGATAGTATAAATCAGCATAGCTCAACTGATTTAAAGAATTGTATAGTACTGGGTAAGGTATTAAGTGAAATTAAATTCCCAATCCTAAAGGCTAAACCCATTATGCCTTAATACAGACCACAATGGAGTTGAGTGCATATAATGTGTAGGTATGTGAGCATTTTTTCCAGGATGGTGTCTGTAAAAGGCTACTTGCAAAATTACCAGGCAGTGACTTCTGTGACTGAGAGATAGATAACAGCTAAATGCTACAGCATGTTACAAGAAACATACAGCTGTTCAATCTGTTCTCTATGAAATTAACTCCTTCCTAAAGGTAGGACATGAGACTAGAATTTCTGATTACTTTATTAATTTCAGGGCAGGATGGTTCAATTATTACCATTCAGAATGACTAAGAATCACCATTGCTATTCTTCCTGTGGATTCTTGCGTTAAGGACATTTTTTTAGGCTGATGGAGAGTTTCATATCATTAGAAACATACCTAAGGTGCAAATGCTTTTTTCTTGCATCTTAGAGCGCAGAGTCTCAGCATACAGGCTGTTAATAACCAGGCTATTTCTTAAAATTGGTTTGGCATCCAAATGCCTCTCATGGTATGGCAGTCCTGCATATTTACAAGATTTTAATAGTTTTGTTGAGTTATTGACATTTACACACTTACAAACTTTCACAAGACCTCATCACTCTCTACAACTACTTGAAAGGACACTGTAGAGAGGTTGGTGCTGGTCTCTTCTCACAGGTAATTAGTGACAGAACAAGAGGGAATGGCTTCAAGCTCCAACAGGGTAGGTTTAGATTGAACATTAGGAAAGAATTTTTCACCAAAAGAGTGATAGGGCATTGGAACAGGCTGCCCAGGGGGGTGGTTGAGTCACCATCCCTGGACGTGTTTAAGGGACGTTTAGATGCAGTGCTAAGGGACATGGTGTAGGGGATGACCTTGTAGAGTAGGGTAGATGGTTGGACTCAATGATCCCAAGGGTCTCTTCCAACCTAGACGATTCTATGATTCTATGATTACCTGTGCTGTAAAGAAATAGATGATTATTAAAAGAATAATATTTCAGATTAATATCTATTAACTCATACCAAACATTTCTGTTAGGTATAAATTGTTTACTTAGTGTCAGCAAAAGTATAATACTGTCTTTAAGACATATATTTCCCCAAGTAATCTTTCTGATTTCTTTAATCTCCGCTGTCAACTATTAATTATCAGTGCATAATGGGCTTTCCATAAGACTTCTAAAACTGCTATTTAGCCATGCAGCTCCAGGAAAGGGGCTGGGAAGTGCACAAAATGGCTATCCTCTTCAGTATAAATGTCAGACTTTTTAGTAAGCTAAAGAGCAATGTGCTTGCATTGATGACTAGCAGGAATTTTTACTTAATTTATTTTTTTGCAAATTAACAGAAGATTCAGATCATTGATTCAGATACTCAGAAAAAGAAAACATAAAACCTCAAACGTTTAAGTAAACATCTTTCCATTCAATTCCCAATGCTCAGCTTCAGCCAGAAACTTATCATCTCTGTCTCAATTTCCTTTGTTTTCACTCACTTCACCCCAGTTCCATAGGGAGGCACAGGAGTTTGAAGTCACAGGCATACTGACTTCTTTCTGCCACTGTTTCTTTTTTGTTTTCCTCTCCTGACCCATGCACCTTAGCATCTTAGTGTCCCTGCCCCAACGTGGATCACCCATGGCTGAAGTCTCTCAGGGGTGTCCCTGCCTGTGGGTCACCAGTAAGCTGGAATTGGCTGTGAACAACACCCCAACTTTCATGGCCTTCCCCACTACACCCCCCCCCCTGCAGAAAACATTTTCATTTAACTCTTTTTAACACAGCAAGCATCTTCCATGAAGAGGATACAACAAGAGGGTCACCTGCAAATCTAAAATGTCAGTCAGATTAATATCAACACTGTAGTAAAAATAAAACCACCAAATACTGAAAGAGCAATTTCAAAAATGTGTATAACATTCCTGTTACACAAGTGAACAAGACCTAATAAATGCACAACCTCAATAATGACACGTTCTAATGCAAATTGAAAATTTATTCCAAATTTAAACTAAATATAAGATTTACATCCTTTTTAAAAAGTTCATTCTGTTCACAGGGGGTTGCAGGCTACCCAGCTGTAGTGTATAATTATGTTCCTGGGGTTTTCAGATCCCAGAAGAATAAATATGTATTTCAGTCAATTATAGAACAGTGCACAAAGTAAATACTAATATCAAAAAGACAAATAATAGTAGAAATGCAAATATTTTTTCCCTTAGATGTCAAATCTGATTTTTTTTAATATATAATTCACATTAAAATATAAAGCTGCTAATTAATCAAAATCATTTTTCTTCTGTCCTAATATTAGAAAGTAATTTCTAGCATTTTGTAGAATTATTCATAGTTAAATTTATAACACTAAAATTTGCTCCAGTAAGTAAGGGGAAAAAGCAGAGCGCTAGAGGCAAGATAACAATTTTCTCTATTTTCTGTTAAAACAGCAAAAATTACTGTTTGGAGGAATAAAAAATACTTCTGAAATTAAAGCAGTTTTTCATAGTTGTTTATTCAATATGTATGTAGTATCTACATTTAGTTTTCTAGGCAAAGAAAACTATATTCACTATTTCTCTTGCTCACTCCTGCTCTCTCACCCCCCCCATCTTATGCTTTTCCTGTTTTAAGACAAGCTTCTACTCACTTTAATGGGATCAATGTGTGCCTTGTGTTTCCCAATAGCTGTGTTTCATGGCATAAATATATCCTCTGAGTCTGGTAGATCAACATTGGTAGAGCTTCTCCTTGACATTGAAGAGAAAGACTATATTATCTCCATTATATTTTATCTCTATACCCTTCTTTAAGACATGAACTAGAATTCAGAGCAACCGTAGGTAGGGCTTGAGCTAGAGGGGAAGCATATTGTCATATTACTAAGAGAAGTGCAGGCAGTTGTCTTAAGATCCCATGTACTGAAAGAGAAAAAAGAACTGATGAGGAAGAGCTCAGAGACTGATAAATCCATATGCACCAATAGCAGGAAGTGAGAATGAAGTAAAATGTTTGCTTACTGGAAGTTGTACTGGGTTAGCACTAGTTGGCAGACAAGCACCCACTGAGCCCCTCGCTCACTCCCACCCCACAACAGGATGGGGGAGAGAACAGGAAGAACGAGGGTAAGACAACTCATTGCTCAAGTTAAGACAGTACTTAGCAAGTACTATACTGTTGTGAGCAAAACAGACTCGACTTAGGGATTTTAACTTAATTCATTGCCAGTTAGCACAAATATTTAATTACTGATTTGGATATTGGGAAGCAAACAAACAGGCTAAAAAGACAAACCTTTAATATGATAAAAGCTTAAAGAAAAACACATTTCCTCTCCCTTTCCTGGGCTCACTTCACTTCAGACTCCTCTCCTCCCTCCTTTCCAATATCCATTCACTTCACTCCAGACACTTCTCCTCCCAACTTATTATTTTCTCAGGTTACACTCAGCCGCTTTAGAGGGGCAACAGTGGGGGACAAGGTCAGAGGCAGCAATATCTCTCAGCTGCTTCTTCCTTCTCACTCTTTTCCTATGCTCTGGCATGGGTGCTCCATGAGCCACAGTCCCTATTGGGAAGTATTTTGTCCAGTGTCAATTTATGCACAGGCTTCAGTCCCTTCAGGGAGTACCTGCTCCACCAAGGAATACTTCTTTTTTCTCTGACTTTGGTGTTACCTCTGTTGCTTTTTAGTCTTATTGTTCTTTCCTCCTCCCACTATGGTATTTTCCTCAATTTCTAAAATATGTTTTACCAGCTGTGTCCTGTGGTATGTTCATTGCAAAGTCAGCTCTAACTGTGGCTGTGTCTGGCACAGGGAAGCCCCTGATTTCTTCCCACAGAGACCAGCCCTGCATCCCTCCATTACCAAAACAATGTCATGGACACCTAATACAGAAGTCTAAAAAAAATTTGCAAATCAAGAGATTTGACTAGTAGTTCATGCAAAAAATCCCTGCTCTGTAAATTAAAGCAAAAAATGGTGCCTTACGTGGCAAATAACGTGTGATGAGTAAAGGAAGGAAATAAAGTTGTATTAGAACTGCTATTACCATCCACAAAAGCCTCTAAACGAAAGATGCATGATTTATATAAATAAGATGGAGAAATAAAAATTAGATTTTGCAGAACATTTACTCTAGCGTTAAGATATTCTATCACTTCAAACTTCTGAGGAGATGGGAGAGGAAGAATCAGAAATCCGGATTAATCACATTCAAACTGAGAAACAGGCATTGATCATTTCTGCATGGTCAGACATCTACTCCAGTCTGCATCTTTGCCAAAGTATAGAATAATTTGTGATGTATATTTAAAAACAGATAAAGGATTTTGAATATTGCCATGTAATGACTTTCTTAAATCCACTTTTTATAGTCATGAATAGTATACACCTCTCCGCTGCTGTGAAATAGTATGCATCTCTCCAGTTCTGTGAGTTACTGTTATATTATTTATTACATTGACTTTTTATTATAATTTTTAAAGCAAAATTTGAACATTAATTACATATAATATACCAATATGATTCCAGGATATACGTACAAATTGCTATTTATGAACACTTTATAGTGCATTATATTTTTTTCCATGGTTAGTCATGCCTATTTTATATAATCTTTCTTTTCTCAAATAACGTTTTTGTGGCATGACTCTCAGGGCAAATCTGGGGTTGTGCAATTTGGCCCTTCTGACTTTCAGTCACTTCGCCAAAATTCTAACTCTCACTGCTATTACAAAGAGAATTAATAAGGACAGAAAGTTTAGGCTTTAAAAAGACTGAGCTCTACAAAAATTCCAATTAAAGTAAATAAATGGTGGTCTTAAGTTTATTACTTCTTTAACTGTGGTTTAGAGGGAATTATGAGAAATATGTGAGAAAGCTTCTAAATAACAAAATATTGACACATCTTTCATTTCTCACTCGTGTTTTGATCCTCTGTAGGAAGTTCCATCTCCTCAAATCGTTACCTTCAACTATTGTGATCTGCTCAAAGGACTCTATCTCACCAGGAACCATAAGAAAATGATAAAGTTCATAGTATCAGTTTGCTTCCTGGATAAAAGCTTGGTGAACAAAGGGTAGTGCTACAAAGTGGATATAAGCTAGCATTCTGAGTATGTGCGTGGGTTGTCCAAGGTAAATGAAGCATTATGCTGAAATTCAATAGCACAGAGGTAGGTCAGTGACCTACCATCACATACAGTGTGTAAAGGAGAAAATGGATATTTTTAAATGAAATCATTTGATTAGTGAAACAGCAACCTGTAGATAAATGGGGTACAAGAAGGCTGCATGGGACTTTTCAATTTACAAGTATTCTTCATTACAAAGCCATCTTGCCACTCAATAATAAAAACAAAATTGTAAGAGCAAAATCTATTTTTCATTTTCATACTACTTGTTCTTTATTTTTTGCATGACAATATCGTGTTGGTGAAATTATGGAGCCAGGTGCATAGTTTTATAAGATTCAATATGTAGAAAGGACACTTCACTATAAAGCTTTGAACAAAAACATAAAATCTGACCCACGTTGCAGCCTCCCTTCCAATCATCATTCACATTCACTGCAGTGCAAGTGCTAACATGCACTTCAGACACACAAGCAGTACACAGATTTGTCCCACTCAACATTTCTGTTGACTGATACTGATCCAAAACTCAATGAAATCAGGGGAAAGAGTTGCACTTTAAGGGACATTTGGTCAGCTCCCGACCTGCTGACTGCTGTCTTCCAAATAAGAAGGCTGTTTGGTGCTGATGGCAGCCCACCAATTAGGATTATTTCCTGTGCATCTAAAAAGGACGTTATGCTCCACAGTGTCCTGGCTTGAAATGTGTGTGATTAGGCCAGAGAATGGATGCTATCTAGCTGGAGCACGTAAGACAGAAAATGTCTCTCAGCTCCTGATCCATTTATCAACTGTCTCTTCCTTTGTATGAGACAGAATGCGTGGTGGTAAAGCACCACTGGGGATGGATTTCAGTCCAGCTACAAGTGCATTTTTCCCTTCTACACTTTGATTGGGCCCTGGGACAATGGTCCTGCTCAAATGTCTGGAGCTTGCCACATTTCATTCGGGGTACCATACAAACTCCATAATTTCTCTGTGCCATGCCAAACATCATGCGGTTTGGGCACCCAAGTACTTGCCTTTATCCCTTCATCTTCCCAAATAACATTGTTCTAGCTGCTGTTCAGGAAAAGACAGTACATCAGTCTAGGCTCTTGTGTATTGTAATTACTTGTGTTCCTAAGATTCTGCATGGAATGGTAAATCTTTACATCCCAGTCCTCAGAAAACTGAGTCCCATCCCCCCCAAAACATATTGGTGTTGGAAGAATTTAGGCACTAATATATCTTTGTGAATCAAGCCATAAATTGAGATAAACATTTCATGTCTTACTGAAATCAGAAAACAACACCCTAAGAACTTGATTCTAATAAATGTTTCATGGAAATGTCTTCCTCTCTGTGACACCAAGGTGCTAAGGAAAGAAAGCTAATCTTCTGTAGACGCTTCACCCTGAAATGCTGACAGCCTTAAACTTGAGTTCATTTCGATGTGAGCAATTACTGCAAAATATGATGTAGGTGCTGTACAGAAAAATTCAGTAAATAACACTGAAATAATAAAAAAAGAGTAACTTGTAAAACCAGAATATTATAGACAACAAATCACTTAAGAAAGTTGATTCAGATTAAATGTTTCATTACTGCCTACGATCTTTCCATTAGGTCTTTGCCTCCCATAGCTCTCAGTCCTGTCCCATTTCAGGTCTGATGAGTGATTTCAGGCTCTCTGGTTCATTACAAACTTCAGCTTCAGAGATGCTCTCTACAGGAGACTTCGTAGAGAACTGAGTCAAGCTCTTATCTGTATAAGCAATCACTTGAGAAAATAGCTTAACCATTTTAGAAATGTAGTGGAAACAAAAGGGTACAGCTAAAGCAAGGATCTATCTGATTGTTCCCTAAGGGTTAATGGATGTTCAGAACTGGTGAAAGGAGAAAAAAACCTAAGCCCTAGTTTCCCCAGTCAAATTTTAAGTAGGACACTTTTGTCTGTGATATGGTAAAATTATTAACCTATTAGAGTGTCTACAACAAGGATACTAATTTTCACATTGTACTAATGTTGCTTTAGTAATAGGGCTTGAGTTGGTAGAAAACTGCCAATTGTTTTCTAAGAGACTTAAACAATTATATTTTGGGGATTTTTTTCTCTCCTTCAAAATAGCTAAATAAAAAAGCTGAAAGTTTCTCATAAAAATCAGAAACTTTTTAAAAATAATCTTCAGTTTAAAAAGAAAACTAATATGTATTATTTATTAGCCGTTTTAATTTTTAAAAAATATAAGTAAGAAGTTTTCCAATTAACTCTTATTTACTTCTACAGCGTTCCATGTTATACACAGTGAAGAAAGGGAAGGATATGATTTTACAATGTCTTTGACTTGTCTTTGGAAGAGGGGAAATTATGTTCTCATTCCTCTCTGCTACCCTTTTAATGCCTTAAAGTGTTACTCACCTGAGCTCAGGGAGAGCCATTCTGTTAACTCTCCTGCAAGCTACAAAATGGTAGCCTGCACCTTGCCTACTGGCTTTCCAATTCTCATTTAAAGTCTGAATAGGTAAAGCTGTAGCAGACATAGAAAGTAAATGGTGAGAGTTGGCGCACGACGTCCATATACAAGCAACACATATAATTTCATCAAGAAAATTATTTTAATATTGTGTCCAACATAGTTAGAAAAAAATCCCAGATGTGTTTAATTGCTAGTGAAGTTGTAGCATCAGTGTATCTGGAACTGGTCTCCGGCACCAGGGCCAAGTGGTGTGGAGCAGCTGTGCATGTGGTATTAAATTCCCTAATACTAATTCCAACAACATACCCACTGAGAACAGTTCCTGGTTCATACTGACCCCCAAACCCTGCCTGTGATCTTGCTTTGCAAGATTGCTAGTTAAGTTGGGTCAAACTGTGTCAGGGATCATTCCAGCAGTTTAAGAGTACAAATCAAACTCCAAGGTCTGGAAACGTTCCCTGACATTGTTTGATGTAAGAAAATATACATTTCCTATTGGGCTTTGTTAAAACACTTTATTTCCCATGTTTAATAAACATTATTAGGTGAAGTATTTACTCTTCATGTTTCTATTAAGTAGCAAAGTGCCATTGAATTAATAGGATTCTTGCAACATTGATTTTAATGTCATTTGCATAATAAGAATCCGTGTGGAAAAATATTGTATAATATTTTTCAGAAAGAGGATAATTGAATATTTGCTACTCTGTTTTATGTAATAGGAATATAATTTTCTGATTAATTCTTAAAATTGTAAAATAAAGTTAACAATGTATATGATGATATCTTGCAGAATAGCAATGTTATTCTGTTGTCCTGTGTAAATATCTAGGCTGCAACACATAAAAATTATGTCTTTGCAGCTGTAATTTAGATGAAAATAATCTCATTCTATAAGCAATTACACAGAAGTTTACAGAAGACATTATCAGATTGAATTCAACTGAAAAAGTAGTTTTCTCTACTACTGGTAAGTATCTATGATGCCCTTGACTGGTAGGAATTTCTTGTTGGTTTTTTGTTTTAATAATCCACTTAGACACATATGCATCCTCCTAGACTAACTCCAATATTGTGCTAGGACTGGGCAATTTGAACAGAAAACCAACTAGAAACAGACTGAAACACAAGAACAGAGACCAGTAGTAGCATCCCTTCTGGATGCAGTACTGCAGGTTGGGTCTCATGAGAGCAGAGTGTAAGGCACCACATGTAATTTCTCCTAAACAAAGCAGCCTGAAGAGACTTCTAATGTCTCAAACGCTCACAGAACCAGGCCTTCTGCTCAAGGAACTGATAAGGCTAATACTTGGTTATCTTTTGTGCTATTCATGGAAGAAACCCTGGCATCTCGAAGTCTAGCCTTAAAGAAACAGAGCAGCCTTGTTTTGTCTCCCATGAAGGATGAGCTGTTTCTCCAAAAAAAGACACTATGCCCAGTGTTGACCCTTGTCTCATTATCTGTGAAATGCATATTAAAGTTCACACCCCTGGATATGCTAATGAAGATTATTGAGATCATGCTAGATATGTATGACTATAGCTCTCATCCCCCCATCCCCAAATCTTGCTGCACGTCACCTAGGGTAAGGGGGAGAAACTGGAGATAAAACTGCCTGGAGGAGTGGGTGAACATAAAAAGGGGGAAGACTTTCCCTGAAGAGAAGAGAAGAGAAGAGAAGAGAAGAGAAGAGAAGAGAAGAGAAGAGAAGAGAAGAGAAGAGAAGAGAAGAGAAGAGAAGAGAAGAGAAGAGAAGAGAAGAGAAGAAAAGAAAAGAAAAGAAAAGAAAAGAAAAGAAAAGAAAAGAAAAGAAAAGAAAAGAAAAGAAAAGAAAAGAAAAGAAAAGAAAAGAAAAGAAAAGAAAAGAAAAGAAAAGAAAAGAAAAGAAAAGAAAAGAAAAGAAAAGAAAAGAAAAGAAAAGAAAAGAAAAGAAAAGAAAAGAAAAGAAAAGAAAAGAAAAGAAAAGAAAAGAAAAGAAAAGAAAAGAAAAGAAAAGAAAAGAAAAGAAAAGAAAAGAAAAGAAAAGAAAAGAAAAGAAAAGAAAAGAAAAGAAAAGAAAAGAAAAGAAAAGAAAAGAAAAGAATATTTATGACCTGGGAAGATTTTTCCCTGAAGAGACCCCAAAGAGCGCTTCTACGACTTGTGCTGACTGAAGTAACGCTGGAAGAAGGAGCAGTTATCTCTCTTCCTTTCAATCTCCCCTTCTTTACCCCATTGTTTCTTCCCCTCTTTTCTTTCTTTCTTTTCTCTTTCCCTTCAAAGAAGTAACGCAAGACATACTGTACCACTTGCCATAATTAATTGTATATCTGTTATTAAGTACCGCTTGCCAGAGTTTGTTGTGTACCTGCTGCTAATTAATTCAATGCATACCTTACCACTTGCTATAATTGTTATATACCTAAATAATTATCATGGACCTGGTTAAGACCTGCTTACTAACCTCAGTGTTTGTATATGGACCTTGAGATTTGTCTCACCTTAGTCTGCACCCCTGGGGATTTATGGATCTAAGTCACTTACCCACCCTCCTTTCTCAGTGGGATGTAAATGGAGTAGAGGATCAGAATCACATCCCTCGACGTGCTGGCCATGCTGCTTTTGATACAGCCCAGGACATAGTTGGCTTCCTGGGCTGCAAGCACACAGTGCCTGCTCATATCCAATTTTTTGTCCACTAAGACAAAAGACCGGTTAAACTCTTCAACATAAACGTAATTTTTATTTTGCCTTAGAGAATTTGGGGTTTTTTCCTGTCTTTCTTTCCTTAGAGAGGAGACTAAAGATGCTTGTGGTCAAGGAAGGGAATGGGAATTGTGGTGAGAAAATTATTTGTATGAGTGTGAAAATTTTCTTACTTGGACTTCCTTTCATATAATTACATTTTATAGCAGAGAAAAATCCTGACCTGTAGAGAGTTAGAGAGAATGAGATGTTTGATGCCAGTGCCACTTTGGGAATTGTGTGACAGTACTGGTAGAAAAAAATAATAGCAGAACACTTTTATTTTTGTACACATAGGGGAAGCTGCATTTCAGGTCAATAATTTTGACCCAAGAAGATTGTAACTCACCGACTTGAAAGAGAATCTCTGCATCATTTGGTCATGTTTGTTTTAGGTCAGACATACTGAAGAACAAACATGAAATCGCACACAGGTGAGGACTTGCTGCTAAATAAAGATGAAGAAAAGCATGTATCTGTGAATACATTGTAATGACAGTAAATTTTCTTGTATTTTTTTTTCCATATCCACTGGAAGAATTGGAATTTGAAGTATTCCTCATACAGAGAAGAGCAATTGCACTGACACTGTGTAATACTCGAATAATGAGATTTTATCAGGTATCTTCAGATGTAAAAGAAACTCTTATCAGACATCATTAAGGTATCTCTCTCAGGTTTCCATTTTTGATTGGTGCCTTTCTCTCATGTGCTTTAATCATGCACTCATATATTCTAATTATAGTGGCATTAGCAGGCATGATATTTTTTCTTTTTTCTTTTTTTTTTTTTTTGTAACAAGGCACATGTAGCACTTCAATGGCTGCAACATTGTACTTAATTTGGATACTGATAAATCAAGACTTACCATGCTTGAATTAATGTAGAAAGAATTTCACTGTTAAGTGTCATCAAAAAGTAGCTTACTAGTTAATTTTTCTTGTGGATGGTACTGGCTGTGTATTTCATTACAGGCCCACATATCCAGCATCCTCTTCTGCTTCCCACCTCCTTCGGGTCCGCCTTCAGGTACAGTCTAACACCTCTGCCTTGGTCTCTCCCTAAAGAACAGGCACCAAAGCCCCTATTTGCCTCAGGCATCTTGCACTCATCAGTGATTACAAGCCTGCTGCTTTTGACTTCACATATGCCTTTCAACACTACCAACCATGGCTCATACACATCAACAGAAACAAAACAAATTCTGGCATTGCTTTCATGTTAAATTAGAAAGCTTTCAAGAACATCTTCTGTTGAAATATCTCCCAGGCTAAATCAGAGGGCTATTTTGGATTCACTCATGTCCTCGTATCCACAGTGCTGCTATGTCATTTCAAATAGGAAGTGATGTAAAGCTAGTTGATAATTAGGGTATATTATATCAGATTTAATCCTTGTTATACAATTGCCAGTGTTAGTACAATATCTCTCCACAATAACAATATTTTAACATTCCAATCAAATAAATTTTAAAATGTAATGTAAAAACACACTATGGTGCTAGTTCACTTCTGTCACGCACTAATCCTACAAGATATGTATTTATAGTACCTCTCTAAGAACAATTCCACAAAATCACTCAAATCAGTGTAGCCTCTTTGATTGACTTTCAGTTTTGGAACAAGTTCTAAATGTATTGCTGTCAGAGAGGTAGAGCTGGCGAAAAAAAAAAAAGCAAGAAAAAAGAAGAAAAAAAAAAGAGCTGCACTTGACCCTAAGACTATTTTGTCAGGACTCAGTTCAATGCACCGCTCAAAATGTTTCATTACTGTGTTGAAAAAACTGTCACTGTCAAATGAAAATGAATTTTGTGACAGACCTGTTCCATAGCAAAACTTGCAACAGTGTACATGATCATGAGGGGCATACTGGTGAAGAGCCAGAAACAAAACAAACCATTTCCAAAATCAAATGACTTAATGAATTCATGTCAGATTTGTCCTTTAACTGGTATTTGTAACCTCTGGCTTGATCATGGTAATTTCCTATGTGTCAGCAGACCTCTACTGATGTTCATCCAACCAACACGCTTCCCATTTTTCTGAACTCACTAGCCTATCTGCCCTCCTAAAGCCCCACACCTCAATACTTCAATTTCTTCCACTATTACCTTATTAAATAGTGGGTAATTTCCTATGTCGCTTTCCTTGTTTTCAAAATTTCACACTTGGCTTTCCTAAATTATTCAAATAACTTCCATCTGATCTCCTTTGGTTTTCTGTAATGACACTGACATCAGTCTTAAGAAGGACAGTTTTCTCAGTATGTGGCCAGCCATACTTTGAGAAATGAATACTTTTCCAGCCTATGTAGCTTGGTCACACTGACACAGAGCTCTGTGGTAGACTAAAGAACTGACCCTGTATTTTTCATTGGCTGACAGGATTTTCTACCTTTTCTTTAGACCTTATCTTCCTAATAATGTTATTTACTCTTCATAAACTTGTTCTTAACTTTTTCTTTACTGTTCATAAACATGTAGGGCAAATGGAGAACAGGGTTCCACAAAAGTAAACACTATACAAAGATAAAATTAGAGGAGTCCCAGTCTCAAGAGAGTATCATCTAAACAATGAAACAAATACAAAGCTGGAGAAAGACGTAAAATGTAGCAAAGCCATAAATTGAATGATATCCTATTAATGTCATAATGTTCCTTAAGGCATTTGGCTGAGGCAATTATGAAAGAGGGAAATAAATAAGATGAAAATATTGTTGATGGAGAAAAAGAGGGAAGAAGACACTGATCATGAAGGAGAGATAGGAAAGGAAAAAAGAAATGAAATATGGGAGAGAAGGCTAATCTGAAATAAAGCTAATCTGGCAAGTTTGTGATAGCGATGTCTGGAAAGACTGGCAGGTGGCAGTGAATTAAACAAGGGGCATAACTTTTCAAGTTAAAACTGAAAAAGTGATATGCTACTGATGGGAACAGGAACGCTCCTATGCTGCTCTGAGACTCCTCCTGTGATAATTGTTTTTGGTAATTATCCTGAAGAGTTTTCTGCAGTTGTCAGATCAAGTGGACCGACAAGCTCATGCTTAAACTGATCATGTGTCAGGGTATTTATACTGAAAAACACTAGGTATACAACATGGCAGGAGTACAACCCTTGGCATCTCAGCCACCTAAGCCTCCTAGTACATAACTCATTTGTGGTCCAAACAGAAAAATATATATATAACAGCAAGTAAGACCAGAATGTATGTATGCAGGTGTTAAGGTCCAGCACTCCCACTTGTCCTTCCTTGCCTTAGCATACATGTACAATCACATCATCCGCTAATGCTCAGGAGAAGACTGGACTGTAGAAGCTGCTACATGATCATTCACTTGCTACAGGATGGCTTAAAGTGACCGTGATATATTAGGTGCACCTTAGAATCAAACGCTTCTTTCTTATCCTAATGTTGAGGGCATGTATGGCTGTCTTATTCAGGTTGTGTCTTACTACTTTCCTTCCTAGATATTGTCCAGGATCATGATTGTTCCAGCTTTTGTTAGTGTCTCCTGCAATTATACACTCAGCAAGACCCAGACTTAGATACCTGGGTATCTTTCTGGGGACATTTATATTCTGTTAGTTACTTGGGGAAGACTATTTCTGGAAGACTCTTTGGAGACACCCCTTGACAGCATGACAGAGTAGCTCCTAGGAAATGCTAGAGATCTAGATAAGACGATAAAACTCTGTAATCAACTTCTTCGGGGGATTTTAAGATAAAAAAACAGGACAATGAGGAACTTACTGATGCTGTTAGGGGATCAAGTGAAAGGAAGAACATTTTCCTGCCGTTATATTGTAGTGTCTTCTGAGTAGTTAGTAGTTTGAGTAGTTCAAATGCTTGCTGTTCAAGTATTCCTCTGGCAAGTGGCATCTGTGGTTTACAGAGTAGTTATTTTATTCTGTTCTGCCCACATCTTAATCCAAAGGTTGACCATTGTAGAACTCTCCTGGGGTGCTTCAATTAGCACCGGATAAGAACTGTCCAGAACACCTGCTGTAAAAGGAAGCCGATTAAAATTTTTGTCCTGAGAGGACTCCCATAAGGTATGTCATGAATAGTAAATGGTAAGTTAGTGGGTTGACCTGGACAGCAGGTGCTTACCACACTTCTCTATCACTCCCCTCCTCAACTGGACAGGGGAAGAAAATATGACAAAAGGCTCATGGATCAAGATGAAGATGGGGAAATTACTCAGCAGTTACCATCATGGGCAAAAGAGGCTTGACTTGGGGAAATTAATGTAATTTATTGCAAATGAAATCAGAGTAAGAAAATGAGAAATAAGAACAAATCTTAAAACACCTTCCACCCACTCCTCACTTCTTCTTGGACTCAACTTCACTCCCTACTTCTCTGCCTCCTACCCCTGAGAAGAGCAGGGGAACAGGGAATGAGGGTTGTACTCAAGTCAAGACATGTACAGGTTTTATTTTTTCTTTTTTAATTTGAGCTATTCTTGCTACTGTATATGGAGTTGGGACATGTCAGATCTTTTTGCTTTTTTTTCTTTATTGCTGCTTCAAAAAGTTCCTGTTGGGAAAACTGTGATTGTTCTTTCAGCTGTTGACCAGGTCATTGGTCTGTCAGTTCCTCTGACACATTCTTTTGAGAGTGTATACAGACAGGAGAGAGGTAAAGAGCACTTGTTAACCCAGCAGAAGTGACCCAGCAGCATGTGACCCAATGTGCATGTTGTGAGGACGATGAGAACTGAAATGGTGGTGGAAAAAGCTGAGAGTGTCAGCAGGGGCAGCTGTGCCTGCTTTGTTCACTAAGGCTTTTTGCCATTGATTCAGCGCTGCTGCAGGGCTTCAGACAGCTCAGTTTCACGCAAGTCAGTGCCAAGTATTGAAAGGTTGGCGTATTCTATTGTACTGCTGAAAGAATTTGATTCTGTGAAGTCTGTAAAGGACCAATTATTCTGTTAAATATTCAAAAGTGTAGAGGGAATCTATGTTGAGACCATTTTGATGTTTGTTGATCCCTGAGAAGTAGAACTAATGCAATGCTTTATATATATATTTTTTTTTATTTATATTTCTAACCCAACATGGCAATTAGATGTTCTTGTTCCTGGGGTTTCTTGTTTCTTAGCTTTTCCCCCCTTAACACTTTATAACCCCCTCTTCATAATTTCTTCTCAAATTTATTCCTGAATAACAAATGACTCTTAAGATGTCACTGCAGACTTCTGCTCACTAAAGACACCAAAAAATGTGTCTCTACTCCAACCATAAGAAAATACCTGTTATGGACAATTATCTGGCATTTTCAGAAATCCCTTAGGATGAGATGACTGCAGACAGACATGTTTATTTCTCTTTAGTGAGAAACCTTTTTCTCTTTATTGACTATAAAAGGACTCAAGACCACCATCTTAGATTCCAATATACAATTTCAGATTTGTAAATTTGGTGAGATGAAACCCACTGTGGGTTGAGAATGTACATATTATCTGCGAAATGCATTTGTTTTCATTAATTCTGTACATCCTGTTGTCTCTGGTGGAATCCTTTGGTCCTCTGCAAAGCAAACAACCATCTCATTTGTTAGAAGCTGCTGTGGGCCTGTTTATGACTGAGCTTATGAGGAGCAGCTTGATCACCCAGGCACAGGTTTTGAAGAAGATGAGAGTAGTGATCAAAGGTTTCAGTTCTGTCAGATGGCATTTTTGTAGTTTGGAATAATAGCTACAATAATCTTAATAGATTTCTTCTAACAAAGAAATAAAAAGAACATGGAACAAACATTTCTTAATGGGATTTTTGAAATTAAAAGCACAGAAATATCACAGTGTGTGGTAGAATGCTGTAAACTGTATGAAGCAGATGAAAAATTACTGTTTATTGCAGATGAATACCCTCTAATGAAGGGACTGTAGGTAATATTTCACTTTGGCTGACTGGATGAATAAGGTGGTAGAAGTCTAGTTGCCAGATATAATTTTACCTGACACTTGCATTTTGTTATAAAATCACCATTGTGGAGACCAGTTCCCTGTCTGCCAGCCAGATTTTTTTAAAGTTAAATTGAAGTGACTGACTCTCTTGCAGATAGCTGTAGGCTGCATTGCTACTTACTACTAAGGCCGAGAAGTAGAGCACTATCATGGCAAAGCAGCAGATTGAGTACACTGGCAAAGCAGTTGCTAGATTTTCATATGTACTTGGGCCATTCTTTCTTAAACAAGTCAAAGGAGTTCATCTGAATTTCAGCTTCATTTGATACTGTAGTTTATCTAGCTGAAATTGCTGAAATGAGTAACCTTTATTAACATTTCAATATTTAAATCAAGGAATCACTTTTTTCCCCCTTGAGTTTTTGACCTGGAGATCAAAGAGCAACAGCTTACAAATAACAGCAAGTAACCTACATTTCCAGTAGTTTGAAGTAAGATGTGTGCTCATTAGGTTTATTACCATTATTGACAATGAATTCTAATGCACCTATGATCAAATAAATGAGTTTAATTATAAGATTTCTTTCTACTTTTGGCTCCAAGTGTAATGTGCTCACTTATTAACTCTGGTATTGATCCGAAGTCTGTTGCAGTAAGAAGTGGAGTATTTTCACTGAAGTGATATATATCTGGTATCGACTGCCATGGCTCCACTGATTTCCATGAAGTCAGGATGACTCATCCAGCAAAGAACGTCCCCATCGACTTTCATAGGCACTGAATGAGGGACAAATTCTGCAGCCAACAATAAGCAAGTGGCCTCAAACAGACAACATTAATTATGAGATCACATGTTGGTGCTTAGTTTTTCAAAATGTTCCCAGTCTTTTCTCTGCCTGTTCCAGATTTCAGATGCTGGGAACATTCTTTTCACAAGCTCTTTACATTAGAACAGGTCAGAAAGTCTAAACTGTGTAAAAATGCCCAACTCTATCCAGAAATTCAGAATAACTGTATTAATGACCAGATGATCTAATCTACAGGAATTGCTGTACAACTCAATTTTTCCTTGAAGCTCATCCTTCTGCAATGTACTAGACAATTATTGATTATGATTTTATTATTCCACGGCATATCAATTATAGAAAATCAGTAATTCTTAACATATCAATAAATATTCTGGTTAGATTTATTTGGCTTACAATTGTATCTTGTTCTTTGGTTGTTCTTAAGTGTGAACAACTAAGTAAAACCTTAAAGCTAATTCCTCATACCAAGAGAATCTGGATATAGCACATGTGGTTGCTTGTTGGCAGCCTGGGAAGAGTGTTGCCCCTCTCCCAACAGAAGTCACACACTTTCTAGCTCCTGGAAAGTAATCTCTCTGCACTGAAAAAACAGCATGGGTTTTAAAGAAAAGATCTGGAGACGAATTGTACTTGACTTTTTAAAATACAGAATTAAAACCAAACATGGATAAAATAGAAGTAATAGATGCAATAAATAATCAAAATAATGTATTTAGTAGAGTTTTCTATCTTTGACAAAATTCAATTTTGATTACTTATAAGTGGGCTCCTATGGGATAAATACTGCAAAATCATTGCACCACAGAATCATAGAATGGTTTCAGTTAGAAGGGACCTTACAGTTCATCCAGTTCCAATCCCCCTGCTGTCACGCTACAGAATTTCCCAAATATGGAAGATAAGGACCACTAAGTGAGTGGTAGAAGTTATCTCATTAATTATAGAAAGACAACGAATAAAGATTTAAAAAAATATAGCGATGCCATTATAGTTTTCAGCAATGTAAGCATTAATAGCAGCAGAAAATGCAAAGGGTCAGTAAGCATTAAAAGTAGGGATGCTCAAATTAGTAGCTTTGGGGGAAAATATAATCCAAGATACAAAGGGGAGACACCTAGGAACTGTAGCATCAAGAAAATTCCTGAAGCAATTGAGACCATCAAATTAGGTACAGATCCAAGGAACAGTGATCTTTAAAGGTAGAGAAAAATTACTAGAACATGTTAAAAATTTCCTTTCTTTGGGGCTTTTGGTATGTATTGTAACATCTATATACACATAGTACAATATTTCTATTAATGGACATGTCTCAAGGCACCTAATTGACATAAAATACAGATGAACACAAGAAAGTTCAGCCATGGACAATAGTAGCGATGAGGGACTAGTTTATGAGAAAGACTAAGTACTGTAGATTGGTTAAAGAGGAGGGAACATGCTAGCAGCCTGTTACTAAAGGATGCAGTCAATCAGGAACACAGTTATATTTTATAGGATAATAAAAAGAGGTGTAAAAAGGAGCAGAGGGATGAAATTATGAAAGGAAAAATTTAGACTGAATAATCAGAGAAGAGTTCTTGACAGAGATTTATTTTCCCTGGGAATGATCTCGCAAATGAAACAATAGAATATCTATAGCTAGGATAAATGTAAATGAAATTGGACAAAATGTAAGTGCATATATAGAATGGAGAAAAATCTGGCAAAGAAATAGATTGAATGGTTTGAGAGTTACATAATTCATGTTTATATTATAAATTACACTGGCATAAATAAGTGACTGTTCTGTGTCAGTCTGCAAAATTACCTCTGTAAAACAAGCTGATCAGAATCTATTCACAGAGTCTATTGTTTAAGCTAAAGTGGTTTTGTTTAGATTTTGATGGCTATCTGTTACTTCTGTGTTTTTCTTGTCATAAAAACAACACTAAATTCAGCAGCAGAAACATGGAAAAACAATATTAAAATTCTTTGTTTCTGTGCATGGAATATCCTCACCTTTCCACTGAGGCAGATATTCCTTACATAGTTTTTTAGAGATAAAATATCTTATATGTGAGAAAATTAACTCAGGGTTTACAAAAATCTTTACCATGAACTATTTAAATGACATTTTCTTCATCACTTTTCCACAACAGTCACAGAGCTGTCATGTGCAAGGCATCTGATTGTGAGTCATAAAGATGTACTTTGCAAAATAAAAACATGGTTTTGGAGGAGGACTAACTGAACCATCAAATCCAGTCCACTTCCCACAATTGCAAACAACTGTAGAAAAGACATGCACAAAACATCTGCTCCAAACTCCCTATTTACTATTCACAAAATACTTCCCCAAATTCTATGATAGACTTCTGGCCTGGATAGGACAAGAAAGTGCTAGGAACGGAGAAGGGATCAACCGGGCATGCCCAGGGCAGGACTGTAACTGAGCCTCCATTAGACTCATGTGACGAAAGTATAAGTGAGTTCACTTTGCGGCTCTAAGTTTACCTTGATAACAAAAATGGCAGATACCCACAGTTAGGAGTGGAATGTATTTACTTTGACTAGCAATGCTAATCTCTTTCTCTCACAGTTCCTTTCATATTTTTTCATATTTTGCAAAGCAATGCTGTATCTTCCTTTTAGATGGAAAGCTGAACCATTCAAATTGACATGCAGCAGTTCAGAAGTATTGCCAGGAACAAAACTAGGTCTCTTGGATCAGTTTTCAACCACTGTAAATTTGCGTAATCCCACAGAGACAGCAGAGGTGTAATGGAGCTGCAATAATTTATATCAAGTGAGAAACAGCTTCCGGTCTCGCAGTCCCATGCCCCATTCACTAGCACATGTTGCCTCGCTTAATGACAGCTCTCCTACTCTCTCCAGTATGTGTAGTCTCTAAGGAAGCATGTAAAAAACATATGCTGCTGCTGCCTGTGCTATATTTGTTTTGCGGACAGAGAACTGTATTCTTCAGGGCTGCCAATGCTTATGTAACATCAGAATTCACAACACTAAGTCCCTATTGCTCTCTCTTTTCCCCCATTTCACTCCTCACTACTCCTTTACTTGGAAGTGTAATTCCATGATTTTTTTTTTTCTCATTCTAGATATCTGGAATGATTCCATGGACACTGTACCACTGACATGTCCTATGTTGCTGCAGAGTTAAGGAGGAAACACCTGGAGCAACTTCTATTTCCTTTAGTGTTTTAAAAAATAATTACGGAGTTAGCCAGCCAGAATGGTATGGCATGTCCATTAACTGGCTGAAACCTTCAAAGCAGATATTCCTCTTGAAAACACCTTACTTTCCCCATTATGAATGTTAAAAACTTTGTTAGTTGAATATGGAAAATACTTAGTAACTTGTCAGTGACTGTTTTTGACTTGCTTAGAGGAATAGAGACAAACCTTCTCTTCTTGCTGCAGGCAATTATGGCATGAAGTTCTCAAACAAGGTTTAGGCAGCAAACAAAGCTTATCACTCATTGTTATTTCACCTTCTAACAACATGAAATCTTTCTGAAGACATTTATTTTTAAGTCCTAGAGGCTCCCTTAATAAGACATAAAAAGATGTGCAGAGTCATATTTTCAGAATAAAATGATACCTTCTTTGGAATGATGGGTCTGTAATAACTGAAAAGGAACCACAAATACTGACTACTGTCAAGATGGTACATCATGATAATTTTTGTGTACTATTCCACAGTATAAATGTTGTTGATTGTAAGCTTTCATAACAGAAATAATAAAAAATGTAGAAAATGGTATAGAAGAGAGTGGACAAAACTATCTCCCAGCTAATCAACTCTAGAGACGTGGTTCAATTTTAGTAGACTTCTTGACATCAGTGTAACCCAGGGTATAATCTCTATCAAGCATTTTTATATTAACAAAATAGAAATATTTCAAATTAGAACTATGAGATTGTTCTTCCTTTTTACTATCACAACCTTCCCATTATAGTTATCTGCAGTAAATCCTAAAAGTGAATTGTGCTGCTGTAAGAAAACAATTTATCCAGTGATAGTGTCCCATCAAGCACAACTGGTTGGCAGCTTTTACGCTATTATTTCAAGGACAGCAAGTTGCCTTATTCTTGATGTGAATGGCACCCAGCCAGGTACTGTCTGAAAGAGACTGAAAAACTACAAATTGTTGTACTGTTTTCTTTATCTTTCTATTCTGACCTGGTTAGGAAGAGATGCGGAGAACAGGCATAACAGATTCAAGAGGTGTTAGGAGTAAGCATAAGAGTGAGCATGGGACGCAACTCAACAGAAATCTAATGGGACTAGGTGACACAAGGCATAAGAAAATGGGACATGGAATCTTCAAGACTGTTTAACTGGGTCTATATTCATCAAAGATAATTGCAAAGAGGTGACTGTTTCTTGACTTATGTGAAAGAATCTGGTGGATTTGGTAACATTTTCAACTGCACAAGTAACAATCTGAAGCCTTAAAAACAATGATAAAATTGGCACTAAAGTAGGATAAAAGTAAAGTGGTTTTGGAGAGCAACCAAATTTTCAGAACTGAGTTAATTCAAATCACCTTTAAGGTGAGTAGCTGATGCTGGTGCTTGCGACAAAGACAAAACTTAAGTTTCTACAAGTTTAAGAATATCAGATTAGAATGAACTCAATGAGGGAGGTCCAATGGCTGCTATCTTACGCAGCCATATTATTTACTTTCATTTTAGTACTTACCAGTACTAAATTCAGTCTATGATTGAGAAAAAAAATCTTAATTTTGGTTAGCAAATTAATGAATAGACATAACCTACACATCTTTTCCAGCATGCTAGGTCATGCGGAATATCAGTCCCACAAAAAAAACATCAGGGAGGAATTAAATATACTCCGGGATTCTTTAAACATTCCCCAGACACTTTCCATTTTTAATGCAAGTCATCTTCTGTCTATAGCATAGTGCAGTAGGGGTTGATTAGAGGACACAAATCAATCTCTGCCTGAAATGTTAGAAAGCTGTTTCTGCTAGACAACAAGTACAACTTTTCAAGGAGACTAGGTCTGTCTCTTGCTCCCATTTTCAATGGCTACAGAAAAGAAAAGCTAGACTGTCTGACCCAAAACCAAGAAAAGTTATTTCTTTCCCCCCTTGTGACATTTATAGCTTATATATTAAAAAATCCATCAAAATAACTCCACAGAAGAGTTTCTGTTTGCTGACATGGATATTTAATAGGTTATTCTGGTGTGGACAGCAAAATACCAAGGTTTATCTCAAGATCTGCTGGTAACTGAGAGCCTGCAACAGAAGCATCTCTAATCATGACACCAATTCAAACAAACAAAACCCAAATATACGTACAATATGCTCTGCTTTTTCACCCCCTGCTTATAAAAATATCCAGCAATCCAGCTTTGTAGATTTCTGTACTGCCATAGAACATAATGATAAAAATACCTGAAATGAATAGTGCATGTTTTCACTAACTGTATTTTTCAAGCTTAAATCCCGTTTCTATTGTTGAAGCTCAAATAGCTTTCATTATATTTTACCAATATCTAGCACATTAGCCAGCTTGCTTGTGTCAGAGTCAAAAATCAATTTATACGAAATAATTTGTTTAATTTGAGGACCATTAATTAGTAAAGTGGTAAACTTTCAGATAAATCCTCATGTAGCTATGTGCATATCTATTCATGTATATGTATTGTGAAATACCTTGATCCGGTTGAGGATATTTCTGTAGTGAATTTAAATTCATTCACCAGAAGGTGCCAGTCTTGGTCCGTAAAACCAAGAATCTAGTAATAACATTTCAGTAAATTCTATTATAAGGATTTAAATGGAAACTGAAATCACAGGATTCTGGTGTCAAAGAAAGCAGCAGTTAATGAACTCTGAAGAAAGAACACAAAATAAATTCCAGAACAAACATAATACTCCATAACAAATCTAGAAAAAAAATTAATAACTCTTTACTGATTTTTACATTGATGTAAAAACAATATTGTCCCAATGAAGGAAAAAACAGAGCAAATTGTAGTTTGTAGGCTGCACGTACAGAAGGTATTTCTCTCTTCAGCTTATATGCACTTGTTTTTCAGTTTTATACTTTTTCTGTTTTGATTGATGTGGAGTAAGTATGGATCATTACAGCTAAGAGGGTTTAGACCATGAAGTACTGAGTTTGATTTGTTGAAATTGATTTCAGTTCTTGAACATTTCTCTAGAAACATGCATCCAACTCTCCACAGTTTTGACTTTTTTCCTAATTTTATAGATATTTCTTTTATTTTGCATCAGACCAAAAGATAAGCCTCAAGCCTGGACTGTAATAATGCAGATCTCTTATACACCACTTTTACATAGTGTGGTATTTTAAACATTTTATAGTGGTATAGCTTCAAGAGCAATTGTTTACTTTGCCAGTACCTTTCTTGTTTTTGCAGGACTCTAGACTTTGTCCTTGTTAAAAATTTTTTTCAGCTACATGCATCATGAGAAGCAGTTTGCCTAATGCATGAATCTCTAAGCTGCTCCTTGCACTGCTACTTCAGTCTGTGTGCTCTGCTACCTTAGTGAAGCACGTAGTGAAAACACCTAGACACATAGATGCCTGAAATTTCCTGTGATTTGGAGTTTATCATGTAGGCTGTCATAGAGTCTGACAAAGGCTGAGAGTTGCAGCATGGAGTAACAGCTTCATCCTGAATTTATTCCAGTAATTAGACTATCACAGCTACCACATGTCATTTTCCTGATTAAGAAATGGGAGAACAAGGAGCTGTGAAGAGAAGAGAAAAACACATTCAGCCTGTTTTCTCAGAAACATTGAATAAACCATGACAAAATGGATCAATTTCTGTACTCTAGCAGTTAAAGAAATGAGGTGCTATGAAAATAGTTGGCAAACATTAAAAAAACCAAACCCCAAATACATGTCAGAATGCTGATGAACAGAAAGGATGGAAGTTGGGCTGGAAAACTAGTTTAATTTGAGAACACAACGATACTGAGAGAAATATATTTTTCCCCAGACCTTTGTGAAATCAAGTGGTTAAATACTTTCCTGGATAAACATCCTGGGTCATGTCATGCCACAACTTTGATATGAAGCATCTAAAGAGCAGCAGGCAGCACTTTGTCTTTTGTTAGTACTGAACTAATGGCCTCTGTATGGTATTTGGGGGACCTAAAATAACCGGAGGGGCTCTTTTTCAAATAAGATGTAAAACTGAAGTCCTCAGCAATTAAGATTTCTGAAAGGATCTTAAGAATGTCCTAAACAAAATGCTTCCTGTGATTTCCCCTTGATTTCCTATGTAAATACATAGGTGTATCTGTACAAAGCTCTGGCTCTGTTTGTTAGTTTACCCCAATAGCTTCTGACAAATACCTGCAGCAATTTTTGGTTAGATTTGACAGAGCAGGAGAAGCCTCAAAATTTCCATGCTTTTCATGTTAGTAAGTGTCCAGGTAAGAAAGAGAGATCCTATCAATTCCTGAACAAAGCCAATGCACAGGGAAAAGCACGTTTCTTGCTAGACACCAGAGAATCAACTTTTCAGACAAGAGTTCTTTCCTACATGGCTGCTCCAGCTTCAATAATGCATGTCTTCTCACTGTAGCTTTTCCTCTAGTTGAGGTAGTCATAACAGTTCTTGCCTCTGCAGTGTCTCTGACATCTAATAAGAAGTGAGTTTCAAGAGCAGCCTTATTAAAATTCACTTACAAAATAAATCAACCATGAAACACAAATCCATAGGAACCTAAGCTTCATTAATTCCACTTTCAATAGAATTATTTGTTTGCTTACTATGATTTCCCTGCAGTTTCCCTGCAAATGTACATAGGTGGTTTTTCTCCCTACTTCCTGGAATTTTGGTACATTTAATCAAAGTTTATATAGCTCCTGTAAGTTCTGCAGAAATAAAGGATCTGCAGATTAGAGAGTTTTTTTGGTTTTTTGTTTGTTTGTTATGCTATTTACCATTGATTTAAATGGGACAATTCAGAAAAGGAGATAGGACTCATTACCTGACTAGGGATGGGATTCATCTCCCCAGACTTTGTGCATTTATAGTGGAGACATCCACATCTGACCTAATTATCTAAACTCCCTTTTTGGTCAGAAGAAAGAAAGAGGCACTTCCAAAGTGTGATTCATCTTCTCCCAAGGCTGACAACTAAAACAGGCCAGATGAATCACCCTCTAGAAGTGCTCTTACTCTTTGACTATAAAAGGAGTTTGGACAACTATCTTACATACAGATCTCTGCTGTTGCAGAATTCTAGAGGTAGGTGATGTGGCAGAATTTTACACATCTAATCCTGATCTGGGTAATGCCAGAATTACTGTGGAGTCCCTAAGCTGGAAGTAATGGCATGGAGTAACTATTATGGATCTTAAAAAGTATTTAGTTCTCATAGGTACTTTTTGAGAGACATAAACATTTGCGAGACATCATAAACATTTGCGATTAAAGAAATAGCACTGTTATGTCTTAGAATGATAATTACTTCTCCTATATGAAATGCATGAACCATCATGGTATTTCCTGTCTGAAGGAATAAATATTTAATTGGGCCTTGGACCTCAAATTTGGTGGAAATAATGTTTAGGTTTTTTTTTTTTTCTCCTTTCCCATCTGATTTGCTATGAGTCATATGATTCAAGCCCATATGTTTTTAATAGAGCTGGAAATGGGGCACGTCTTTGGTGTTTTATGAATTACTCTGATTTCCCCCTTTTATTTTTCCAATAAATAGAAGTTCACTATCTGAAGAAGAATAGAGACCCCTACATACAAAGTTTCCTATGCATTATTTTCAGCACTGTAAAAAAGTACTAAAAACTATCACTCCAACTGGAACTCATGGAAACAACCTATTTCAAAGTGCTAAAGTTCCAGTAAAAATTTTAAACTCTTATCTTCTATTTAACTGCCTAAGTGCCCATTTCACAGCAGTAAGCAGGCAGATGGCTCTGTTCTCTTTCTGCCACAACGTTCATTTTCTGTTTTTATCTACCATGCTCAAACATTTTTTGCCTCAAAAAGCTTAATTAATGCAATACATTGCATATGCTTACAAGTCTACTCAGAAGTGCATTTTTTTATTTTGGTTTTGCTTTCAGAAGTTATTTTCAATTTGCTCGTATTTTATATATTTAGGTTCAGTTGTTTTTTTTTTTTTTTATTTCTCTTTTAACTTACAGAATATGCCCCAGCATTACAGAAGTTTTAATCTGATGAGGATAATTTGCACAAGATCTCTAAGAACTGTGTGAAAAAGTGAAGGGTATAACTGCCACAGGGAGTATAATTCTTGTAATAAAATAACAATTATTTGAGATAATGTCATAGGTCTTTTTTGTTTTTCTTTGCTAAATGCAGCTTGGAGAAAGTGCTGTGACTGCACTTAAAACTTGCATGTGTTGAAACTCTTTGCACCATACAGCATAACTTCATGCCAGAATAATACATCACTACACTTTTGGTCTCCTAGGACCAATGAAACAGACATATTTTACAGCATTCTTCATTTACCTCAATATACAAATCCCTGAATCCTCTTCTTTTGACCTGCTATATTCCTATAGACTGAGTGCTTTTACACAGGCAGGAAACAAAATCTGTGTCTTATATGAAAAAATAAAAAACCTACAATGCTGAGCAGCATTCTCTAGTGTAATACATGAGAGCAGACAGAAAAAGCTGCAGATACATGAGCATCTCATTAGGAGACCATCCTTCTAGCACACTGGCTAAACACATTAACCTGAGCATGATTGTGCATAATCCTATTGACAGACATATACATCCTGCATCATTAGAATTTCAAATAATTCCACTGCAAAACAAAACAACTTGCACAAGCAAAGGGTAGCAGTAGAACCTGCTGTAGCTTTACCTCATTTATTCTCTGTGTGGCAGTAAGCACAGAGGATGACACTTTCTTCTATGAGGTCGCACATTTTAACAGTGGTGAAGAGGCCAAGGTCTGGGTTCCTGTGAGCCTTTAGTGCTGTTGCCTGATTGCATACAGATGCAGATTCTGTCACTGGGCTTGCTAGAGGTGTACCCTGTTCTATGGCAAGGAATCACATGAGTCATATCCACTGATTAGAAGCCAGAGATTTCACAAAGATGATAGTCTTAGTCTTTGAGGTGGAAGATGTCAGATTTATTGCCTGCACCTAAGACATTGGTACAGGAAAGCGAAGAGCCTGAAATTTTCCCACCAACACATTCATCCTTTCTCAACACGTCAGATTTATTTAATATTTGTTAGTAGCTGCCAAATCCCATAGCTCAACAAAGGTGAGGCTGCTGCCTCTTGTCCCCAGGTTCAGCCAGTAACAAGGCTGAGCATGTGTTCCTAACAGGCACACATGCACACAGTACATACATAAGTATGCACACAGTACATATATAACTATACACACAGCTGGCAGCACAGACCAACATAGACAGAAGATGCAGCTCTCACATGAACACATAAAGTGCCGATGGCCTGATCCTGCTCCCCTCTATGGCTGAGCAAGATGGAGGTACATGTGTACAAGGAGGATGCCTCCAGCAGCTGGACACAGTCACCCAGTCTGCCCATTATTACCCTCTGGATTCCAGTCTCCCCAGTTGCTGGCACCTGCTCATAAAAGCCCCTGAGGCTGCAGCCACACACTGGTCACTGGCAGAGACCAAACCACTTTGCACACAGCAGCACAGATACAGACACACACATGGATCTCTGGAGCAGCTGGGCTCAGCCGCCAGTGCTCTCCCAGCAAGGATGCTCTAGCCACACCTGTCTCATGCTCACTTACACACATGCACAAATGGTCTCTAAATCAACCTCCAGTGTTTCCGGGAGCTGTTTGAGACCTTCTGGCCCCTCCAGTAGTCAGCCCACAGACCCTCTGGTATCTCCAGGATCTGGCTTTAGTATCTGGTTCCAAAGCTTTTACTCTATTCATTGGCTAGTCCTGCTTGATATTCACTGCCCATCACATGAAAACTCCAGTTTTCTGCACTCAGACCCCAAACACACACATCACAGAATCACAGAGTCAAGGACTATTAGGGGTTGGAAGGGACCTCTGGAGCTCATCTAGTCCAATCCCCCTGCTAAAGCAGGTTCACCCAGAGCAGGTTGGTCAGAGATGTGTCCAGGTGTGTTTTGCATATCTCCAGAGAGGGAGATTCCACAGCCTCTCTGGGCAGCCTCTTCCAATACTCTATCCCCTTCAAAGTAAAGAAGTTTTTCCTTATGTTCAGATGGAATTTCCTGTTCCAGATTGTGCCTGGTACCACTTGCCCTGAGATGCACACAGAATAGAGTGCACATCACCCAGGAAGAGTTAGAAATGGAGTTTAATGAGATAACAAGACAGATCATGCTGACCAGGCACAGGGCAAGGCCAGACCAACATGCTCACCAGCAAACTGTTTACAGGCCACTGACACCTTTTATTTCCTTGTCCCTCTGTTGTCTCACTCTTTTTCTATCCCATTTTATTTTAATCCCTCCCTGTCCCCACTTTTGGTTTCTCCCTTAAGCATCCCATAATAAGTCTTGCACAATTCCAGAATGATCTTCCCCTGCATCTTATAGTAAGCTCAATCCTGAAGGGCCCATGGGGCTGATGCTGCTCTCCTGGGACAGCCCCAGGGGTGGGGTAGGGTGGTGGTGATGTCAGGGCAGGGGCTTGTGCTTCCGTCTGGGGCACTGGTGCTCCCTCGCTGCCCTCTGCCTCTGTGCTCCTGCATGTGGGGGAGATGACCATTACATACCCTATGAATATTACTCATATTTTTTTAAACTCAAGGTAAGATACAACATCTTTAAAAGAAATACAGATAGAAACTACTTTCCAGAGCTGCCAGGATAATATTAATCTGTTCTCCTTCTGTTTTGTTCATCATCTCTTCCGTGGTTGGCTGATATAGCAAGGACACAAAGGTCAAGAGCATCATCTCGAAGTGTAAAGGACAACAAAATATAAGATAAGACACTAAGGCACTCCAGCCACCCAAAGAAAGGTGCCATAAGTACTTAAGTACTTAAGGAGGTAGGTACCACCACTCATTGTGATTCACACATTCCATCAGTGTGGGATCTTTTGCATGATTGCTGCTTTCACCTCACATCTCCTGCACACGCTGGGTTCATGTTGCATGAAAAATGTAGTATCAAACACAGATGAAGAACACTTTCTGAACTACAAAATAACATCTTTATCAACAGTAAAAACAGCATAAGTGAAAGTCATGTGACATCCAAAACTGTGATTACAGGTTGAAAAATGTGAAGTTAGAGCCTGAATATCATGCGAGCATCTTAATCTAACTGCAGGTAGATACAGATTATAGTTTAGGACAAAAAGGACTGGTCCTGTTGCCCTGATAGTGAAACAGAAAAACAAAGAGTTACAAAACGGAAAGGTTAACCTTTGTATGAAGCACTGAACTCTGTGACACTGAGGTCTGTGGCACTTTCCACTCAGCCTGCACTCTGGCCTTGGAGGAGGTTAACCCAGACATTTTTTGTGTTCAGGTTCCACAGTTCAATGTTGACCATTTGGGATGAAAGAAACACTCCACCAAATTGAGCTAATCAAAGGAAAAAAAATACATTTAAAATTTTTTAAATACCATCAAAGAGAAGGCAACTAATCTATGCATTAATTTCCTTAACACTTTTAATTTCATTTGGAAGCTGATCTGGATGCCACCACAAACACTCAATTATAAAATAATCTTTTTTCCTATTCTAAAAACAATCTAATACTTAAAAATGAGCAGTGAGAGTGGCATACATTCGAGGAGAGGTTAGCAGATCCATCTATTTTGATGATGATGGCTTTACATTCAATTTGAAGAGTAGCTTAAGCTGCCAGATAATATGCCATAAATACCTTGAAAAATTGCAATGCTTCTCTAAGACCAGAAGCACCAAGACTCACTGCAATGGTGTGCACGTAAATCACCTCAAGTTTGCAAAATTTTAATAGCTCAGTTAACATTGTTTGAATATTAAACATTTATCTATAACTGCTTAATGATAGCACTATAAATTATATTGATTTGAAAATACAGACTTTTGAGTTTACAGAAAATTAATGTGAGAAATTCATGACTTGAAGGACATCATATGCAGATGGGTGGATATATGCAGATATTGGTGCATGGTACATAGAGCTTTCTGTTGGATGAGCCCAAGGGCACACCAGGTCAACCACATATGTACTAGATTGCTGCCACAGATTTTCTTTCTGCTGATTATTTGTCTTTTCCTCTGTCACAAATGTGATGCTCCTGGCTGCATTTCATTCCAGGTACCATGTGAGGAAACATGAAGTAGAGGCCCCGCAAATGTCTTCAGTCTATGACTTTACAAATATGCAAATTGTGTGAACAGAGCTAGACATTTAACTAACTCTCCTACTCTGCAAATCCCCCTGAATTTAGAAGTGTATACTTCTTTTACATGTTTGCTCTGTTAAAATCAATTTGATGCTCAGTGCTGAGAAAGTAGTGAAAGCTTGTTGCTCTTACGCCTACACTTACAGTCTTGGCATAATTGTGTCTTTCAGAAAACTGCATCTATTACATTTGGTTGAGTATGCTGATGCTTCAGAGTACCTTTTATGAATGCTGAGCCCCTACTTAACTCTGCTTGTGCTTTTCTGATTTAATTTATTTAGGTACCTGGAAACCTCTGCAGAAATGACTGTGAATAAACATTGTTTCATCAGAAATTTGCAGTCCCTTTGGAGCACAAAAAGGAACTTGAACCAGCTAACATTTACACTAATGTGACCATATTAATTACACAGGACTCATTTAGTTAGTGGTATTATTATTCACATTTCAAAAGTGTTCTTTGACATATCATAGACTTTAAGTTGTTGCATTATAAGGATGTAATACTATTGGATTTGTGGTTAATTTTATTTATCTATAATTTATAACATGAAACTAACCTTTGGGAGTGGTTGAACAATTTCTCCTGATAACACCAAAGATGGATGGGGCCTGATTCTTTTCTTCTGAAGTTTAGAACAAGTCAGAGCATTGCATGTACAAAGCATGTAGGACTGGGCTAAGTAGCACTTAGCAGCAAAATAAGGCACAAAAAATGAGGTCAGTTACACTGCTTTTTTTTGTCATTTTCTAAATGAGTGTCTTTACAACTAATTTTCCCATAAGATTTTGTGCATGTAGCTTGAATAATGGGTAAAAGCAGTTTTTCTATGTGCTGTGTAGCATTCTTTCTAATGTGACTCATCAGTCTACTGTGCAGGGCAATGATAGCTCAACCAGGTTGATATTTTTAAAGCTAATGAGCCACTGATTAGTATCTGAGTGACTGAAGCTAACAAGATATGCTCTCTTCCAGTGATTTATAGTGATGAATTAATTAATATGAACTCATGTTCCATCTCCAGTGAAATACGTGCCTTTCCTGTTAGCTTAGTAACACTGAGCAACTGCTGAATGTATAGATTGAATATGAAGCTTTGTTAATGGCATGCCAATGTTCAAATGATACTCTGTGAATGTATTCGTACATGTACTTTAAATGCAAAAATAAATTAAAAATATTAAAAGCTGAAAACTGGTAACAGTATTCCATATGCATGAAATGTGGAAGGACTAGAGAAATAATACATTTCTATTAAGGTACCTCTAAAGAAATAATACGTGTCTTTCAACACTAGTGAATGGAGACGATTAATCAAAATACATTATACATTAAGATACATTAAGCAATTTCTGCTTAAAAAACAAGTACCTCAGAATAAAACTTTAAAGCAGGTAAGTACTGATATATACTGATATATACAGTATATCAGTTTTTCAGAAAACTAGCAAAACCAGTCTGAATAATTGTTACTCTCCATAGGAAACAAAGAGTGAAACAAAAGTATGTTGGCATACACTGTGTTCAAAAAGGTGAGAAGCAAAAAATTATTTGGTAGATATGTCCCATGACCTTTAACACTATTGTGATTGAAATAATGTCCCAACCAATGCAGTGTCTTGTTGAAAATTAACCATTTTAAGATTATTGTAATACAGGTTTGATTTTACTCCATCTTTTCAATGAGAAAAAAAAAAAATGTGATCAATGTCATTGAATATAGACAGAGCCATGAAATGCCAACAAGCTAGTTGTTCCTTAATGTGTGTTAATTAAATATTAATCTTATTATTTAGCTCACTGGAAAACCAGTGAACATACGTTACTTAACCTTTTGTAATATAGTTTATTCCTTCCCTCCTCTCTCTTTTAACATCTGTCATTAGGATATTTTCCTTCCATGTAAAACACTGCATTTCAAATGGGATTATGTTAATTAAATTTACAATACAAAGAACTAAAATTAATAATACTGCCAGGAAGCCTGCAATAACTTCTTTTCTTCTTAATTCTCACCCCTTCAAAATATCCCTTTAATGTTTTCATTTTCCCCCTAATAAGTTCTCCTCTGAATTGTTTTCAAGATCTTTGGCATTTTTTTGCGTGACAAAAATTAGCAAAACAATCCCTATTGCTTTTTACCAAAAGTCTGATCATTAATGTATCTAATTACGTTGAATTTAGTATTTTACTGTGCAAATTTATCCCCTGAAGCTTTTTCAGATCCACAGCCTCAGTTTAGGATTCATTTGAACTAGAGACGATAGAGGACATCTCACAAAGGTCAGATATCTGAATATAAGACATAAATAATATGTATCTGTATTCCTTGGTGTACTGAGATTGGCTGGAATAGAGTTAACTTTCCTTACTGCAGCCCACGTAGTGCTTTGCTTTGCATTTGTGGTTAGACCAGAGTTGATATAATGCACCAGCTTTTTGGCTATTGCTGAGTAGGGCTTGCACAACGTCAAGGCTTTGTCTCCAACACCCACCCCAAAGGCTGGGTGCGGGGAGGAGGCTGGGAGGTGACAGCCAGGACAGTTGACCACAACTGACCAAAGGGATGTCCCATATCATATGACCTTGTCCTCAGCAATAAAAACTGAGGGAAAGGAGGAGGAGGGGGAGCATTTGGGGTTATGCCATTTGTGGCCTGAAGCAACCGATACATGTGCTGAAGTCCTGCTTCCCAGGTAGTCTCTGGACATCTGCATGCTGATGACATGTAGTGAACAAATTCTTTTTGCTTTGCTTCTGTGCACAGCTTTTGCTTTACTTCTTAAACTGCCAATGTCTCAACCCAGGGTTTTTTCATCTTGCTTTTTTACCTGTTCTGTTTACAAGGACAAGTGAGAGAGCAGCTGGATGAGGTCTGGAAGGCCCCCAAAGTCAACCCAGCACACTTGGTCATAAGGAGTTTCTTGAGAAGATAACCTCTGGACTTAACAATGTCTGCCAAATACATGAACTTGATGGATTTACTTGGAAATTGCCTCATGAGTTGTATGCAAAGTCGGCTGCATGGATATCATTAACCTTTTGCACTGATCTGTTTCAAGGTAGAATATCAACTTCAAAATAAAAGAAATACAAAGCAAAACTAGTGAGTTGTAAGCTTCTTGACTTAAGGAGTTATAGGTAATCTTCGCGCAAATAAAAAATAGGAAATTTCACTGGAGGTTTCAATAGATGCATCTTATCAGAACCAGTTATTAAAATAAATCAAAATAAACTTGATTTTGATCACATCATGCTTAAGTAAAAGTGAAGAGTTTCACTGGCATCAGAATTTCATGGGATTTATACTGAACATGTAAGGAGATAGAAAAAGCACTGAATGAGATTAAGTTTGTGATCTGTGCAAGTGTCAACTTAATTTTAAACCAAAATAATCTGAGATAAATGCGTCTCTAAACTAATAGGATTACAAAAGGCATTGTTATGGAAGTCTGTGCCTTAAATTAAAGTACCACATTAGGTTTTGTTTCAGATTTTCAATTAAAAAAGAAATGCGGTTTACATTTATTTTTAAAGGAGAGATTTTTTTAAAGGAGAGAGTATTAAATGTATCTAGACTTATCTCTTCATTAAAAAATGAAGAGATAAGTCTAGATACATATAATACTCTTTTTTTTTTTTTTATTACAACCTGATTAAGATATGAACTTTAGCAGTTCTGCAAAAAGCTATTTTTTTTTCAAATCAGGCATAATTGAAATCAGTTTCCTTTCTTTCTTTCTGCAACTCCTGAATCTTTGAGGCATCTGCACATTTTAAAAGTGTAATCACAATATTGTAGAGATGGGGCTTGTTCTTCTTTTCTTCCTCTGTTATAGTATGGGAAGCAATGTTAGCCAAAAGTTGTATCTTAGACACTAACTAGGTGATTCACCATCTGTGGTGGTGAATCACCTAGTTAGTGCCTTAGAAACAAGGAAGCAATATGTCACTTATGAGACACAGAAATCTTTTGCATAAAACTGTTAATGTGCTGTTAGTTCAATTTCTTCAAAACACCCCTGCAAAAAAACCCTCACCCAGCAAAACAAAAAAAAACCTGAAAAACACCCTTACGTGTTCCTGGTTTATTTTAAAAAGAAATGAGCAACAAGTCTACGACTACTATAAACAGAGATAATCTAATTATCTTCCATTAAAATAGTCTTTTTACATGGCATAAAAAATATTATTGTGAATAAAATGCAAGAATTACCAAAAATCTGGAAAAAAAATCTTTGAAAAATTCAAGTCTTTTCAGTTTATTTAAACACTGGGCACACTTTACATGGTGTCGGGGGGGAATTTGTTTTTCAGTATATTGACTGTTAATATGTGGCACTTCAAAAGGCAGAGGACAGTGCTGGGGAAAGGAACCGCAATGCATGCAGTTGTTAACTACCACGATTTTACAAGCAAGCAAAACAAATTATTTCAGCAGCCTTTGTGCCACTTTGTGCTTTCGCATGCCTTGGGGCAGTGCAGGCAGGGAGGATGGCTAAGTATTCTTGACCAATGTCAGATGTATTCAGCTCTTGTAAATGACTGAAGACACCAATAAATCCTTGAGTAAACATTCTGGTATACTTAGGAACATGAAACTGAAAAGGACTTCTAGCCTGCTTCTCTGTTTTTGCAGGCATTGCCACAGATGTGCCAAGAAACTACAAACTGATAACTTGCTAGAACATTTTGTTCTGCCACCTTTGGTCTAGAAGTGTTACTATATTTTTCACATGCAGCTAAGTACCTTTCTGCAGCAATTTTCAACTAACACGTTGAGTTTAGATCTTTTATGAATCCCTAGTAGAATCAAATTTCCATTATGTATCAAGTTTCCATTATGTATCACCCATTAGAGCAAGGAGTTAATCTTCACAAGGTTTGAGACAAAACAGAAAAATCCTCAAGAAATGTCTAAGGGACTAGGAATGTGAAAATCACTAGTCTGATCTCTCAGCAGGTCTAAGCTTGTGTTTCAGTCTCTGTCATCCCATCAGTATTTTTGAAATCCCCACAAATATGAATTTAACTGAATCAGGTTTTTTTCCTATGCTCAGTCCTATGAGACAGCAGCTGTATCATTTTATGCCATTATTTGATCTTTTGTTTCCACACTGCTTTCTAAAGGATTGAATCTGAAACTTTGCATTCTGCCATGACCATAACTAATTTCTTTTCCATTCTCCAGTAACTGCAATTTTAATTTAAAGATTTAGTTGCATTTTATTTTTCAAAAAGCTTAAAACATGTTACCTTGAAAAAGTGGCATATTTTCATATTCCCTATCTATGTTGAAAACATGCTTCACCAAATTTTTGTTTGTTGAGGTGTTTCTTAATTTGGTGCAGCAGGAAGATGGTGGGCTATGCTGCAAAATATCAGTCAGAAACAATTATTTTATTCATTCCCTTTTTTCTCCTTCTCATTTTCTTTTGCACACAGTTTCCTCCACTGGGTACTGCATAAATAAGCAGCATTCAGTTTTGAAAAAGGCAGTGGATCTTATCTAAGTAACTAATAAGATCTCCAATTAAATTTATAAGCTCAGGAAACTGAGAATTATTAAAAATATATTACGATTTATTATTGCAAGCATTTGAAACAATAGATGAACTTATTGACAGAGCAGGCTCTTTTTCTTAAATACATTTTAAGAGAAACAGACATAAAAAGAAAGAAACATATTGAAGAGTAAAGGAAGCATACATAGGGTTAAAAGGTGCGTTTATCTCTATCTTAATTATTTAATAGGGATATTTTCCTAATATGATATCTCAGGCACATCACAGTTAAAACTTGCTCTTGCAAATTGAATAAATGTACTTTTCTATGTCTTGAAAAAATATGAAAGTTTCACTACATACCATATTCATTTTAAAAAATGAGGCTAATGTTTTAAAGAAATGAATGATCTTTACTTTGCAAATTAAATCTTTATAATAATTTTCATATAGCATTCTGATTCATACTGTAAATTTTACCATTGAAAAAATAGGGCTAAATTTGGTTTTAGTGGCTCAGAACAAACACCAAGAGTTAACAACATAAAAAACTGTAAACATATAGTACTATTTTTATCCTAAGCATTAACTGTCAGAGGGAGGATAACATATTCTGCAAATGAACTTATTGTGATCCAACCTCCAGAATCTGGCTTACACTTAAAAAAATACAGCATTGCATTATATAAGAATATAAATTTTGAGTTTGGTTGGTTCATTTTTTCAGTCTTATCCCTTGCCCCAAAAGAACAAGACCAACTAACTAGTTCATGTGTGTAGACTCTGGTTGGCTCAACAGTAACATTTTTATAATGAAGTGGTCTACTTGAAAAAGAAATTTAAAAACCCTCCAAATCTGCCAAAATAACATTGTAAGCAAGCATATTGTTATGCTTAAGTCATTACAGATCCCATAGCATAGTTTCTGTAAAGAAAGAAATGAAAATTCCTGTTTGAGAAGGGGAAAAAGCATGTAGTAGTGCGTGTATCTTTTTTAGGTATTTCTATTTTCTATAACAGTTCTCAGGAAACATACCCACATTTTGAGGGTACAGAGATCTGGTGGCAAAATGACCTATTAGAATTTACACAATCTTTGTTTACCGAACACGTAGTTCTGAGTTCAAATGCCATCAATATCCTATTAACTTATGTCCTGAAGCAAAATGAACTAAAATGTAGATTTAAATAACAATCATTAATCTGCCACATATTCTGTCACTGAAAAAAAATTGTTGCTGCTGTTTTGGTTTTTTTTGTCTACCATTGTGTAATAATCAGGAAAAAGTGTAATGTTTCTATGGGGAGTTTTTTGTTTGTTTCTTTTTTTTTTTGAACGCCTTATTTTTATGCATATATCAAACTGATAAAATTGCAAACTTTCAATTTAATAAGCAAAGTAAGTGCATTGAAGTGCAATTGATCTTTTTCAGCAAATCTTTAGTGCCTTTCCTCCCTGGTTATTTTATATTTCCAGCAGAAAGGGAAAAAAAAAAGAAATGTAAGATGAATGAACAGATAAACTATAAATGACAAATTGGTCTCTGCTGTAACAAATCACAGACTGTCTTGTATAAAGCCACTACTTCTTTCCAGAGTACCTAATCCAAAACTGAACACATTAGGTGGGTTTACAATGCAATGGAATCACTATTTTTTCCCTCCTGGAATTTCAGCCTTTTCTGCATTCTTTTGCAAGTTTTAAAGAGGAGACTGCTGAGCTAAAACTCTGAAACAACAGAAGACAAAAAATGACATTTTCTAGCAGAACTGCACAGGTCAAACTTGAAAGCCATAAATTCCTGCTTGCTCTCTTCATTTTTTTCCTAGTTATTGTAGCACACACAGTTTGTGAACTGGATGTTCAGCACATGGTTAACGTCAATATAGTTTTCAAACCACAAATACACAAAGAGAGTCTTCAGAGAGTTACAAACCTCATGAAAGCAGTTAGGATAAAAGTTCCAAACTGACAAAAATGCCAGTGTCTGTGGTACAATCAGGGAGAGTCTCAAGGATTTAGTATAAATCATACAAATGTCATCAAAATTAAAGACATTCATAAGCCATTTGAATGAGAAGGAATGTACCAAAAAGATAAAACTAAGCCTACATTATTGCAGGTGTACGAGGAGCCAGAAACAATTACAGAGCCAACACACGAAGCAGGTATGATTAATGCCCCTAGGGCATTTTATGAAAATTAAAAGATGATGCTGTTACTTCAAAGTGAAGTATATTTAGGAAGGGACAAAATCATATACACATTCTTTAGCCACCTTCAAGGATCTGCCTTTCATCAAGGCTGCACATGAGCATAGCTGACATTGCATTTTTGGAAAGTATTAAATACAGAATACAACTCCTGTTGGTCTGAAAGTCTCAGGGCCACAGATCACTTGAGGCTGGAAAGATATTTCAGGGGAGTGAACAATCAGCACAGACTTGCCCTTTTCCTGTTCTTTCTCAAGCACCTCCTGTTATCCTTTAGAAGACATGCTTTGGGACAGATGGACCGCTGATCTGGCATGATCATTTGTCATGGTTTGGGCTAGACTGTCCACTGAATGAATGGCAGATGCTCTCAAACCAAGACACTGTTCTAATCTTCTAATATCTTCTAATATCAAAGTGTGATATTCTTCAAACTTTTACAGGATTCAAGCGCAATACCTTCTACTTCTATGCAGTCAAAAATATTCTCTACTGAAGTGTTTTTTCTAGACAAAGACAAAACAAATGAACACATACTTGCACTGCTGTGACATGTCTCTCCTCTTTTAAGGGTGATTGGAGCTTTTAGCTAATATTATATACTTCATTCTTCTTTTCCTCTGACATTATTAATTAGTTTGCTGCTTTCCCAATGATCAAAACGTTCACTTGCATTTGAACTCAAGATCCGATATTTCTTATGTTGAGAAGTATATTCCAGACTCTCAGAAACATGTTAGTATCTCAGAGTTTAACTGTCTAAACATTCATTCCAATACTTGAGCCATGCTAGCCAACAAGGATGAAATTCAGATTGCTTCATAGTATAGCTGGCTACTGCCTGCAGCAGCTGGAAATAGCACTGTGAAAATAGCTGTGTCTCACTGATCAGCATCAAAAGCAGATCAGAAAGGTTTGAGCATAAATACATGCATAAGAGTGGCCTAAATATCACCTTCACATTTTCCTGTAGAACGTGCAGAGTTGTTCCTTTCACAGTAGTTAAGGATTTCTCTCATCTTTGCTATACGAAACTAGTTGAAACGTAAGGCTGCTGTAATCCTACAAAAGAGGAAACACTCGTGCATAGTAACAGTGCCATGATTGAAGGAATGTCACCTTTGAACATGCAGTTCTGTCCTCCAAGGGAAATGGTTTTGACCCCAGGATTTGGCCTGTAGACTATGTCCTGGTCTTTGTCATTGTATTTTAACTAATCTTGACATTTGGTAGTCTGTTGGCAGACCCTATTTGACTCTTTCAGTTAGTGTTTCTGTCCAAATGATTGCTTGTCACAAATTGACATAATTTTTCTCTCTCCAAACAGTTTTAAATGGTTTGAAGTTATTGTCTACTCACCAAGGTCAGCTAAGCAAGAATACATCAGTATTGTTGCAGCAGATTGTACAACCAAACAGCTGCACACAGCTCAGATGTTTATATATTTAAAGCGTTTAAGCATTTCTCAGTGGTATTTTTTTAGGAATATACTGTAATACTCTGTTTTAGTGAATTCAGTGTATTCCCAAAAATATTTATAGACCGTATTCTTTCAGTAGTGACCACGTATCATACACCATATTTTCATGGTGAAACATCACATAGGACACAACGTACTCTAAGTAGTTATTTGTTGCAAAACTGATGTTTTGTGATAGCAAAATTCTCAGAACAGGAGACAGTAGTTGACATAGATAAGATTTTGTATACAGCGTTATTTTACTGCAGCACTGAATTAGTTTAGGATTACTACTTTTTTATTATTATTTTTTTATTTTGCTCATGGTATTTATCTATATTTGAAAGTTTAATAATATCTTCATAAAAATATGCCCTTCTTTTTCTTGTTGTTATTACAAAAAATCCAGGTATTTTGTCTGGGAAAATCCAAGGCAGGTTGTTTGGAAATTAGTTTTTTAGATACAGTACAATAGTAAGTGAATTAAATTCTTAGATATTAGTGGAGATATGATACAATGGTGCTACAAACCTTCCATATTCAACACAGTTTTCTTCTGTTTCATGCTTCTAGCGTAGGCAATTAATTGACCATTATGTGTAAGAAATGTACGTTAGGTATTATTTCTTTGTTCTGCTACCCCTAAAATCAGGTTTCTCCAACTTCACAGAATCACAGAATCACATGGGGTTGGAAGGGACCTCTGAAGATCACCTAGTCCAACCCCCCTGCCAGAGCAGGTCTCCCTAGAGCAGGTTGCACAGGAACTTATCCAGGTGGGTTTTGAATGTCTCCAGAGAAGGAGACTCCACCACCTCTCTGGACAGTCTGTTCCAGTGCTCTGCCACCCTCCAAGTAAAGAAGTTCATCCTCATGTTTAGATGAAACTTCCTGTGTGCAAGTCTGTGCCCATTTCTTCTTGTCCTGTCACTGGGCACCACTGAAAAAAGACTGGCCCCATGCAAACTTAATGTTTGCATTTCTTTAATTGACAATTTGTGAGTTGTTTATAGCCAGGAGGTGTCCAGTGCTGAGGCTATGCCCCACCTCTTATTATCCTGTGCCTGTACTGGTCTACATCATGTCCTGTTTCTCCACTATCATACCAGGCCTATGTATTTCTCTACATTGTAATTGATGAAAATACCTCATTCTGCATAGAATGTTTGCTACTGTGGTTCTACCATAAGCAAAAATCAAAAGAAAGTAGACTTAGATCTCATGAATTAGAAAAATTGCTATGACAGGTAAAATAGGTAACACAAAGCTGATGGAGAGTCAAGAAAATTTCAGAAGGCAAGCCTGACAAGCCTCAGTCCTGAGGCAGTGCAAACTTCGTACAAAAGTGGTGACTTGTTATTAGCAATGGCAATAATATAACATGGCTATAACACCTACATGTGCACTTGGAATATAAAATCCCATTGCAGTCTACAGAGAGATAGCCTGTACAAGCAATTGAGCCTTGAAGACTGCATGTCATTCTAAAGTAGACCTTTTGCAATGGCCTAGTTGCTTTCTAGGACATAACGGAGCTAAGACACCCAGCTCACATGTGGACACAGGTACGAGGCTAAATTTAGATGTCTCAAACTTAGTCTGAACTCTTCTGAGTTCAGCTGAAAAGTCTGACTACTAGATTAATGTTGGGTTCACTCCTTTCCATTCTGCCTCTAAGGCTTCTACGTGGTTCAGCTTTAACGAGAACAGTAAGGAAAGGAGGTACCTGGGATTCATTAAAATGTAGGGAACCTTCCTAGAACACAAGTAATGTAGAGCTAACCCCCTTCAGATTATTAGCTTCCCAAATGCTTTAACGAATAGATGGGCAAAAGAGGGGAAGCTTCAACAAACAATTTCAGTTGAAATGAGGTATCAAAACCCAAGAAGAACATTGGCTTCCTAAGTTCTCCATAGGAAGACTAGACATGGCAAATGACACTTAAATGACACTTAAATGACCAATATGCCTCTGGAGGTGCCCTAACTTACTCTTACACAGTGCTGAGCAGCCCTGAGAAGTGAGCAGATGTGACCACTGCTCAGGACTTTCAATACATAGATCACAGGTAAACTTTGTTCAGTCTTAGATATGTTGTCCTACAGAAATTCAGCCCTGGAACAGAGGCTTGTCAACTGGCTTAATTACAGGAGAGGTTTTGCATAGTATTAAACCTAAGGTATATTGTGTTATAGGGAGAGGGTTAGTCATGGCACCTGAGTCAGATTTCTTCTCAAATTAGATTGTCTTTCTGCTGAGAATTGCCTGTGAGGCTCATCTTCTAACTGAGGACCTTAATTGAGAGACTGAAACAGTAAAACCATCCCTTGACCTATGCCCCTTATCAGTGTTTATAGAGCAAATCCCAGATTTTAGAATTGTTACACAGTTATACATACATGTCACTCCCCAAATATATTCTACCTGTTAGTCTTAAAAAGTCGTATTGTTTACATTCTATGGAATCCAGGATTTACTGCATTTTTTAAAAAGAAATTTGGTCTGGAAAACATGTTTTCATTGGTTTAGACACTGTAATAAACTTATATAGACAACAGACTTAAAAGCTTACTGTTACCTCTGATCACATTGTTGCCATAAATACCATAAGTTTTCAAATGAAAACAAGAAAAAATATTAGAGTTCATATATTATCCCACAAAGTCAAGAGGAATTTTATTTAATTTGAGAATATTAAAAGAAAGGCTCACAAAAGCAAAAAGACTAATCTTTAAGAGAAGGAAAGAAGAAAAATGATGTGAAGCATTTATTTCAGCAAAATAGGATAGAAAAATCATAACTGTAAATGAATTAATTGAGTTTACATGAAGACGGGAACAGATTAAGATTTAAATATTATCAGCCCTGAAACTTCATGAACAATGCTAAACTTTTGGACACCCTGAAAATCATTTAAACAATAAGTTAAGAGGCATAAAGGCATGACTGAATATTTTTTGAGGAACAGTACTCTTGTTTTGAGATTGCCTAAGGTTTTGTCAAGTTAGGTTAATCACCAAGTTAAACAGAACTCAGATTCAAATGAGAAGATTCCCTGGGAGTATTTCTAAATCACAAAAATTCCTATTTCAATGCAACCATCTACGTTTTGTATCCACTTAATTTCCTATGCATGTTAAATTACTTAAATATTTTTCCCTGTGAAAGCAAATCTATCATATTTACTTTCCTTAAAAAATCAAAAAAAAGTATAAAGAACATTTTTCATTATTACCTTAATTAAAACAATATTTAATTTTGTCCCACTGTCTATATACCTGATTTTCTAGAGTAATTATCAGTCTTATCGATCATTGCTGATAATATTTTACTAATGTCCATATACATATTTAAAATCTGGTCTCATCTAAATTAATAGCACGGTTAAAAATCTTTTTCAAATATAGTTTCAGTCTTATAAGAAAAGCTAATAGATTTCATATTAGAATAATAGATGTCATATAGGTTATATGGCTGCATATGAAACCTGAAATTATTTACTTTGAAAAATAAAAGCAGGAAGTAAGTAAAAGATAACTTTTCTTTACTACACTGAAGAACAGAAACATGGGAACACATTTCATTTTATCTGGAATAAAGTAGAAATTTTAGGTGAAATAGAAGCGGTTGTTGGAATTGAATGAGTTTTCAAATAATTTAAATATCATTTAATATAACAATGCTGGCAAACCTTTAGGAATATCTAAAAAGATAAATCTGCATTCACATTTTCCTAGCAGGGGGAAATAATTATCTAGAATATTGATGGAGTCCAGTTTATTAGAAATCCAAGAAAAAGGACTGTGATTTATCAGAAGTTAACAGCATAAGCAGGTATTGCAAAATGATCCCTTTATCAAGTGATTTATATGCGATCAGAGGTTTTGTTCCTTACAGTAACACTGATTTTATATTAAATGATTTTTCTAAGGTGGGGAAAAAATAATGTTACAATCGTATGGGCATGGTCACAAACATGTTCATTTTCAGTTGCTACATTCAAAAGAAGTCTGCAAATCAAATTCTTATTCTAAGTGCTTCTACTTTCTGTTTCTCCAGGTTATTTGAAAGCCAGCCCAAGAAGTATATTACATTTCACCTGAGTATGTCTGGCAAGATAAGCAAAACAGGGTTGAGTAGCATAAATTTTCACTTTTTATCCAGCATACATTTGAAGCATTTAAAGCTTTTCTTAAGTAGGGATTTAACAATTCCAGCCACAATGATTTATTTTTTGTTGTGGTTTGGTTTTTTTTTTCCCATTTCAAAAATGTCACATACCTTTCTTCCTATAGAATTTAAGCTTCATCCTAGCTCTGTTAAAAGGATAGAAAAACTCTATGATGAGAAATAAGTATCACTCTAGATTTAAAACTGCTCAGGCAAGGCAAGAAGAGTTTTTCAGCACTGTGTGTAGAAGGCACCATGATTTGTACTTCTCTGCAAGTGCCCTACCTCATTTTACATGTTATGGAAATGACAAATGTAAAAGCTGATCTATCTACTTTTTTATTATTATTATTTCTATTCATTTTTGTGTTTCTGCAACAAGTACTAAAAAACATTTAGTCCTTGAATAGAATGAAACCATCCACTGACAATCCTGGCTCGTTCACTTGATAAATCTGTCTTTTGACTGGAATATAACTGAAAACCTATACGCAGGACCAAAGGCAATTTGTGATCAAAAGAAAGATAATCACAAGTCATTCATATGGTCATCAAAGTGTGAGGGATCACAAAAACCCTCTGCATTTGCTACTTCAGTTGTGTCTACTTTAACTTTGATAAATTGATTCTTTCTTTTTGCCATTTAGGGATTTCATGGTTTTGGGGTGGATTCCTATTATTAAGCAGATTCTCATCCTAAACTAGAACAATATCTACCGGGTAACTGCAGGGAGCCCTCTCTTCTGCAACATGTGAACCCCATAAGCTGTGAGAAAATTTCAGATAAGTTTTTTGTAAGTTAAAATTTTTTTTGAACAAGGGTAGCAATTCTCAACATTTATTTTCCACCTCGAATGTACTTGGAATTAAGAAAGTAAAAGAAAATTACTTGTAGACAAAGATAAAAATTCAGGTAAAAGTAAAGTTTAACAAAACATAAACTATCTGGAAAATTAAATAAGTCATTCCATGTATAAGATCAATTGTGGTTCTGATTTTCAGGATCTTTCTCTCTTTGGGGTGCAAGCTGGGTCTTTTCCAACAACACTTACCTCCTCTTACTTGTTTTTTCACAAACAGTGTAAGACATGCTTATCTTTTAACCTCTACCACTGCATCACATTTTGAAAAAGACTATCAAAATTCAAAAGTTACTATGACCACATTCACTAAGATGTAAGTAAAAGGATGATGGTATAAGTCATTATCGATAAAACTGGCTAAAAACATTGACACAGACATGAAGAAGCAGATTTTCTAGAGTAACTAAGGAGGCTGGAGTTCCCGCATCTAAGCCATCACATGTTATCTGCTCTCAGTCATTCCTGACACACACCAGCAGAGCGTGCAGTGTGTCTCTAGAGTAATTCTTACCCTCAAGAACACTCTTACAACACTGTTTGGTAACATTTATAGAGTCATTACCCTGTTAACTCAATGACTACTTAAAGGTTCTACATAGACAAAACTCTTATCATGTAACTCTGATGTAAGTGGTCTGCAAGTTCTCTTCTGAAAAAAATATTAGTATTTTGGAACACTAGATTTTTTTATTTTTTCTTTTTTACTCACATATCAGAACTTTCAAGAAGTTAAAACATTTATGTAAAGAGAAGCATCATATGAGTGGAAATTTCCAGGAATAAATAATACTTTATTTTAGAAAGAGAGGAAAATTATGAAGAAAGAGATGTGAAATTTGTGCTCAATAAAGTATCTCTCTTGGCTCAACAAATAGCATAGATTTCTTGTTAGATCTAAGAATATTGCAGATAGAATGTATTTAAAGGAAAATCAGATTTAAAATGTTGAGGTTGTTGGGGTTTAGAGGAAGTTTAAAAGAAAGGGTACAAGTCATATTTTTAAACTACCAGGCTACTTTTTCTCTCAGAACTTAACATCTGATAACATTTGAGGTTTATTTGATACATTTTAGACATTGCCCTAAAAGTAATCTTTGCTTAAATTTAGTTTAAGCCACAGGACCCTAGAGGTTGCCCAGTTTTAATTGTCTCTAAAAATTAACATAATTTATTGTGTCTACTGTGAAATGGCTAACTTGCACATGAGAGTGCTCTATTAAATGCACTTCTATTGTCAAAGTCAACTGCTTCTGGCAGTGCCATTCCTGAGAAGCTACTGATCAAAAGGTAATGAGAACTGACATGCAACATCACAAATACTCCATTGTAAACAGGCTGTTAGACTAGGAACTAAGTGAGCGGTACTGATTGATTGTTTCTACATTAGCGAAATCTAGCAGAAAGAACAAGGGTTTCTTGACATTCACTTGCACATTATGATGACTAAACCTGCACATTAAAGCATACCAGAAATAGCCAGCTACACTGAAATACATGGAAGTAGGTATACAAATTGATTTCAAAATAAATCTGAATATCATGGCACCCTAAAGCACAAACTTCTTATGAGTGAATTCTTTGATGCACAGTTATTACTGTATCAGTTAGAGAACCCCAAAAGAATAGAACAATGGAAATAAAAAGATACCACAGATGAAACAATATCTCACTCCAGTGCAATTTTTTCCACATTTTCAGTACATTGGTTTGACTAATGGTTACAGACTCAGTTTATAGGTGTCGTGCTATGTTCCTCAATTAGTGAGAAAAAGATAGAGCTCTAAATTCTGGCAGCGTGTGTCTGTAACAGCAGAGATCAATAGAATCACTTGAAGTGTATGTGCTTGGATGGGTCTGTGACCATTACTTTTTGTCCTATTCCTTGTGGACACAGCAGTCTATTTTCTTCCTAGTGACAGCCTTTAACATACCTGATGATCATTATCATGTCACACTCTCAGTTTTCTCATCTGCTTTAAACAATCCCAGTTATTTCAACATTTTCTCCTTTCTTTGAACAGACTTGTTACTCTCCACTGGACTGTTTCCAACTCATTTAAAGTATTCCAAGACCCAATACTTTTCCTTGAATTTTCATATCCTTTGCAAACTGGTTAACATTTTTCTCATCCAGAGTCTAAGTCTTTAATTACAAAACTGAGTAGTAGGAAACCTGAAACAGTGCCTTGCTTGATACAGCTTTCAGTTTGAGGATGATCAGTTCAACATTGTTTAACCCTCTACATACCCTTCATACCCTTCTATTTTGGTTTCTTCTGAACAATGTTTGACTGACTTGTCTACGAAAATGTTAAAGACTTTTTTTTTTTTCTTAATACTCAAGAATGCACAGTTCCTTATGTAACCTACATGCCTATCTATAAGTTCTCTTCATCTCAGAACATTTAACTAATCTAATCATTCTTATCTTCACTTTAGCGTCCACTTTTATACATGCCATTAGTTGTGCTAAGTTTCTGATCACAACTACTTATGTTAGTATAAACTGAGTAAGAAAGGCTTCAAAACCTTGTCATTCCTGTCATCACCTATCATCATTTTTCTATTTTCACCAACTACCTCACAAGTATTTCCTTGGTTTTTTTCCTACTTATTTATGTAGGTTTGGGTTGTTTTGTTTCACTTTATTTCACAGTGGTTTATTCTCTGCCCTGTCCTTCCTGATTTTGTCCTGTCGTGCTACAGCAGTTTGTCTTAATCCTTTGTAATCTCACAATTGTCCAATTGAGTTCCTTTTTGAGTTTCAGATCATTGTAAAGTTGAGTTTAGCCAGACTAATCTTTTATTGTATTTTATTTCATTTTTTCTTACATTTCACTTTTGCTCCACCAAGATTCTTTTCTCCTGTTTTTTCAGAACTTGAAAATCATTTATCAAAAATCCCTGTCATAATTCACACGTAAAATGCCTAGAGTTATAAAAGCAACAGTAACTATGGCATTTCCAGTTTCTGAATACTTGCCCTTACATCCCGAGTAATGTATTGCAGAGATATACAAAAGAAAAGAAATTAACAGAAGAAAACAGAGAAGACAAAATCGTCACCTTTACATAACTTTTCCCTGCCCTTCACAACAGTTCCTTCCATTAATTGTACCTTTAAAACACAAAAATACAGAAATATAGATTGTTAAATATGCCACTCCTACTTCCTGTGACATATTTATTAAGTCATGGGAAGAAAATCTGCATAAAATATTTTAATGAAAAGTGAATTAGTTAATTTAAAGTTCATTTTCAAGTTAATATTTTACCCCATGTCAAGTTTTCTAGGTAAACAAGTTTGTGTTTTGTCTGATTTCTCAAAGAACTGTTCAGAACTTTTAAAAAATTAAGAAAGTCTTATTACATTGTTAGCTTTAGATACAAAATGATTGAGAAGATTTGGGAAGCTTAAGTAAAATGTTATTGACTCTACCCCCTTAGTTTGCCTTTATTGTTAGTAGTTTCAGAAAGGGCAGTAGCAAGGTTTATACTCAGTTTCCTCAAGAGTGAAGATGTTGATCCACATGAGTTGGTTAAAAAATATGCTGTTTATTTAGTATACATTCTTCAGGTTTGTTTTTTTTTAAAAAAAGGCTGTACACGCATAAGATGAGATGTTTTTCAAACTGCATCTGTTTTCCACTGATTGTTTAATAAGAATATAGGCAGCATAGACTTAGAAAGATCAGAGAAGCCTGTGCTCCTCAAGGCTGTTACCTTATTTACCTAATTTATAAAGCCAGGCAAAATACTTCCATCCTCTTTGCATTTGTTTTTATATATTCATCACTATGTAAAACACAATAGTCTAAAAGCACCTGACCTCTGAATACCCTTTGCCTATGTCTGTAGCAGAAATCTGAAATTCATTCTTACAACTCTCAGTTAACTTCTGGGGACATAGATTATGAAGTTGAACATAGTCCTTTACGTTGAACTGCTACTGTAAATAACTCAACTTACCATGACTACTTCAGGAATGAGCATTTAGGTTTTGTGTCACTGAAACCAATTTGATTATATCACATTACAGGTTATTGTGGTATTTAGTCCTACTTTGAGTATACAGCCAGGGAAACAGTGGATTTCAGTCCATCTGATCCAATGGTAGTCTTGTACTTCCTAGCCTTTTGTATCAGAACAAAAAATCCCAATAAAAAGCAAAGATATGAAGACCAGGGAAATGTGTAGATAATGAAACTGGGCATGTTTAGTTTGGAGAAGAGGAGGCTGAGGGGGGACATCATTGCCCTCTATAACTACCTGAAAGGAGGTTGTGGAGAGGTGGGTGTTGGCCTCTTTTCCCAAGGGAATAATGACAGGACCAGAGGAAATGGGCTGAGGTTGCGGCAGGGGAGGTTTAGATTAGATATTCGGAAGAATTACTTTCCTGAGAGGGTGGTCAGGCACTGGAACAGCCTGCCCAGGGAGGTGGTGGAGTCACCATCCCTGGAGGTATTTAAGAAGCGTGTAGACATGGCTCTTCAGGGCATGCTCAAGATTATTGTTTTGTGGTTGAGTGTGATGTGGTGGGGTGTTGTGTTTTTGTTTTGTTGGTGGTGTGTGGGTTTTTTTGTTTGGTTTTTGGGGGTTTGTTTGTTTGTTTGTTTGGGGTTTTTTTTTTAATGTTGGACTCGATGATCTTGGAGGCCCCTTCCAACCATGGCGATTCTGTGATTCTATGATCATGTTTGCCGTTTAAAAAGTTGCCCATCTTGGGTGAATTGGTATTATTTAAGGAGTGCACCCACTTTTTCTTCTCTTCCTTTTTTCTCAGATGTTCTTGCATGTCTCCTCTTTTCCACTTCTGTTAAATCAGTTTGCAAAATTTCTACATATTTCCTAAGTAAAAGAGTTAAAAGAGAGCTTACAACCTTTCGACATATACATGGGATATAAGTTGCAGGTATAGCTTCCATCTACTTGGTAATATTATGCTATCCTCCACAAGAGTAACGTATCAGCTAACCCCAGAAGTCTCTTCTCCATCGATGCGTGTATGTGAAGATCTCCTACTCTTTCTATGATGGGATAAATTCTATTGATCTGCTTTATCTTCTCAGAATTAGACATGTTTCCAAGCCTCTGATTGTATTGTGTCATTATCTGAAACTCTTCTACTTTGCCAACACCCTTTTTCAAACATGAATGACAGGTCTAGACATCATGTCAGTATCACTGTTATTAATTATATTATATCATATCTAAAATGAATACCAACCTTCTGCTCCTGTTAGTTTTCCTTTTCTGATGCGAGAAATTAGATAACCAAATTTCATATGTAGAGAAGGCCAATAAGGAACTCCCTTTCAGTGTTTGCCATCATCCCCAAGTCCTTTTCAGAATCTGTACATTCACATTACAGTTTACCATCTTAAAAGTGTACTTACAGATTTTTTTTTCCCATCTATGACCTTCCAACTCTGGTGAAATAAAGCTTTGCTGTCATAAAGCACACATTATTAACACACATTTATTTTAATAACTAGTTCAGAACCACTTCTTTATTAACTGAACTATCACGGCTTATGATTTGATGCAGCTTTTCATTACTGTTTCATGTTTTTTCCAAGTCATGATAAATATAACACTGGATCAAAAAGAGGTCTCTGTATGATGCGAGGATTCTCTGTTTATCCTTGCTTGTTGTCATCTATCAGTTAAGACGTTTTAATGGTGTGGCGTGGTGCTATTTTCTGTGATATTTTAATATGGGGTAAATCAAACTAAAAGGACCTTCAACATGTAAAATGTATGCATATAATACCATAATGATGACAACTATGCACCAATTTCTCTAATATGGGAAAGACACTGATTGCTGGATAGTAGATATAAAGACATTCAGAATGGCTAAAAGTACAAGAAATACCAGAATGGAATTTAATCTAGAAAAATAATCAACATACCAGGAAAAAGGGAATATGAAAATAAGTTTTAAAAATTATATTGGACAAAGATACTATATTCTCTTCCTCTCTTCCTTTCAGTAATATTAAAATGCGCTCATGCCATGGGGAAAATAAAACAATAAAATTTGAAATATTAGAATATGAGATAATGCAACTACTTTAAGGCAGATTATTGGGGGGCAGGGGAGAACAAAGAATAAGAAAGAAATATTTCTGCCCTAAAAGTCTTTCTATTACAAAACAGAATAAGAACATTTTTGAGTTGGTATTTTGCAGAAATACCCATATGAACGGAGTTACTAGAAGGCAACTGATTTATTAACTAAACAGATGTAAGAATAAATCATAAATAACAACTAATTTGTAACACACTAGCATGTGACAAAAAATATGCAGGATGAGATTGGTTTATGAAGTGACTAGTTGCTGAGGTTAAAGTGTAGGAGGATCATCTTGCAAAGTTTTCCTCAAAAAGTGATGCATCACTTGCTGGTGTATTTCAGTCATAATGAAAGAAAAAAACCCCAACCTACAGCAGGTATTCATACAAGGTTTAATCCTTGGAGCATCAACTACCACCTAGGACTCTTTTAATATGTGGTTTTTTACCTATTTGCCTTCTGAATCACTGACAAAAAAGGGATTTTTTAGCATTCATTAAATGAAAACATTTAATTGCAAGATTTCATTCAACTCAAAATAATCTATTTAGTTTTAAGGCATTTTAATAAAAGTAGAGCTAGAACTTCTGTAGGAGTTAAAAGCTTTACAAGCTAGACTATTGATCTTCCTCATATGCTTGTGATTTTGTTGATATTTTTGCATCTACTGAAATGAAAATCTAAATTCTCAGAATGTATATAGAGAAAATGTAAGTTAAAGGAGTTTAGATACACTTGGTGCAGAATAGTCTTCTAGTTCAACAGACTGGGGATATCTCCTGAGAAGCAGCAGAAAAGGCATTTGAAACAAGACATCCTAAGCAAAAATAACAGCATGAACTTCTGTCACCTGCTAAAAGATCCTAGCCTTTCCAGTCAGGAGTTCAGCTTGAACTGGGATTGTCACTCTGACAAGCAGAAAAGTATTGGGGCATTTCTGGCTCAACAACCACCAGAAGAGGTATTCACCAGCTACAAGATTATGTGTTCTGATTTTCAGCATGTAATCTGTCAAAATCTATTAATCATTTCATCTCTGTGTACACACTTTTCTTGGATGTGTACTGATCATGCTAGTGATGTGTTGAGACAAGACCTCAAGTTGGTTAGAAATCTAAGATACAACTGCCTGCACATTTACCTCAAAATAGGACATACCAAAATATCAAATATATTTGAATTTTAAAAGCTGTGTTTTATTAGAACTTTATCTTCAAAATTAATTAATTTAGATGGCGAAAAGTCAGAGTGTCTGGTAAGGTAGAAAAGAAGCCAGAAGTATGTAAGCAGATATCTCCTCTTTCCACCAGATTTTCATGGTGGATTCTTTCTTTGATTTTACTTTCAAGACAGCAATTCTCAGTGGGTTTCTGAGTTGCACTAAACATTATAAAATACCTAAAAAAAATTATCCTTTTTCCTTTTGCTCCATTTGTATCACTGTCTTTCTGTCAGGTTCTTACACAATTATCTTAACTATTTGTGCAATCTGTAGCCATCTAAGACCACTTTCAGATGTATTTTCCTGCTCTAACAGAATTGTAGAGTTAAGTGGAAACAGACATTTTAGATTTAAAAGAGAGGTCTGGCTCTGAGATATTTCAGTATGAAATTCATAGTTTCTCCCATTTAGGTCATCTTGGGCTAATATAGCTGAAATGAGTCTCTCTTATACAACTAATATATGATATTTGCTCTATTCAGGATTCCCCTGGACAGACCCAGCAGAATAAATTAATATCAGAGAGGTCCTAGAACTACTTCTTTGCCTTTTGGTAAATTCAATTTATATCAAAGCACACATTCAATTTTTAAAGTCATATTCATCCTCAAAAAATAATTTTAACTTAGTGAGGTATATGTGTCTAGGTATATACCTGCAGTATGTAGCTTCGCATCTTTGAATATTGAATAAAGCTCCTGAGATTTCTCAATAGGCATTTCTTCTACTTTCTTGGGTACTCTGAATATATGTATTTGAAATATTTATTTCACGTTAGAAAAAGTTTTAGTAAAAGCTCACAGTCTTATCATTCCCCCACCTCATTATTAGCTGTTGAACAGGCAGTATCTCTAAATCATGCATTTTTCTACAAAAACAGTTACATGACTATGTAGCTCTACCAATTGTGGATTGATTAGACTATATTGATAAGGAGTTTAAGAAACTAAGGCCTTTCAGAAGCAATTTAAATAGCAACATTTTAAAAGGTTACTATTTCCCAATTATTTTTTTTTTATTTCAGTTTGTGGAAACATTTTTGACGAGGGCACTGTGAATACCACTAGCATTAAAACTGATTACATAATACTTGTTTTATGTAACTGAGTATTAAACAGACTTAGTTTATGTAACTTAATATTAAACTAAGCATATAAACATAGAAACCTATTCAACCACAAAATTTTGAGTTCTCCCTGAGAGAAGCATTCGCAAATATTCTACTTTTAAATCTTGACTGTTTAACAAGACAAGATAACTGACAGCTGCTAAGGATGCTGGACTAGTTAGCCAAAAATACTCAGGGCATTCCCTTGCACTCTATCAGTCAATATAATTTTATACTTGTGTAAAACATTAACTTAAAAAATCATTTACTGTTTGCTCTAACTTTCTTAACAAGTGCCTGTTTAAGTGACACAGAACCCACTGTCTTGCATCATAATGCTTTGTCATTTACATCCACTGTTGGAGATACAGCACTCCCTGTTAAAGCAGAAATAGGTTTGAGGTGACTGCATTTCTGGGAGTCTGCATGTCATTAGGTCCCAAAATGGACTTCTGGGGACTGAGGAATTCTTGACTTCAGTGGAAATTATATCTGAAAGGAATCCAGTGTGTTACACTGCCCTAGGTTGCCTTGCCCCTTTTGTTACACTGAGTTGTAGTTTTCAGGAGAGAGATAGAAAACTTGGATGGAACAAAGTCTTGGTTTTGCTGGGAAGAACGTGCTTCTCCAACTTTATGGGACACAGGAACTTGATTTGGATCTCAGAATGGGTTAAATATTTGATGAACTACAGAGAAATGCTATCACCTATTCTTTCAGATAACTTTTGAAGTTATAATGATGTGCTAAGACTGCAATGGTTAAATTACCTTTCTTTTCCTTTTTTTCACAGAAATTTATAGCAGGTCATTTTGATGATCGCATATCTAAGGTAAGATAGCTACTGAAAATTATGGGGTTTGGTTTTATTTTTGTGACTATAAATAGTAGTCAGTGTAGTACAGACTACACAATTACTTAAAACTTTCTCTTTTAGTCTAAAGGCAATGTTATTGCAAAGCTCTTTACTGGGGAAAAATAAGCTATTCTTCCCATTAAAATATGTGCTTCAGCAGCCTGGATTTTCAATTTGTCCAGGGCCACTGTACATTTTGCTGAGCTAACTTCTACAACAAGGAAAATATTTGATGCTCAAACAGGCTGTCACGTGTTTCCATGGAAACCATAACCCTTAAGCTCAAGCAATTTGGAGAGAAAGCTAAACATTGTATTCCAGCTGAAGAACAGAATGGTCAGAATAACTTGGGTTTTTTTAAAGGCATACATAAATATACTATTCCCTCTCTATACAGAAATGGGTGTTAGCATGATTAAAATTCTGTATCAGCTGAAACAAGAAAAATATAGACTATGGTGCTATAACTCAGAGTCAAATTTCATATCCTTAATATGCAAAATAAGTAATTTAATGGAGTTATGAGTACACCAAACTTAAGGAATCAGATACAGTGTATTTGAAAGGCCTGTATTCAGGAAAAAATAAGAAATCTACAAAGAATATTAAATAAGTATATAAGGACACGTAGTCGGGGCAGGAGAGGAAAAAGAGAAGTATATCTATCTAGAAGACAGAAATAGAAATTGTGAGGAGAGTGGGAGAGAGAGATATAGCCATGAGCAGTCAGGAATTGCTTTCAAAAGGTATTAGATATTGACATCTATTTTCCTCTGCGAACTAAAATAACAACACCCTAGTGAGTTTAGGGAGAAGAAATAGAAATCCCTACGTATGTTACATAAACTCTGTTTGAAATCTATTTCCTCTCTTTTTTTTCTTTTTTTTTTTTTAACAATTGTGTTTTGTGCAGATTATTGTTACATGGGCAATTTCACACAGATTTAAATGAAAACATACTTTTTGATCCACGGTGGCCCACTAGCATACTGGGACTTGTTTGAGATTGTATATATGTATTTCCATATGGTCACCTCCTTCTGTAAAATACAGGTCCTTATTTTGGGTACCTAGATCTCTGTAGATATAGTCAAACGGTACAACAAAGCTATTTGAACCGAAAGAATCATTGCTTTCACACCACAGCAATCAAACATAGAGGAAAAGTCAGAAGACAAAGACAACTGTAAAAATAAGCATTAACATAATTCACAGGGCTGATCTGCTCACTACGAATAGTTTTTTTCTTTTTCTGCTTCTACCTTTTCAATCAGCTGTTTGAGAAAAATAAGACATTAGGATTTTTTTTCCACTAAAATTATATCTATCTCTATTCTGCCACTGTATGACAGAATATGGGGCTAGATGAAAAACACTGATTATGTTGGAAAAATGGTTTAGGAATAATTTTGGAATCACAGAAGAAAAATTTTTATGGTAGAAATAATCAAGAACTATTGTAGTCCTCAATGCCAAAAACTCAAAATAAATTTCCTATATCCACCTTAAATTAACACCAAAACCACGAGATTTCTTAGCTTAGATACCATGTGATATTTTTTTCTTCTAGGTTAAGGTATTACAAATTGAATATTTACTAACATACTGGACACTTACAGATTAAGTTGCTCTACATTGTAATAGAATGGCTTAATTTGTTCTTTTTAGGGTGGTGGTGACATATCTCTTGCTCTCTGCTCCTCATGAGAAGGGCCAACAGATTTATTGTTTTAACAGTTCAGTTTCCACGGTATATGCATTTTCATCTTTGCTATTTTATTAATTTTCTGTGGTGATAGGTTTCTGTAATTAAATATGCAAGTATTCTTTAATGAAGCTGTTCTGAGACACCACTTTATCTAGATGTCCAAGGGACAATCTGTTTCCCATCTGACACCTAGATGACATGTAACTGGCAGGGACAGAAAAAAAAAAAAGAAAAAACCTAAAAAAAAAAAATATATATATACTGAATGAGATCTTAGTAGGAGAACTGATTTCTAAGACAGGGAAGAAGGTTTCCAGGCCAGGGAAATAAGATATGAGACTTAAATGGAGAGCTAGAGGTCTTGGGGAGATTAGTGAAGGCAACCCGAATGCTATTTACCTCATAGCAGACGCAACAATTCCGACACAAAGAGAGGATCTCTGTACACAGTGTGTTTAATGCTCTTAAAACACTGCCAATAAAAAGCATGAAAATTAAATAACCAGTACAGGGCCTTTCAGAGTCAATAGCTGTTCTTTGAATATAAACATATTAAAAGAAACATATGTCAAATCAAAGAAAATAATTAAGAATTATTTAAAAGACAGGAGAATTAACAGAATGTTTTGTCTATGTACCAGTTTGATTTCTGTACTCAGCCAGGGCTCTAAACATTACTCAGTCCCTGTAGATATGTAAGAACGGAGTAACTGCTAAGTGTGTGAACAATGTGTTATATTACCCGAATGCAGAGAAATAAACAAAGAAAAAAACACCTGCATACCAGATCTTAGAAAAATGTTGTGCAGAATGACTTCATTAGCTAGGAAAATACAAAATGAACAACGTAAAATTAGAAAATACTATAGGCAGGTTTTCTTTGGGAAATTAATGTCTCTGTTACATCTGAAATAATATGTGAGGAAGATCACAGACAGTCCATCTGAAAACTTTTAAAATAAAAAAAGGAGTTCTGTGGACTGGGTCTTTATTTTACATTTCCAAGAATTGTGATCTTGAGGAGCATTCTTTCATACTAGTGATATAAGTAAAAAGACATATCTCTTTCTCTAGAAAATTACTTCATTACTACCAATAATTTACACAAAAAGAAAAACAAATGTAAGGTTTAAAAAAAAATTGAGAAACAGTTTTCTGCTACATCTTCATCATGTCTTTTTTTCAGTCGGTTTACTAAGAAAATGGAAAGGCATAGATATTTTCTGTTTCTGTTTTTAACCCCTCTCTCCCTTGTTGCCATCAGTGAAGAGTTAGTGTAATTGGAGAAGCACATAGAATATTTCATTTGTTCTCATGAACCATTAACAAAATTCGAGCTGTGTCCCAGTTTTTGTATCATTATTTGAATTGAGAGGAAAAAATTACTGGACCACTGTTTGGGTTTTAAAATACCAAATTGAGTTTCTTCAGTTAAGAGAAATCTAGTTGTCAGGTGTCTAATTGAGTCACTATACAAGGACAAATGGGAGGGCATACCCTCCCAAATTTCATCCGTTTCAGTGATGCTAACATTTTACTCTAGCTCTGGCTCAGCTGAAGACGTCTCTCGTCTCCCAGTCTGAGGAAGTGGAGAATATGTATAATAAAAATCTCAAGTTTATGAGAACTGTTGATAATCGCATCTTTCATTCTCTTCTACTTTAGTGTTTTAATAATATCCAGAATAATGCATTCTCATACCTTTCGACTGAAACATTACAGATAAACCATTATATTTTTGAAGGGACTGACTGTATTGAGAGTATAGGAAAGTAGAAAAAAATGGGTTTATCCCCTTTCTTAAAAATAAGTGAGGAGAGCAAAACAAAACAGGCAAATTAGAAACTCAAGAGCACTATCACTGTTTCACACTGTTCTGACACACGGATATTTTATGGTAGATATTTAAAAAACAACATATAAACACCTTATACACAAGTAATAGCAGAACGATTGTTTTCATTTAAAGGCTAGGGCCTTTAAACACTGTATATAAAAAGGTATTTGTAATGATGCATAGGTTTCAATTATCCCATTTGATCCAGTCTCTAAACAAAATGCTGAGGCTTTGTAGATCATGCTAGCTCCAAAAAGAAATTTATTGATAGAGTGGTAACAGTGATTTTGTACAACTTTATTTTTTTTAAGCAGAAGAGGATTAAAACTGTTTTCCTACTCACAGCCTTGTCTTTTGAAGATAAAATCTACACTTTACACCTGATTTTCTCTACTGAAGCTTTCACGGGTGTATTTCTCCTCATACGCATGCTCCCCAATAGTCTTCAGCAGTAGACAATGGAAGCTCTATTGCTCCACAACATTTACAGTATTTAGCAGTTTTGTTTTATTCTTCATTCTTTAACAATTTATAGTGATCTTAAATGCAAAAGAAAAAGAAGGTCCCGTGAGACATGGGGCTGCAATTGCTTGTCTGCCCACTCTGATGAGGCAGAGGACAGGCTCATGGTGTGGGGCTTCAGATGACGAAAAGCATCTGTTTCCCACACTTCAGTGGGCACAGAGCTCTAGCATTCAGTTGCTCAATTCACCTTGCTCTTCCTCCAGGAGAGGAGTTTTCGCCCTCCTGCCAATGTCTGAAATCCAGCAGTAAATTTGTGTCTGTTCAATGATGAATGGAGGTCAAAGTCTCTTTGTTTCTATAAGGTCTAACCTAGCCTATAAATATCAAAATCTACATAAGTGGCAACTGATCTGACATTCTGATGTTTACTTATTTCACTTACTCAAGAGAGGACTCTTTTTTTCATTTTTCTGGATCACTCATAATTTTTGCAACTGACACAATGGGAACAATTTTGTGTGAAGATGTAGGGGAGATTTGTATTGCTACTCATTTGAAGAACCTGATAGCTATTTCTAGCCCAGTGAATTTCCATCTATTCAGAGTTAAAATTCAAAATAATACAATCCATCTTGTCAAACAATCCTTTCTGTCAAACAATTTAAAACATATCTTTGAGACCAGAGAGCTGTAGAACAGCAGCAGAAAAATAGACCATTTCAATTATGCTCAAACAGTTCAAGTCAGCAGTGAATAATGCAATACCTGAATATTTCTGCCTGTTTGATTACACAGAAAACAACTGTTCAGTATTTCTGATTCACTTTAATGATTCAGCTGATGTCCAAAAATTTCTCACTGGCCGACACCACACTTGCTATGTCTGCTGCCCAATCACTTAACAATGTACAGCACTTAGCAATACAAACAACCCAACTCATGCCATGTTCCTGGCATGAACTATCTTTTCTCTTTTTTCTTTACATTTACATACTCACATACCATCTGTGCAATATGCAGAAGGAGTGTGATGGAGAGGGGCACTCATAGTTAAAGGGAATTTTACAGTTAGGTCTACTGGTACAGCCTTGAAAATTGACTTCCACTGAGTTCAGAAACAAAGAAATTAGAGTCTCATAGTGGCAGAGATCCCTCCCAGTCTTTGGAGGTAAGGGTGAACAAGGAGGCAGTGCCACCCTTTGTTTTAAAAAGAAGGCACTTAATGAAGAAAAGTAGAGGTGAGAGACAACTTCAAGGAAACTTAAGAAAGTAGAAAACAGTAGTATATGAGAGAAGACTGAATAATGCTCTAGGTTCAAGATGCAGACTGAATGTAGACATATCATAAAGTGGAAGTCTCCACTGCCTGAATTTTGTGAAAAGAAAGCAGGATTCAGACAACTTTTGGTTGTTTTTTTGTTGTTGTTGTTTTGGGGTTTTTTGTTGTTGTTTTTGTTGGTTTGTTTGTTTTTTTTTTTTTTTTTTGTTTTGGGGTTTTTTTTTTTTTTTTTTGTTTTGGGGTTTTTTTTTTTTTTTTTTGTTTTGGGGTTTTTTTTTTTTTTTTTTGTTTTGGGGTTTTTTTTTTTTTTTTTTGTTTTGGGGTTTTTTTTTTTTTTTTTTGTTTTGGGGTTTTTTTTTTTTTTTTTTGTTTTGGGGTTTTTTTTTTTTTTTTTTGTTTGTTTTTTAGTTTTTTTTTTTTTTTAAATGAGAATATGAAACCCCAAAATTGCTAACATAGGCTTTTGCACTCAAAATTTTGGTGTAAGAGCAAGCCCATATTTTAGGCACGGGTTTCAATGGAGAAACTCTGAATTTGTGTTGTTATTGAAAGATGACAGGAGAAGGTTTGCAAAGACAGCAGAAAATTCATAGTCTGACCAAAAAAAAATTATTAAAAAATAAAGTGCAATACAAAATCTTATTACTTTATAGTATTCTGGAGCAAAGCATATGACAATAGCTAGAAATTTCCATAAAGGGCCAGAAGCTGGATATGATCACTTATATCTTTGTTGCACCAACAGCTACAAAATATTCACTTTACAGAGCTACTTCATTAAGCTTTTGTTCTCTCACAGTGAAAGATGTCAATGATATGAAAGGCTGATTTAAACCAAAGGTTTTCCCACAAAACAGGTAAGAGACATGGGAAACTTCACCCAAACTGTAGCTTTTTAGCAGAGGTAGAAGTTTAAAAGAATGTAAGGTCACAAACCCCAGTAGAATTGAATAATCATGGTAAAGAACAGATTAAAAATTGGAGTTTTATAATTAATCAGAATTGTCCATCTATGATAATTATGTGAAATATATCCTCCAAAAAGAGGTTTTTAACAACACTTGGACAGTCCTTCTGCATGCATAGAGAAGCTTATTATTAGTCAGATGAACAGAACATAGCAAAGACATAGAAAAAGAGAACTTGTCTTCTTACTCCCTGTCAGACTGACCTGTAGGGACAGATATTGTGTGCCCAAATTCCGCATTTACCATAGGACTAGGGATGTTACTTGAAGGATCTCCTTAAAAGATTAAGTTTTCACTCACTAGAAAGAGGGAAGACTAATCACAAGGAGATTTATGGGAAATACCTTTCTGTGTGTAATTAAGAAACATTGAATTGCTGAGTAACTCTCTAAATAGGTGATACATTTAGCGTGTAAGGTGAGAGAAATTGCCAATACTATATAAAGTTATGGGAAACTGTTTCAATAAATGTTGATCCTGTGTAAAAAACTGACCCTATCCAAAACTGTCATCCATGCAAAAATATTGTACAGGACTTGAAAATGTCACCTGACAAAATGGAAAGGTTACTTGTCTAAAGTCGCCATTGTGCAGTGCTATGTGTTTTATTTAGGATATACTCCTTTTAGCTTCAAATCATTCCAAAAATCACACACATCCCAAATAGTTATCTTGAGCTACTACTTTCTAATGTAGCCTAGCACTGATAGTGCCTAGACTTATGAAATAGTTTGTACAAGGCTTGATAGCCGGCAGCCTGATCTCAAATGACAGAGATTTCTTTTGTGGCCAGATATACCGCAGACAGCCACCCTAACACGACTGCTCGTTGTGCTTAATCTTTGTCTAACAGCCTTGTGATCAGAGCATTTATCTTGGAAATAGAAGACTTGAGTTCCAGACACACCTTAGCATTACGAAATTTCAGTGCACATACCAATTCATTCCTAACTGAGGCTATAGGACATTCTGAAAGACTATGTCTACACATACACAAATGAAACAGTCATAAGATTTTAAACGAGCTGTGAAAAAGAGTAACATGCATTTCCAAAAAAGTTGAGGTTCTGTAAACAAAATAAGATATTTAAACATGTTTTTTTGAGACCTTTTGGGAAGGAAAGAAGGTATCTGTGTAACCAGTTCAGTTAACTTTGATGTCTTCAGAGGCATCTACTTCTTAATATGAGAAGTAAAGCAGTTAATTTAGGAAGATAAGCAATTATTTCAGGAGTGTTGGAATGCCCCTGTAATAATGTTGCTTTTAAAATTTAGATGAAGCTGTCCCTGTGTTGAACAAGCTGATTAGAATTCTCTAGTTTTAGAAGTAATAACTCAGATTTTTATTACACTGAAATCCTGTCATATATTCCCTCCCACAATAACCTCCACCTTAAGCGTGAGAAGGACTTTTTTGTTTTATGTTTTACTCATACTGTACTGTTAGAAGACTTCTACTGGTAAACCGACAGTTAAAAACTTTTATTAATTTTTAATTTAACTTTATTACGGAGCAGTGCTTAACTGTGTGGGCATTCTCAAACATAATTGGGATTCTGAATAAACCTAAAGAGAAACCTTTCAGGTCAGGACTGTAGGGGGAAGAAGTTTAGAGCTATAATCAGGGAGGGAAAAAAAAATATCTTGTTCCCAAGGAAACTGTATTCTTAGAATCTGAGTATATATCCTACCATACATATCCAGCTTCCGTTGTCAATTTCTTCTCCCAGATGGAACATTCAAAAAAACAACACGTTGTCTGGTAGTTCAGGGTAGCAATATGTTAGCTCTGAAATTATTTCTGTAGTTAAAGAAAAAGCATTTCACCAGTTTTGACTGATTTTCTAGCAGGTATTGAACAAAAATATATTATTAAATTAATAGCATGAGTGAAGCTATAAACATCTGAGCATAGGTAAGACTCAAGAAAAATGTATGAAGACTCAAAGTTTACAAGGCAGTCCCAAAGAGCCAGCAAATCCCTGATGAATTGAAAAAAGTCTGAACAAGTACATGAGCCTATGTACAGGAGCCTTCTTTATAGACTTAAGGTATCACATTAAAGCTACATGAGGGTTTATTAGGGCCATAATAAATACCACTTTGTCTTGTTACTTTAAAGACATTTTCATTTTGCTTTAAGTACACCACAGGAGACCTAATTCAATATTTATTGTAACTGTCACAAATAATTTATGAAACAACAGTTCCTAAGGATTTGTGTAATGTTTAGTGACAACTCTAGGTTGTAATCAAGGTCAATTGTCTACCTTTCTTGTTCTGTTTTGTCATTCACTATTTGGACATTCTTTTTCCCTTCAATGACATTCAAATTAGCCTATAATTAGAAGTGCTAGGAGCATTCACTATTCAGTTGGCTTTTATGCACAACACTAGGAAAGTTGAGAGGCAATTAGGCAGCTTCTTGTAGCAACAAGTGAAAACAGCTTTTATTGTGTTTATGTAGAGATAAGAAACAACTGAAAATAATTATATTTGCACTGGGATACAGAAGAAAATAAATTTAAGGTACAATTGTTCTATACTGAGAAAAATCTTTCTAACTGTGTTTTTCTAGCAAGAAGTATACTTGATCGTAATTAACTTGAAGAAATGAAATTAAGCCTTGTTTGCTTATTTCCTGCATTTACTTAGCCATCAAGTATTTACACTGATTTCTGTATCTGTTTTTTGGAGCACCTTAGGATAATTCCAACTTCTACTTAATTTATGTACAGTTTCACATCATAGATAGTAACAGTGATTGTCACCATGAGCAGTGCTCACAATCCAATTGTTCTTCAATTTATGTGGACTAACAAAGCATCAACCTTCAAGATTTCTTGAATTCTCCTCATCAGACAGGTATCCAGGAAACATCATTGTCAGCAGACTTGAGCAGAAATATTTGCTGTGGTTTTCTGATGCATCAGATGCTTTGCAGGTGCTTTGGGGTTAAAGGCTTACATAAGCACAGTTTCAGGTTAATGTTTAGTTGGTACCAGGGAGGAAATCAAGTTGGGTGAGGAGAACAAAAGGAAAAAGAAAGAAAAAAAGATCATGTAGTTCCAATGCCCCAGCCACGGGCAGGAACACCTTCCACTAGATCAGGTTGCTCAAGACCACTAGGCCATGTTAAACTAGTCTTGTCTGTGTTCAAGACAGATACCTTTTCTACAAAATTGTATGTCTTGTTCCTTCATAAATTTGAATAAATGGATCGGGATGAACTTGTGTTTTGACTTTCCTTTCTACAAAAATAATGTAGAAAAATGCTGGTAATTTTTTTTTTACTTTTACTTTTTTGTTTTTACTTTTACTTTTTTGTTTTTACTTTTTCCAATTTGCCTTTGGACTGACTTTAATTATCCCAACATAAAGAAGTTCAAAAGGCCCCTGATGTCCTTTGGAAAGAAAAAATACACAAAGGAACAAGCCTTACAAACTGTCCGAGATGACTATTGCCCTCTGAAGCATGAACACAGTTATAGTTGTTAATGTTGGTGAACAAAGACTACTGTTTAGGTCTTTTTTTTAAACTAAGTGCCACGTGTACCATACAGTAATGGTGAATAAAAATCATAAATGAAGGGGCTTTTGCTTTATACCATGCACCAATGAGATTCTCCCGACCAGCAAGAATTAATTGTGTTTTTCTTTTCTTTAAAATGTTTTCTGTAATTCAAGTTATAATTATTTTTATGGAGGTGTTAAACTCTGTACTAAAGTGCGTTCATAATAACACAGTGCCCTTCTCTTCTATTACTCCATGGGATAAGGATGGATCTTTATGTCATAAAGTTCTGTCTTCTTTTATGTTTACTCTGGGCACAGAACGTGACTAAGAGTTGTAGGGAAAAGCAGTACACGATTATGCAGTTGAAGCCAATTCCATAACTATTCTCCTTACTCTCACCATACTATGTAGCACTGGTAAACTTCTGGGCCTCGGTGTGCTAGGATTCCTGCAATGGCTGCTGTTTTTCACAGGAAATACAAGTGGTGATAAAGAAATATTAGTTCTCATAAGATTATATTTTACCAGAGAATACATTGTGTTTTGCATTACAAGAAAAATAATTGTCTCTAAGACACTCTTTTTCTAAATAGTAGAGTTCTGCTTCAAGCTGAAGGGCGAAAACATTTATCATAATCAAAAGTATTAAGCAAGAGAAATGCAGGGGGTTGTTGTTAGCTTCCTTCCTTCACAACAAAGAAAATTATTTTTCAGGCAATCCTGTCTCATTGAGGCAGTTGTTAAGCCTAGAGGGTTCTAGGTCCTCCATCCTATGTTCCTTCTACCAACCAACTGAACTAATAGCTTAACCATCCCAGTCGTGAACTTATTTTTAAATGCAAATAGATAGCAATAATTGTCATGTGTGAGAATTTGTCATGGGATTTCCATAAAAAAGATCCATTCCGAGTATATTTGCAAAGGAAGATTTTACATAAGATGATGGTACAAATTCATATACCTAGCATTTGTGGTACACTACATTGGCCCACTATCTTGGACACTGGATTTTTCAACTATTGCTATTTTGATTGTTATATAAAACTTTAGATTCTTTTACCATTCCTGTTCTTTAAATATTCTCATTATATCTTTATCTTTTATAATCATAATACAGCTTTGTTTTAAATATATTTTACTTGCATATATATATTTATAGATATATATTTATAGAGAGTAGATGTTTTATCTCTGGGATAATTATGCTGTATTTTCCAGATAATAACATTTGGTCAGTTTATTTTCTTAATGTTCTCTGAGCCTTGAATTTTTACATTAATATTACAGTATTTTTTCAAAGCACATTCGCATGATATTTTCAAAGAATTAGGAAAATCCAACACAACTTAAAAAAAGGTAGATAGGTTTCATTATGTCATTTTAACAAAGTAATCATTTTAAGCACTGATACCACTCCCTGTATGATCAACACTCAATTTAGTATTCTTTGTGACAGTATAAATGTACCTTTTTCCTGCATGTAAGTTTTACGTAAGATTTTACTAAAGCACATATCTTCATGGATAAAATTTGACTTTTTACTTCAAAAGGGCGAAGTATTTTTAGAAAGAAGGTCATATGGACCTTTGCTTTTCTAGAAAATTAGTGGTAGTTGATACACTATGACGAATTATTGACGGGCACTCTTCATGTTTATAGTCTTTATAGTCTTTATACATATATTTGTTTCAACACTGTCTGTTGTCAACAGCATCTAATTATTCTGGCTGATGCAAATAATGCTAGATAGGAAGTATAACAATAATTTCTGCTTTTACAGTATTTTTCCATTGTAATTTTATATGTAAATATGTAATGCTTATTTGCAAAGAGGAGACCAGTATAATAAATAGACTGAGTTTTAACCAAAAGTTGAACTATTCTAAGTTAATACTCTCATTTACAATTCATTAATTGTTTTGAACAGATTATGCCATTCACCAGTTTCTTCTATTCAAACATTCCTTTGAACTTTTCTATGAACTTATTCATTGTAATAATTACATGACTTCAAACTCATTGCAGGAAAAAGGCATTCTGTTGCTTGCTGCCAACACCTACAATTCATGTACTCGGGTTATCTAAATCATATTATCTGTTTGTTGACAGGATGACCTTACTTACATATAATTTTACTGCTGAAATATAATCTAATCAACTAACCTTGTTTCATGAAAAGATTTAAAAGTACTATTAGCCTAAAACTCATTTTCTGTGAACATCATTTGAAACAAGAATTAGATCTCATAAATTATTGATGGGAAAGAATAACTGATGACATAAAAGGCCACCTAGTTCATTGAAATGTTTGTGAGGAAGCTTTTACTCCTCTACGTATGGGAACACCCAGCCAAAGAGGTTTCAGAGCACAATGGGTGAGATGCAGGGAGTTGTCACTCAGCTTCATCTCCGTCTTGCCTCCTCTATGCAGAGATAACTTGAGGGGAGCTACAAAACGGCTCAGCCCGGGGTTGTCTCGAGATTGCATCACAGGAAGAATCGAAACCGAATGGAGCCTTAGCAACCTTAACAAACAAAATGCCCTGAGTCCCATCCCACCACTATTCCCATGACTTTGAGTGCTAGGCATCACAAAACTGACAACAGAGACTTAGTTATCACACCACCAGAGGTAAATATCCCAGATAGTGTAATCCACTCAGGCATAATCCTGCACCTTCACAGAATCAGGAAATATAAACAGCAAGGTTTGGGGACAAAAATGGGGAATCTTCCAACAATACAGCTGGCCTGTAGGAGATTCATCCCCGCCTTGTCCAGGACGCTGTACAAGGTAACTTCCCAGGGATTGAGTGACCTTACCTGAGAGCGAGGGTAAGTGACTGAGAAACATACGTATGGTATATGGCATGCTATTAAGATTGTGATTGGTGCACTCTTTTAAGGTATTAATATCTAGTGCACTTGTGGTTTTGTGTTGTTACTTGTCGGGGTCATTTGTAGGTTGCAATAGTGTATTCTGTGAATTGCTTTTAACTTGCAATAGTGTAATTGCCATTGTACACATAGAATTTGCAATAGTGACGTATTGGACCTGTGAGTGAAGTCCAAATAAATTGTGAATTTGAACCTCTCAGTGAAGTCCTTTTTCCCTTTTTGTCATACTCTGATAATTTTAAGTGAAAGGAAACTGAAAAATATACAGAGACATTTGGAAAAAAAAAAAAAAAAGTAAAGAAGAGCTATTCTACTCCCCAATGAAATTATTTAAATTCTATTTTGGATCCACTTGTTTTTCCTGAAAGAGATCTTAATTTTTCAACAATTAGAAGTTATTTCTATTAGGGCTATGTAATTCAACAGAGTAACAAGATATTATTAAGTCAAAATTCGTATCATGTGGCAGCATCTTCCCCATCCTATGATAATAGTACCTTAACCAACCTTCTTACACTTAAACCCCTCAAAGCAGTATTTATTTTTCTTGTCCTCCAGCTCTGTATAGTAATGTTTCTCTTGCCACTTGCAAAATTCTCTGCCTCATGCTTTCCTTTCTTAAAAAAAAGAAACTAGCAATTAACGTGTCCAGTAAATGGCACATACGCAATTTTCTTCCAATGTTTTGTGAAACAAAAGTAGAGTGACTTACTGTTTCTCCTGTGAGGAACTGAGAAGTAGGCTTAATCTACCAGATGTAGCACGTTAGTTGGCACAATTTGGAAGGGCTGACTGACACAATGAAGTTCATCCCTAACCAATAACCTCTTTGCCCAGCTAGTTGAGAAGCATACACTGCTTCTCTGTCCTTTGGGAAATCAGATGGTACCCTATATTTCAGCTGATAGCCTAAAGAAAATGGCTTTAGTAAGTATGGTTTGTTAGCACACCCTAGAGAATGCAAGAGAGAAATAAAACAATTTAACAGTTTTAGTATTGCCTCCTAACTGTGTACCTATTTTCAGATATGACAGCTGGGAATTATCCGCTTTCCATAAATTCTCACAACATTCAAAGAAAGAAACTTGAAACTCCTCGGATCAGCATCCTTCTTCATCCAGAGATGGTAGCTTTGGGATTAATAGCCCTTGATAGATTTTTCTTCCATGATTTTTTTCTGATTCCTTTTAAAGTGCTGATAAACTTTGAAGATTCACAGCCTTCTGTAGTATAATTCCCAGTACGCAAAGAAATATTTCATTTTACTTTCTTTGAACTTGTCACCTTCTAGTGTTGTTTGATTGCTCACTAATTGTTCTGTGTCTCCATGCCGCACAATGTTTTTTACGTATCAGCAACACTCTCTCTCCTTATGTTACTTTGCAATGCTGAGGAGTCATAATTTACTTAGCTGTTTCTGAGCAGCAGCTATATATTTGATCATCCTGACTGTCTTCTTATTTTTCTAATTTGATTATATTATTTCTGATTAAGGGTAACATATGAGTAGACAGTATGCAAGAAGTGGACTCCTGCTGATTTACATAATATTCTAGTGGTCTTCACAATTTCATTGTATAGAATTAAAATGGCTTGCACAACGAGCTCCATAATTTCTGTAAGAATACTTCTTGTGTAGACTATAAGCTATGTAGAAACTAGGGAAAAGCTTATGAAATAAAAATGACAATTTGAGTGGAGCATGAATATACTAATAGCATGTAAATAAAAAAATCTACATGCTATACAAATTACATAAATCCTAAAAGAGCAGAGAAAAGGCTGATGTATTTTTTGACAGATTTCAGTATACATGTAAAGAATTCACACATAAAGACCAATAAATAAACATATCTAGCCTTTTAAAATACAGTGTTAGATTGACATTGCATGATGTTTTATTTAATGATGAATAAATGGGTACAGCAACTACTTATAGATACTTAAAAAGATTAAAATGAGAATGAAGCATGACTTTGCTTTCTAGAAAGAGAAATTTTTGCTTCATAGTTTGACAAATTATAGCCTCTGCTGCGTTGTTGCTTTATTGCTTCCACAGTTCATCCAAGATTGAAATTACTGTATGACCCTCTGTGATACTTATAGAAGGAGCCAAGTGCAAGGCGCCTCCTAGTGTGTCTTGACTCTGACCCTTACATCTAGCACTCATGGTATCATAGACTGTGGTTGTTGTCCAACCATTTCATCAACAAAGCAGCCAAGGAGTTCAATTCCATATATCGAACTACTCCTCCATATAGGGTTCAGGCTGAGACTTCCTCACTTCTTCTCTTAAAGTATCTGCTTTCCTTCTCCTCCTTTCAGGCTCCAAATTCTAAATATAGGTTTTATTCCCCTAAACCACATATGGAAAATATAGAGAAACTCCTTCCTCCTCTCTTCATGTGACAGACTTTTAGCTACGCCTGCTTCTTATGACATACAGTGTCAGGAGGGGAATAGTAATCCTGGGAAAAAGTGAAGTTTGGCACAAAATAGATCTTTAAGCAACAAGTAGCAGCAGCATCTGTAAACTTAGTCTCACAGATTATTTCATAGAGTGTTTTTTGTGTGAGAATGTGGCCTAATTTTTCAAAATCAAGAGAGGAAATTAATATTGGGGACCATTTACATTGGGAGTTAGAGGAGAAAATAAAAACTTATACAGAGAAAGGCAGCATAAAACCTATAGGGATGTTCCTCTGGACAAACTCATTAGCCAGAGAAAATAATTCAAATTCAGTGTGTAATTAATTTTCTGCTCCTCTCCTCTGTGATCCCAGAACTGAGAAAAATACGTAAAAGCAAGGGACCATGAAGGGCTCTGTACAGGTGAGATATAGATCAGTGCATCCTTAGTTTATAAAATTAGAGCTATTTCTTGTTTAGCTGTTGCTAAATCTAAGGCCAAGGCTGTGCAGCAGCAGACCTTGGTGTAAATTTCTAGGCTATTTAAAGCTTAAATTCTATCAGTACAAAGTGAAATGTAGTTTGGGGACTCAGTTTAAGCAGGGAAAAATATGTTATGTTCCTTCCCATTCATGCCTGTGCTTTTCTAAACTTTCATCAGGGATGCTAATTTGTGTTAATTGATGCAGCCTTTCCTGTTCATAACACTCATTGTGAATCTCCTTGTCAATCAAAAAGATCATAAGAAACCATAATGGAAACTTTACTAAGAATAACCAGCTACTGCTGCAGTTAATATCAGTAGCATTTTCCTATCATATGTGCTTCCTCATGTGCTTCCTCAAAAAAATTGCCAAGAGCATCGACATCAAGAGGTATTTCACAATTTCAGAGAGAAAAAGAAGCAGCATATTGTTAGTGTATAGAACATCGTACTGAAATGGCATAAAAAACAAACCAAACACAGGAGATGGTCTGTAAACTTGTGCCACTTTATATACAGAAAGAGTAACTGAAACTTTTCAAGTGATTCACTTAAACCTTAGGTCACAGCTCAGGTAGAAGTAAGAGGGCTGACAGAGTTTCATAGCTTTTCATGCTTCTTTTTTCCCCTCTTTCCTGTGTATTTTAGTGCTGTGTACCAAACAGAACAGATTTCACTCACTTTCTGGCAACCTATCTGCTATGAAATGGCAATTTCAAGAAGACTATTACTTTCCAGGAAAGTTTTTAATGAACTCATGGCATGTGTATCCTCTGTTTAAATGGTATTGACATAGATGCTAGTGCGATATTGAAAAGCAGTTTTACAGTTCCTGTCTTCACTGCATGGGTGAAAAGTACTGCTCTGTATCGCCCTATGTGTATCATCAAATCTTTGATCCAGTTCTGGCATGTGGTGAGTTGAAACAAAAGAAATATTCAGCTTATGGAAAATGTCTTCCCCTTTTCCTAAGTCTCCACAGACGTATCAGTCCACCTCCTGAAAACTGCCATTACAAAGATAGCTCTTGATCACAGGTCCAGACTTATAATCCTGCTCCAACATCTATAGCGTGGCTATACCATTTAGTAGATATGCTTGGCCTGCCTAATCCAAGTTTTTAGTTGAAAATCATACTCTTTCCCTGAAGTACAAATACTGTCATTCAAAAAAATCCCTTCCAGTGTTTCCCTGTAAAAGGAGTAGTATTTCCCACTTAAATTACCCCAGGTCTTAGGGCAGGAATTTAGGAATGTCATTGCATCTTCCAGGACTCACACTCAAACGGAAATTGTAATGTGTCTTGGAGACACCTAAAACATAACTCTTCACTGAGCACCAGTGTCTTTAAAACATGCTACTCTTTCCAGAACCAGAGGTTAAGGTTACGAGACGGTAAGTAACCCATCACCTCTCCTAAACTCTATAGAGAAACTGAGAGGTCATTATTGAACAATGCAGGTCAGTAATAGAACAAAATGCTGTATTCCAGGCACTGAACTATAGCCCCTCTAAAAAACATGCAAACAAACTGTAAAAAAAATTTAAAAATCCAACAGAGTTGAAGCATGACAGTCTGACTTTTTAGCTACCAAAGCTACAAGGTCCTGTAAGTCCTTTGGTAGTTTTTGGCCTTGACCTGTATAAATACTGGACTCAAGAAGTGCTTCACATAACAGCATGACAACATCAGATGATACAAACTAATGATCTGACACAATTAATCAGGGTGGGTTTTTTTGTCATTAAAGTTATACATCCAGACATAATAGTTCTGCTCAGAAAATGATTGAGGGTGCACACACACCCAAGCCCTCTTGGAACAGCTGTTACCACAGGAGAAAAGATTTTGAACTCTCCAACCCTGATTAGTTTACAAGGTTAGAGGAGGAGCATGTGAAACAGTAGGGAGCATGAGAGAAGAACAGAGGACTGGATGAGGTCAAAGAAGCTGCCAGATCTTTGCCCTCACTGTTGGAAACTTTCTCAGCTGCTAGGAGCAAGTAAAATAACTAATCAGCTGTCACAAGTCCCAGAGCAGCCTGTGGGGCTGCTGTCTGTGCAAAAAAGATGATGGCTTGAGCACCCTCTCATTAACCATCAAAAAGGTGTGAAGTAGAAGTGGCTGAAAGTCCTATAAGTCCTTTTCAGTCTACTGAAACAGCTTTCTGTTAAAAGCTTCTGATCTGAAAATATTCTGTGTTTCAGAAGAACATGAATATTTGAGAAAAAATTGACATAGATTAAGAGGAATGTGCCATCAGTGCTGATCCCTGTTTTCCTGCCTTGAGCTTTGGGCAGTACTGGGAGGCAAGTGTTCAACAGCTCTCTAATTGCACTGTTCTGTGTGATGAACAACTCCCAGTGAAGTATGTTGAACTGTCAATGCAATTACTCATCTATAAGTCACAAAAGCACCTTTCATAAGATCCCAGTCTTGTCTGAAGTGCCTGAAACACTGGGGATACTGCTATTAACGAGAAAAACAGTAACTGTGGTCTGTCTAAGCAAACAGTTTATGCATAATTGTTTACTTAGGGAAAAAAAAAAGCAAAATTACAAGAGGAAAATTAGAAATAACATGGTTAAATAGAAAATCACTATAAAAAGGATAGACTAGACTAGACTAGACTAGAATAAAATAAAAAATCAAGGTTTGCAAGCTATCATTTAAATGTACGTGCCTTTTCAAGTGGCCAGGAGACTGGGATGTCTCAAGACATCCTGTGGAATGTGTTGGGGTGCTCCATTTTATGATTCTTGCTTACTGATGTCAGCGGCTGTGAATGAAGGTCACTGAAGTCCTCCGTAATTTTTTTTACTGAACTAGCTGTATGTAAGACTTCAGATAGCTAGAGGATGTACTAAATTGGAATTTACATTCACCATAAGAATCTGTCAGTCAATCCATACTTCCACTTGGTAGTCTTCTTGGTAGTGGCAGTTTTTAACTCTGGGAAGTGCAGGGATTTTGAGTGGGCACTGTCCAAAAGTAGAGCCAACTATAGCTGGCCATCAGATACTGAAGATGCACTGAATCCTAAGGGCTGGAGAGCCTAATGTGAGAATCTGCAAGTGGAGAAACAACAAAGTGAGTACAGTTGTTCATTTGGATAGAGCAGCCCTATATGTATGCAGGTCATACCACATTAGAGACCTTTTGACAAGCATACACCAAGCCACTGAGGTACTTTATCCTTATACCACCTATTAGGAATGTTTTGTAAGCAAAAAAAGTTGTGTGTGTTCTCTGGTTTGACAGCACCTCTCAAGTGGTGTAGGACTACAACACAATGACAATTAGCAAACATAAATTCTTGACACTAAAGACTAAATTTTGCATTTTCATATAGAATATGCCAAAAGTAAATTAAGTCTGTGGGCTGATTGTTGCCCATTAGTCCAGGAATATGGGATTTATTTTAAGATCACATCAATACACTAAGAAAAGTCAGAAAAGGAGAAGAGAAAAGAAGCAAAAATGCTGCATGTTTGGAAATGGAGTAATGTATTCAAGGGTAAAATTAAGTTAACTGACAGCTGATGCTCTATAAAGCCTCTTAAATCATATCAGGACAAAGAAAAAGTCATCATGTCCAAGTAAAATACAAACGAGATAGCATGAGCTCTTACACAACACAGTAAACAAAGTTGAATTTGGAGGACTCATCAGCTCCCTTCAAAGTCAGTATCAAATAGTTAAACTAAGAACTCGTTCAGAGAAATTGCACATATAGTTGTAGAAACAGTCCTTGATCGATCCTTTAGACTCAAGCATCACAAATACAGAAATTATTTTGCCATTTTTCCACATCCAGAGAGAAATTTATTAAGGACAATGTGACAAATTTCTTGCTGATCTTGAATATGATCAACTCAATACACACACAGGCAGTAGCAAGAAATACAACCAATAATCCACAGTCTGGTGGAACCTTAATATTACATATGGGTATATATACTGCCAGACGCAGTACTGAGCTAAAACCAAATTTGAATCTGATACCTGATCCCATCTAAATAAAGGAGTGTGGTACTGCACATCCATTAGATGTCAATGTGAAAGACCAAACTCACCTAATATATGTAAGAGAAAGGCATTGTTCAAGGCTCCCAGCTCTACATAAAAAGCTGATTAGACAGTACCTTGAAGTGATTCAGGGAAGTTTGAAGGGGAAGTTCCACACAACCTTGACAGCATGATGAATGGATATGTGGTCTTCTGGGATAGACTCAGAGTTTTACCCAGGTATAAAGGATTTACCTAAAGTGAATTTGCCCTCTCTGTGGATTAACAGAGAAGGAAGGGAAATTTAGATTTCTGTGATTCATGGAGAATTTAGTAGATTATTAGGACAGCAATTCATTGTTACATTATTCTGGTTAAGAAAGAACAATATTGAGAAATGAGAGTTTATGAGAAGCAATTTGAACACAAATTTTCAAAACACTGTAAGGCAAATTAAAATTAAATAATATATCTACACTTTTGCACAAGGTGAGAAAAGAAAGGTTTGCAGAACAAAGTGAAATCTGTGGAATTTAATGTGTACTCCTGTAACATTTGAAGACCTGAAAGAATAACATCAGAAGAAATATGATTAGTCACTAAAGAAAGTGATGATGTTACTCAAGCAGAAAATACCAAAATCATTCCAGACCCAATCTTATTCATAATGAAAGAAAAATATGTAGGATATATACTCATTTCATGGATTCAAGCCAGATAACAGGAAACTGAAATCTCTGTCATCAATGTAACCTCCACAGGACAAGAAGCATTAGAGAAGGTTCAGGATAAGATTAAATTTTGCGCACAACACATGTTTTTTGAAACATCTTTGACTGATCCATTGAGACAACTGCTACATAAGAACATTACTTGGTGGTGTTCATTATATGACAATGAAGCACTACTCTGTAAGACATCAGTGCTTAGACTCCCTGACACCAACAGGCCAGTCACCTTTTGAGTATATGCATCCAGTGAAATTTCTAAAGATTGTCTGTAAGACAGAAGTCATCTCATACACTATATGAATGAATTATGCTCAAACTGAGAACTATTTACTATGTTGTCTGTCAGAAAAGGTGTAGAGAGGACTGTAGTAGGGTCACATCACAATCTATAGAAATAACATCTAAAAAATCTCATGTAAGCATCATATTTTGATTTAGCTGTGAAAATGTTTGCAAATGTGTGTTATCTCCAATGTCAAAATGTGGTTTTTAGATGCTACATAGAATTGCAGTGAAAAACATCTCAAAATCAGGGGATGAAATTTTACATCTAATGTGATCTAACTCTACACCCAATATAGTTTTATGAAACATAGAAAGAGAGAACTTAATTTCAGCTTCACATAAAGGTTTTTTATGAGGATTGCCTTCACAGAATATGATGAGCCATGGAACATAGTGAGCTACAGAAGATAATATGATATTCTGTATTTGACAGGTTTGTGGATGGTAAATGACAGAAAAATTATTCTCAGAGTAGAGCAAAAAGCAGCACCAATATAAAATTGAAGTGGTTGCTTACCTCATAGCGAATATGTTCAGAAGGCAAGAACTTGAGTGGTATGCAAAGTAATAACTAGGTCTGAGACTACAAAGAGCAAAAAACCAAAAGCAAATGTAATCGTATTGCAAGGCTGATGAAGTTTATTGCAAATGTAATCATATTGCAAAGCTGCTGACATTTTGGCAACCACTTATGTGGTTATTTTTTCCAAAACTTGTTGCATCTACAAGACAACTCAGCATAATTGGCCATCCTGAAATAAAAGCTGCTTTTATGAAATTGTGTCTTTAAACAACCATGAATTAGACACGAAAGAAGGCTCTGCTACCACTTATCAAATTTGCAATTTGGAGCCATTAGAAATGGTGGTGATGTTGCTACTCCCCTTTGTAAAGAGATCCATGGTGTGTTGGTGACAAGTGTCACCTTAAACACCTTTCTCCCTCTACTCAGCCGTGGTGAGGCCCCATGTGGAGTACTGTGTCCCGTTCTGGGCTCCCCAGTTCAAGAAGGACAGGCAACTGCCGGAGGGGGTACAGCAGAGGACTACAAAGATGATTAGGGGCCTGGAGCATCTCACTTATGAGGAGAGGCTGAGGGACTTGGGTCTTTTTAGTCTAGAGAAAGGGCTGAGGGGGGATCTGATCAATGCTTGTAAATACTTAAAGGGTGGATGTCAGGAAGATGGGCCCAGTCTTTTTTCAGTGGTGCACAGGGAAGAAGAAAGAAGAAGAAATGGGTACAAAATTGAATATAAGAAGTTCCACCTAAACATGAGAAGGAACTTCTTTACTTGGAGGGTGGCAAAGCACAGGAATAGGCTGCCCAGGGAGGTGGTGGAATTTCCTTCTCTGGAGACATTCAAAACCTGCCTGGACTTGTTCCTGTGCAACCTCCTCTAGGTGGACCTGCTTCGGCAGGGGGGTTGAATTAGGTGAGCTCCAGAGGTCCCTTCCAACCCCATATCATTCTGTGATTCTGTGAAACCAAGGTATAGTCAGTGTTCAAATGATGGGACATTTATTGTCCATGATACGAAATGAATTGATTTTTAATGGGTAAATCAGTCCTTTTTTTTGAATCTGTGCATTTTCTTTTCAGTTTAGAAATACATCCTTTCACTACAGCCCAAAGAGAATATAAGCTTGCATTTAGTTGGCAAAGACCTGCAGAAACAAATGCAAGAGAAACTTACTAAGAATTAGAATAAAAACAAATACAAAAGCCAGAGTGACTAGGAGAGCCGTAACAGCTATAGTAAGGAAATGGGTCAGGAAAGAAACTGACTAAAGACAATTCTTCTCAATTTTGTGATGCATGAGATTGTCACAGGGATATTGTTATGGTCCGATATTCTGTATTATAACAAAAGCAAAGTAAACACCTGGGAGCTGATATAGGACTTACATTCCCAAATAATGCTGAAAAAGGAGCATGCAGGAACTGTTTAGAGATGTAATTATACAGAGGTTTAATTTATCCCTGCTTCCACATGATAAAAGAATTCAATCATGGAATTAGCTTTGTTTCATGTAAAAAAAAAGTCATGCTAAGGCTTTGTTTCAATATGTGGTGTCAAGAGAATGAATGATGCAGCACAGAAATAACTGGGTCAGGACCTAGATGTTCATGTCAATTAAATGCATATATTGAATACCTCAGCAGTTTACTTGTAGTATCTAATGATGAAATAGTTTTCACTGACAAGCTGGTTTTCTGCCAGATTTTGGTGCCCAACTGTCCATGGTTTATGCAGTTCAGTTCACCCTAGCTCTCCCTTGAGAATCAGCACAACTAATGACGAAACCATTTTTAACTAGGCTAGCAAGAACTTTTTTTCTCCATATGTATAGCATTTTCCCTTTTGCATGTACTGTTTTTGAATGTAACAGACTGAAAACATCTTTTTCATAGACTTTGTGCTTGACTACAGAAATGAAAATCTATGTGTTTACTTTTGTAAGGAGGAAGCCTCATACCTGTTTGAAAACTATCTCTGTTAATTGTTCATTGGCTGTCAGAACATTCCTTGAATTTGAATCCGAATCCTAAAATCTTTGTGTTGTACAATAATTTATGTTGGAAGGGCCTCTCAAAGTCACCTATTACAATCTTCTGCTCAAAGCATGTTCAGTTGCACAAGGGAGCTCAGGTTCTTGTTCAGCCTAGGTTTAAAGCACCTGAAACAGGAAATCTGCAGCTTCTCTATTCAAACTTTCCATTTGGTGATTTTTTTTCAATATTTATTTGGGATTTCCCTTGTTGCAATTTTTTTTCATTACCTCTTCTTGTATTATTCTGCTTCTCCTAGAAAAGTCTAGATCCATCTTTTCTAGAACATTACTTTAGATAGTTGAAGTCAGCAGTAACATCTACCTTGAGCTTTCTCCTTCTTAGGCTGAGCAAAATCCAGCTCCAGCTTCTGACAAGATTGGTAGACCTCCGCTGGATTCACTCCAATGTGTCTATGTCTTTCATGTACTTGGCAGTATGTGAGTGAATTTGAGCCTGGGAAGAAGGTGGAGTAGGGGGAAGATGTTTTTAGTTTTGTTCTTATTTACTGCTATCCTACTCTTTTATTAATTGACAATAAGTTAAATTAATTTGCCCAAGTCAAGTTGGTTTTTCCAGTGAAGGTAATTGCTGAATGATCCTTATCTTGCTGTCCTTATCTTCATCCAGGAGCTTTTCCATCTTTCACTGAGAATATTAAAATTTCACTGAATTTCTAGAGTTGGAAGGGACCATAGAGATCATCTAGTCCAACTCCCCTGCTGAAGCAGGATTGCCTAGAGCTAGAGCATGTTACTCAGGACTGCATCCAGGCGGGTTTTGAAAATCTCCAAAGAAGGGGACTCCACAACCTCCCTGGGCAGCCTGTTCCAGGGTTCCGTCACCCTCACCGTGAAGAAGTTTCTCCTCATATTTGAGTGGAACCTCTTATGTTCCAACTTGTGCCCGTTGCCCCTCGTCCTCTCGGTGGGAACCACTGAAAAGAGTCTGGCTCCCTCCTCCTTCAACCCTCCCTTGAGATACTTGTAGGCGTTGATAAGGTCTCCCCTCAGCCTTCTCTTCTCCAGACTAAAGAGTCCCAGCTCTCTCAGTCTCTCCTCATAAGGGAGATGCTCCAATCCCTGAATCATCTTTGTAGCCCTACGCTGGACTCTTTCTAGTAGTTCCCTGTCCCTCTTGAACTGGGGAGCCCAGAACTGGACACAGTACTCCAGTTGTGGCCTCACCAGTGCAGAGTAGAGGGGGAGAATGACTTCCCTTGACCTGCTGGCTACACTCTTCCCTATACAACCCAAGATACCATTGGCCTTCCTGGCCGCAAGAGCACACTGTTTACTCATTGCCATTTTACTGTCCACCAGGACCCCTAGATCTTTCTCTTCAGTAGTTGCCTCTAGCGGGTCCACCCCTAACCTGTATTGGTGCCTGACATTCTTCTTCCCCAGGTGCAGGACCCTACACTTTTCCCTGTTGAACCTCATCTTATTCTCTCTTCTTGTCCAGTTGAAGAAGGGGGAGTGAGAGAGCTGCTTGGTGGGCACCGGTGACAAGCAAAGATGAAGCCACCACAGTGTGTGTGAAGGTTAATAGGAAGTTTGGTGAGACGTTGGCTTCTTCGACTATGAGGCATGATGCCAAGTTCCGCACTTGGCCACAATAACCCCATGCAGCACTACAGGCTTGGGGAAGTGTGGCTGGAGCTGCCTGGCAGAAAGAGATCTGCGGGTTCTAATTGACAAGCGGCTGAATATGAGCCAGAGTGTGCCCAGGTGGCCAAGAAAGCCAACAGCATCCTGGCTTGTATTAAAAATATCATGACCAGCAGAAGTAGGGAGGTGATTGTGCCCCTGTACTCAGCACTGGTGAGGCCACACCTCGAGTGTCAAGTGTCAAGTGTCCAGTTCTGGGCACCTCAATACAAGAGAGATACCGAGGTGCTGTAGCGAGTGCAGAGGAGGGCAACGAAGCTGGTGAAGGGCCTGGAAAACAAATCGTATGAGGAGCGGTTGAAGGAGCTGGGACTGTTTAGTTTGAGGAAGAGGAGGCTGAGGGGAGACCTCGTCACTCTCTACAACTACTTGAAAGGACACTGTAGAGAGGTTGGTGCTGGTCTCTTCTCACAGGTAATTAATGACAGAACAAGAGGGAATGGCTTCAAGCTCCAACAGGGTAGGTTTAGACTGAACATTAGGAAAGAATTTTTCACAGAGAGAGTGGTCGGGCATTGGAATAGGCTGCCCAGGGAGGTGGTTGAGTCACCATCCCTGGATGTGTTTAAGAGCTGGTGTTGGGGGATATGGTGTAGGACAGAACTTTGTAGAGTAGGGTAGATGGTTGGACTCGATGATCCCAAGGGTCTCTTCCAACCTGGATGATTCTATGATTCTATGATTCTATGGCAATCCAGTGTTAGCTTGCATCAACTGGCTTATGGAAAAAAGGTTCAATTCATGCAGGATTTCCTGTGGCAGTATTGCCACAAAGAAGCATTATACAGATGAAACTTTTGTTACTTGCAAGCATTTGTTCTTTTCTGTTCTTTTCAGTGTATAACAGCAACACAAATAAAGTCTGAAGGCAGAGCAATATCATATAAAATCCCCAAATGAGGAATCTTCTTTTCTGATGCTCATCCACATTGGTAAATACCTTTAATAGAGGTCTCTGACACATAAGGCGTTTTCATCAGTAGAAGGTCTACATTAATATTTATATTTAAGAGAACAAAAGGGAGAAATAGAGGAATGATTTATATGAAAAAAAAATACAGATATAAAAATGGAAAACACATCATAATAAGTAGGACAACTAATGCAGGATGTTGCTACTGCTGCAAGAACCCAGGAAAACATGACTATCTATTTGATAACAAAATAAACATGGAAATAACAAAATGAATCATCAGGGAGGGAAACAGTTTGAACAGAGGTAAGAAAGCATTTATGCAAAATAACAACAAACCAATTAAACAGCACAGTCACATAACTTGCTGCCTTTGAGAAATATTATTTTTTTTAAAATGTATGCTTACTCTAGAAAAGGACAGAATTCTAGGAAAAGGATACCCAGCTTCCCAGTTTTATAGAGAAACAGAAAATGAGAAAGATTTTAACTGAGAAATTCCCCAATCACTGTTGGGAAAACATAAAGCTGCAGCTTGATTGATAGTAACCATTGCTAATCACTAGCCCTAATCAGAACAAGCATATTTTCTCAACTGAATTGCAGTATATATTCTGATTGGTTTTAGGTTTACTGCTTACACTCTATAATTTGATCTCATAATTCCTGCTGGTAAGAGCAGTAGAATTTTGTGTTTATGAACCTGAAAACATACCTGTGAGTGTGGAATGGAAAAAAAAGTAGGAAGAAATCATCTATCATTTTTAGAGGGAAAAGATGAAAGGTCTGAAATGAGGTAAAACCATAATCTTAAAGGCAGAGTATCTTACTTTTCGTTGATTTCTACTAAACATTATTTTTTTGGTTATTTTCTTATTTTTAAACAAATATAAAATAGATAACCCACACATGTTTTGATTTACTTCAGCCATTTCACATTTATTCATAAGCATAATAAATAGTTTTTTAAAAAAATCCTACTAATGAACAGGTTAATTATCAATAATTTGTGAATAGAGTTTTGTTACACTGATTATAGTTACATGGATAAAAGAATCCAGAAAGCAGAACCAGAAAAAAGTTCTACTTTTCGTATCCCTACATGTTCTACCCTTCCTTCTGGTGAAGAATGACTGGAACAACTCCCTGACAAAAAACAAATTCTGTAAAATCCCTTCTAGATTCCTGAAACAGTTCCCCTCCTCCCCCCCATTCTGCGTCTAAGACTTTAAGATGAATTATCTCTTAGTCTTCATAGCATGCTCAGCTATTGCAAAAACCTCCTTTCATAAGCCTACCTCAATCTTTTTTAACAGACTACCCATTATTTATCCAAAAACTGAAAACAAAATCCATAGTTCTATTATCTATATTATCTATCATGTTGTATTTTAAAGGAAAGAAATGAGTTTTTCTCAGGTGCTTAGAAAAAAGACAGTTATAAAAGCTTTTAAGACAGTTTTAGATTGTGTATAGAAGTATTGTATTTAGCCTTGAAAAGCTCTTTTCTCCTCAAATACCAGTCACTATCTTCAGTGGTTTTTATCAACTGCCTTTAACCATGTTGCTGTCTTGTAGATCTTACTGAACAGTATTACTTCTCCCCTACACTGCAGAGCAGCTTTGGTGTATAAAATTGTGTTCCAAACTGCATTACGGCTAAGCTGATGCTGTGACTAACTCTTAGAATGCTCACTCTACTCCCAGGCCCAGATTTAAATCCTGCCTGCACTGTTACATTTCTTTCGGTTGCAATCACTACTGATAAAGGTATTCTTGGGATAATTTCTATTTAAAAAGTTAAAATTACCTATATATTCCTCTCGAAATACATAATTAATCCTCCAAGGCTCAAATTCTAGTCTCAGATTGACTGTATATGTTTCCAAAATAATATCCCAATATTTTTGAGTTTGACTATGGATAGGTAAATCTATGTTTTTCTACTTTTATATTTCAATTTTATGCAGGTTCACCAGGCCATATTACATTAAAAATGTAAATATATTTGCTTGTTTTGTTGGTCTTCATACTGTCTCAGGATTATCCTGAGTACTGACAAGCTTTCAGCTCATGAGCTCAAGACAAGCCATTTAAACCTGGGTGTGTTACTTACCACAGGGTGCCTATGTGTCTCTCCAGCGTGTGACTGCAACCAGGGAAAGCTAAATGAGATTTAAGATTTTAATGCATAAGGTATTTCCAGGAGAGATGAGAATGTTATTGCACAGGAATGAGCTGAAATCTTGTTGGGATATGGCACGGATAAAGTCTACTGCCAGATATAGGGAAGGATAGCTAAAATGAAAGCAAAGACGTAGAACCTCTCATAATTAAAAAAAAAAAAAAAAAAACTACAAACCCACAGGAAAAGCAGAATTAAGGTTTCCATGGCAACCTAACTTTTACTCTTTCCATGACTTAAAAGATGGTCTTTCATTCTTTTGCTTAGGCAATTCTTGTCTGACATTTGATTTTTAAACCCTCAAAAAAAAAAAAAAAAAAAAAAAAAGGCCTTTTCTTACTTAGGTAGAAGAACGCAGAGAGGGAATATCAATACTGTTTGTTTAGACAGTGAAATATCAGGCAAGAGGAGACCCATCAATGCTAAAGGATAAAGTTCTCAAAAGAAGAAAAAAAGTATAATGTGAGCATGAATAAATTTCTGTTGCTAATTAGTAATTTCTAACCATCAGAACAGTCAAGTATTGGAACAGCTTTTTATTCAGAGTAGTGAAGGACAAACATCCAGTCACCTTCCAAGATGAAGATTAAGAAATGTACAAAAAGGCTTATACAATATGTCTGACTGCAATAATAGGGAGCTCAACTCACTGACCCAGCAGCCTTCCAGCCTTGAGTTCTGAAGTACAAACATATTTTTTAATTTTAAAGTTAATATAAAAGAAATTATATTTTAGTCCAGGTTCTATAAATCAAATTTTAATATTTGGCTATTTTATTACTACATAAATTTCCTTTAGAAGAGTGATTATTCTGTAAGATATTTAGAGGCTCTTGCAGCAACTACTGATAAAGTTAACTTCCTTTGATTGATATACCGAAAGTGACCACATAGTACATAGTAGTTGGAGCCTTTTCATCTTATTATCACTATGACATTTTTCAGAATAACACTACTTGACATTTACAGTGAAATGTGCTATTGTTTCCTGATGTTCATTCTCTTTATTGCCATTTTATTCTACCATCACAGTAAGACACACATTGTATGTGAACTTTCACTTGTACAGTAATTTCCTTTAAATTCGATAACTTTTCTTGTAATCTTTGGTATTAGGAAGGACAGAATTTTTTTAAATATAGCCCTCTGTCAAGTAGTGTTTCAGTTTCTCAGTATGTGTACAAAATTTACATTTATGTGAATTATTACTACTGCACTGAAGATGCCATACTTAAAGGATAATATCTGAGAAAGAAGAAATTTTAGAATTCTGCAAATGCTACAAATAGAAACAAATAGAACTTATTAAAATTTTAAAAGCTGTATGACCTCAAAGTTAATCAATCTTTCTAGATTGTATGTAATTTAATTTGTTCCTCCTGACTTTTAAGGACAAAAAGTACAGATTGTCTCTGAAGGCTTTAACTTGAGGGACTGCAGAAGTATGACTAGCACTTTATGGTTTTTTTTGGATGTTGTGGTTGTTCTTTTTATTTACTTGGTGAACAGCTACATTTTGCACTTTAGGAAAGACTAAATGTTTATAAATGTAAAAGTGGGTCACAAATTTTTCTTATTTTAGCAATCAATTCTATATAATTTGAAAGTATCGACTACCTTACAAATTTTTGTGTTCAACGTACCAAATTTCCTAACCTTTTAAAACAGGGACCTAGGGTATCTTATGTATGTTGCCATTCCAATTTTATTGTAAAATTTGTCCAGAAGTTATATATTTACCTATACTAACCTGTTTTTCTTGAAGAGAAATCCAGTACTAAGTTGCAAGAAAGAATATTAGTGTGCAATTATTACATCAACAAAGCTCTTGGTTTTCCTGTCTCATACCAAGGTCCCCAGTATAAAAAGGTTGGATGCAGTATCTGTCAAAGGGGCAATAATTGGCTCCAAGTTTTTCAGCATAAGTATAATATATTACAGGCTGTTTCTTGTTTCTGCTTCTTTTCATGTCATGAGGTATTTTCAGTCATCATCCATCACTGGCAATTGCTGTCTCTTTCTGGATGTGTGATTAACAGACACAAGCAATGTTCTAGAAATAGAGCAGACTATGCAAAAACCAGCAAAATGAAGTCTGAGCCAAAGTATTTGCTAGCACAACTCTGCCAGTTACAGCCTCACCAAAAACTTTCTTCCTTTTTCAAAAAAATTCATTAAACATCTTTGAAAGTCACAGAATCCCCTAGATCCTTTCATACTTCTGAGTGTAGACTTATCTTCTATGTTTGGTAAGCATAAATGGATACCCAAATAATACCTTCTATGAAAATTTGTTTGGTAATTAAATATAGGGGTTTCTTAGGTCACATTATTTTGCTAAAATAAAGACAAATCTTTCACATCTCCTTAGAAACAGCTAGTGATTTTCCATATTCTCCTCTTTATTTGTTTTGTAGTCTAGCCTATTGATCAATTTTTTACTAGTTCTAATTGGCAGATTTTAACTGTGGTTTTGGATAATTCAGATGAAAATTTTATGGTTCAGTCCTTCAGAACCCATAATATCATATTTTTGTTACTAACTGGGCAGTATAATCAATTACAAGTAAAAGTTAAGGTGTTAAGCCAAATAGTCCACAACACATCAAAGAAGAGTTGAAGCAACAAATATTTTTCAGGCATTCTGATACATGAGTTAGTGGATGTTTGAAAGAATGAAGTCTTTGGATACTGAAACTAGTTACTATTTCAACAGATGTTTTTGGAAGGATGTTTGGTTATTTTTTTTCCCGAATGATCATTAATACTTTATTAATTTGAGAGCTAGGAAAGAAATTCACCTCTGTGAAATTCCCCTACTTTATATGATGCTTTTACTTCATTAATTAGAAATTCAGATATGCAGGCTAATACTCTCCTAATTTTATTCTTCCCTAGCTAATTAATTGAATTCTACTGCAATATAAAAATACCGTGTTTCTGACAATATCTCACTTTATTGTCATGCCTTGCTCCTTTCTTCTCTCACTGCCATATCACAGCCATTTCCTAGCTATTTTCTGTTCACTCCTTACCCTTAGCTTGCCAGCTTCTCTTTGTAATTTGAATTTTACTGCTAAGTACAAATCCCTCTCTTTCTTTTTCTATTGCAGGTCAACTTCTGCAAAGCTCTCACTGCACTTTTTTTTCATTTTACACCACACTCCCCTTTGTATCTATAACATAGGCTCTGTCCTGACGCGTCCAAATAACAGTTGTTTGTCCCTTAAAAAATGAATAGTGTCTATTTCTAACTCTCAAAATGTTCTTCTCTTTTCTATCTTAATAAATGTTAGGTCCTGTAAACCTTAACTTTGAATACACAGTTGGGAAAAGTGTGGTTGTCTTGCAAGTAGGGACTGTTAGGAGTTGCCAAAAGTGCTTGTCCATCAGAGCTGAGGCTGCAGCAGCTCAATTTCTCCAGGTCCAGCTGGTAGTGGGGGCAAACATGTATTCCCTGCATACGTGCAAATGCACACAGACACACAATGCACATATATGTATGCAGATGGTGGCCACAGAAAGCAACACAGGCAAAATGAAAGCAGCAAAAAGGGCCTGATCCTGTTTTCCTTTGGCTGATCAAGATAAAAATCAATACTGAAAAATATATATGTATAGATAATATCATTTCCTCCAGTAGCTGTCTTTTGACTTCTGCCCAGCAGCTGGCCCTCAGGTCTCCTGAGACAGATGCGCTTGACCCTGTAGCCAAACTAGCAGTAGTTTGGGATAGGCTCCAAAGGAGGTAAAGACGTGAGCTGGAGCCACATCCAGAACTCCTCCAGCCTCAATCTGAAAATCCACAAAGGAGCAAAGTGACACAGTGAGCATTGATGAATATGAGCTTGGAACATTGATCACACAATTAACACATAGAGGATGGCTTTTTCAAGGAACAAAGAAATGTGTGGGTGCATACCTTTCCATGTTATCACATGTAATTTGACTATGAGCCAACCACTTTATCCCATAAATATGACAGCCTAAGTGAGCCTTCTTTGAGCTTGTCCTGTGAGACAGCATCGCTGCATGGTGGTTATCTGCCCTTCAATCTCCCCTTCATCTGAGACATCTCTCAGGGCTGCTCCTCAAGGAAGAGAGACCTTTTTACCTATGGCAGATCTTTGGTAAGTGATCAATACCATGTATGTCTTTGTAGTGTGGTGACTTTGATTTGTGCCTTGGTAGTTTCAAATCATTGTTCAAATGATTGTGCTGTATTGTAACAGAGAGAACCTTGCCATAGAACTTTGCTAAATTGCACTTTTACAAACATATTAAAACCAGTTTTGCTACTAGCTTTGACAGTGGTTCTTTAAATGATCTAAATCATCCATTCACAACAAATTGGTGCAGTCAGCAGGGGTCTAAATCAAGATTCACAACATCTCTCTGGTTGTTTCATTCACAGATGTACAAGTGGGCTTTTGCAGTAGCTGGTCCATACCTATGGACCCACCAAGAGCTGACTGTCAGAATCCTGGATTCTCTAGTAATCTCCTTGCACTGTGATCCCTCCAGAAGCTAACTTCCACATTCTCAGGTCTCTTCAGTGATCTATGGCCTCTCTGATACCTGGCTACCAGACCTCTCATTTTACTCTCTGGCTTGTCCAGCCTGATGCTCACTATTGATGTACCCGCACACACACACACACTCTGCACACAGTCCGGTCTCTTCTCCAGCAGCTGCACACAGGCTCTGACCAATGGTCTGACTCTTGTGGCTTCACTCAGACCCCAGATACGCACGTGTGGAAATTAGCCTGCAGCCAGTTAGAAATGGAATTTAATAAGATGGTAAGACAGATTGCAGCACAGTCAGACAAGTGTGCTGACCTGATTCTGTGCAACCAGCCCCTTTTATTTCTCTTTCCCTCTCTTTTACTATGCTTGTTCCTCCTCAAAGCACCTTAATCCTTTCCTTTCCCCACCTTTGGTTCCTCCTTTATGCATTCCATAACCAGTCTTGCATCATCCCAGAGTGCTCTTCCCAGCATCCCCTAATGAATGCCATCCCCCATCGCTCTTTTCACATTTATCATGTAAAAGCAAATTTTTACTCACAACTTCTCCATCACCCATATAGCAGATTTAAGCCGAGTGAAGGAAGACTCAGACAACTAGCAGTATGGCTTTCTTGGCAAGGCAAGTGCTGAATTCAATCCTGTTCTGAGATCTTGGGCTTTGTGGTTACATTTAATTTCATTGAGTTATTCAGACATCATACATGCTACAGAAATAAATTTCACGTGTTGAGAGTGATTATTAGTTTATAATTTCTGGAGATAGCTTTCTTTTATTCTACATACACTACATAGTATGTTTGCAATATGATTAAAAACTGTAATACACCGTAACCAAATCCACAATTAGGATCTGTACCTAAGTAGCTCCTATTTTGTAACAATAGATGAATAGATACATGTGATTCTTTTCATGTTACATGTATGTGGTTTTAGTCTTTCATGAATGTGAGAGATTCAGTAAACACATATACTTGCTTGCAAATATCTCTCCAGACTTTACTTATGACTTTACACATTTTGTGCTATTTCACTGTGTTGGCAACAGCAATGGTCTTTTACAAATGTGCATATACATATATTTTTACATGCAGTTAAGTGTTTCTCTTTCCAATAGATGTTCTGTTAAAAAAAAAGAAATTTTATATTGTTGAATTACAACTGCAAGCTTCTATCTTTCTACTTTGTACTGTATTTTGCAAGGAAAATGCAATATCCAATGTAGGATTATAAGAAAAAAAATGTATTTTAAAATCATCTGAGCAAATAGTCATGCTACTGTTGTGCTAAATATTTAGATAGATAGTTAAATTTGCTTGAATTATTTTCATAATCAAGCATGTAAACTTTCTGCAAGTGTTACAACAAAGACCTTAATTTACTCTTCCTACATTCTCTTATGGGTAACAAAATTGATGTGGTGATATGTGTGAAAACCAAATTTGAACTAACACTTTGAAATAGAAAGATGGTACGTATTAGGCAGTGTTCATAAAATCTGGTCAGAATAACTTTTTTTCTGAAAGTTCACTGGCAAAAAAGTACCCGCATAACATGAGTGGAACCCAACTGTCTCTGAGGGGTTTGGATCTTTGATTTCACTAACGCCCACACGTGGTTTATTTATTGAGCTGACAGAGTCCAGCATAGAAATTCCAAAAACTATTTAAAATTATGAATAAAACTGAAATTGAAATCTGATTCATTGAAAGTAACCATTGCTAAAATAGTTATACAGCAGTGTAAGCCTCTTAATATTTGACCATTAAGGAAACTTCAAAAGGGAAATGGTGATTAACATTTCTAAATTAAAGCAAAGAAACAAAAAAAAAAAAGAACCTGAAAAATGCTGCTTTTATTCTGAAAAAAAATTATAAAATTATGATCCCAGAAAATTATTTAAGGGAGATTCCAACAAATAGTGTCTGTGGGCATTGGGGGTTTGTTTTGTTTGTTTTTCCCAATGTGAAACTGCACTTTTGGGACCATCTGTAATCACACCAACTAACGGCTTTTCAGTAAGTGTTTTCTAATGTCTGTGAAGTTTTCTGCAATAATAAACCTAAAGCTTCTCTTGGAGAAAGGGTGTGAATCTCATATCTTTAAAAAGTAGGATAAAGAGCAATTTGAAAACATATGATAGCTGTGGAAATTGTAATTTTTCATTCATTATCCTTGAAAATGACTGTTAGATTTCTATTTGATCACAATATTTACGGTGTTTGGCTTCACTTCTGTCTGAAATATTTTACCTTCCTATTATATGAAAGTTTTGATATTGTTTCAGCAGTGCTTATGAAATCGATATTAATCATAGTTTTGAAAGACAAAGTCAACAATCACCTAACTGCTCATGATGGCTAAATTAAATCCTGTCACAGATTTAATTCACGCCTTTTTGCTTTCGTGATTACACAAGGTTAATTCAATTGATACTGATGAACCTATGTGAGGGGTGCTACTGACAGGTTGATAGCCTATGAGCTGGGAGGGTTTCAGTATTCTCCTGATGATGAGGTCATTTATAAGATCAGGATGCAGCTTGCTGGTTGCTTTTGTGCAGTTTCTAAACATCCATTAGAAAGGCAGTCAGAAAGACAATGATGATCTTCTACATTAAGTACATCAAATATTACTGTACCATTACTTTATATGTAAATATGATGATTCCTGATGCATTTTAAGTGCTAGAAGTGAAAAAATGTCATACTTTCCTTTCCTCTAGTATATTTCTTTTATTGTTAATCACAAACTACTGTTTGATACTTTTCCTGTGTGTTCTAAAAATCACACAAGCAACAGTTGCTGTCTGCCATACTGTGTTGAAACACCACCTCTCTCTCAAGCATGAACATGTGCTGCAGGACTCTGTATTTTTGACACTGGGGCCCCAGAAGTCCCTGCGTATTTCAAAGCAGGAATCTTTTCCTTTAAAAGAGGCAGTAAATGTGTCAGTTTTTATATAATGTCCTACTGGTACAAACCCTCTGCAGAAAGAAGAGTTTCATTCAGCATAAAGCAGTTAAAGTCCACATATATTGCCAAACAAGATGCAAGCCCTAATCTCAAAGGCTTTAAACTTTGCTGGGCTTGCAGTCTGTTTTTGTGTCTGAGTTTTGCAGAAAAGAAGTCAAGCTTTACCGGACTGGAGTAGGTTGGCAGAAGCAATTGACTCTCTATTCTAGTGTTTCAGACACTCATTATTCACAGCTCATAGGAGTAATTCTGCATTCTGACATGCAGAAATAGTGTAGGGAAGCGGCTAGTCTTTCTCACCTCCCCCTCTTTCATTTCCCCTAGGTTTCACAAGGACATTATCCTTGCGGAGTGCCTTTCTCTTAATCTGTTTTCTCACTCCCAGTTGTTTGGAAAATGTGTGCTTTGGAAACACAGGTGTAGGAGGGTTTGGAAATCAATGGGAGTATTTCATGGGAAAGTCTTATAATCACTAGGTTAACACTTCAGAAAGATGAATGGCAGCTTCTCTACCTCCCATCATTTCAGAATAGACAGCAGTCATAACTATATTTTATAAGATATTTAATTTTCTGCATTTATATGTAAGTGTATGCATGTTTTGAACATGTTCTGAGAAATGCCTGGGTTCCTCTGAGTCCAGTGAAATTTAGAAAGGAGATAATCACCAGGCTGCTCAGTCTGGAGTACTTCTGATTCAGTACATACTTAAAACTCCAGGGAGAAATAAATTCAAGCAGGGAGACATCCACCCACTTAGATACATCCTGTATTATACAAAGCAGCTAAGCAGGAGCTTTTGATATTGAAGTAATTAGTTTAAGGACCTCAATTCTACCTAATCCCTGCTTGGAAACTTAATTCGTTTATTTAACTTTACCAGTGTGTCTACTAAAATATCTGATTTGCTATTAACATTTCTTACATTTTGTCAAGACTTCTACAGCACACAACAGAAGCAAAGACTATGATATAAGATATGAAAATGTATTAATGCGCCTGTTAATGACTAAGAAATAGTACATGAGACATTGGAATGGAAGAATAGCTTGTAATGAGAACAGTTAAAATGTTTTATATGATATTCAGCGAATGATTGTCCAAAGAGCATTTACAACATAACATTAACAATCCAGCTGCCAAGTCTATATCATAGCTGGGAGAGCGTTTGTGGAAGTGCACAGTTTTGCTTTGCCTATTCATTAGTAATGTTAAAAAAAAAAGAGGGGAGCAACCTTAGACTGCATTAATCAGGAACATGTAGAACTGTGTGCCAAGAACCAGTATTAATCAGCAAAATGTTCTGGAATAGTGCAAGGCATTAGAAAATGGATGTAGTGCAGTATTATATATCAAGGCTTACAATGATCAATGAATATCTAACTCTTTTACCAGATGAAGACCTGAGTGCAGTAGCCAACTGGAGAGTATTCACTGCAATACCTTACTGTTATGCTTTTTTTTTTTTATAGCATGTGGCTTCATACATGACTGTAGTAGAGCAAAAATGTTTATTAATTTATTTACTGACCTCAGTGAAGATCATCAGCATGCAGTTCTTTCAGTACACAAGAAATCCTGCTTTCTATAGTCAGTCTGGAGGTAGTCTATTGATCACAGTTCACCAAGTAATAGGAGAGAGAGACAGTTTGTTTAAAGGACAATGCATTTCTTCATCCTTTTGCCTAAAGGACAACTTCTAGTGCAGCCCATTTTATTACATCAGTGGGATAACTAGCTCATGATAGAAACCTTTTTGTACAGTTGTGGTATATATCTGTGTTAGGCAATATCAAGCCTGTAAAGGTATTAAGCTAAAAAGTTTTCAGTACCCTTACTTTCCTAATTCGAACTGCTCTACTGTGCTTGGGGACTTCTTGAATGGTGGCAACTCATAATCACTATACCCTAAAATGTCGCTTGCTACAAGTCTTTAAAATTTCTTTTTCTAATATATTGTTTGCACACTGGTTTGTTAAGTAACCCTCAGTTTTCTTGCATATCTCAAGAGAATATTTTCCCTAGGGTAGCTAGAGATAAGGTCTTGAGGGTAACACGTATAGCCAAATGGCATTTTGGTCTGAGGAAAATTTCTAACCACACTGCAAAATCAAGAAGTTTTCATTGAAAATGCTGTAAACTGTATTTAACATCTGATCAAAAAATTGTTACAGGCTCAGGTCTCACTACAATGCATTGTAGTTGCTCTGTAATAGACCATGAACTTTTAAGATACTACTTTATAAGCAGATATTAATAAAGATGAAAAATTATATATAAAAAATAACAACTATAACTTTATTTTGTGACTCATAAAAAATTAAAACCACGGTTAAACTACTTCCATTTATTTTTTCTTACTTTTTGTAGTCATTCTTCATTTTTTACTTAAATTACATCTGAAAAAATGAAGGTCTAGAGAAGCATCTCTAAATTTGCAAAACAGACTGGATGGAAATTCATTAATTCAATAGCTATGATTTTGGGTCACTGTTGCCAGATAAGTGAAACCTTTTTTTGATGCTCCTTGTTTGCTGGAAGTGTTCCCCTTGAGGGAACTCTTGAACCTGGCAGTTACGAGAAATGCCAGAAACTTGTTCCCAGTTTTTACATTGACTGTGTTCTGTATCGCATAGGTTAGAAAAATAATCATCCCTCCAGAAAGAGATATTGGTATTTAGAGAAAATAAAAATACTTTTTTCTAGATTCCATAATTCTAATTCTTCATTATCACCAGTAGCAGAGAGTTCTGAAGATGTCAGAAAAAATAGTTTGGATATTTTTTGAACTTTTACCATTTTCATTTCAGTGAAAACTACTCATCAATTCAAATCATATTTGGTTTATCCAAAGTCGCATTTTTTCAATGATTAATGACTCACTGAAAAAAAAAGTTCATTTAGCTTTAAAGTCAAGTACTTGTTCTAAAATATGTTTTGAAATATATATTACCAGATGTCTGCACAGCTGTGTAGAGAGTCAATATCAGTGTGAAATCAGTTGTGCATTGAGGACCTGCATTGAAGAAACACAGTTACACCATCTGTGAGGCTGTTCTACTTCAGATTGCACATCTGAAGATGCTGAGCTAAACCTAAAACTGAGAAGCTTTAAAAGTCACCAACTTTTTTCTCCTTCATCTTTTCACCTGTTCATAAGTCCCTTAAGTTATGGATGAGAGATTTTGGGTCTTTTTATGCTAGTGCATTCTTCTGTGAAGATTTTGAGGGTAAGAGAAAAATGTTTACTTCTCTGGTGTATTGTACTTCGCTTCTTCTATTGCAGAAAATAAGGAATTAATGATTGTCAAAATATCAGGTAGCTTTTTATTGTCTTAATATCAGATCAATAGGAAATCTTTATTTTCGTTAAAATTTATGGAACAATTTTAATATGTAAATAGAGTTTCAGTTCTGTTGTGAGAGTCAGAGGGACTTAACTAGAAATTTCAGAAGATTTAGCACTCTGTTTAGTGAATTCCTTCTCAATGATACATGTTCCTTATGGCCTTGCCTTCCTTGTGATATGAAGGCCATACAATCTGAAACTCTGAAAGACCTTTGATTTGAGCTGCATATTAGCATAGAAAATGTATGGACAATATTAATAAAGTCATGCTGTTAAGACATCTGTTGTTAAATTATTTTAGTGACATCTAATGGTTCTCCTGAACTAGAGATGAGAAAATGTCAGAGTTTCTGCTAAACAATTATTGATAGATTTCAAAGGATTATAACTCATTACTTTGGCATCCCTGGAACTCCCAGGACTGAAATTAATTCAAAATAATAATTAAAAAATATATATATATAATTGTGTGTGTTTGTTCAGATTAAAAAGAAGAGAGGTCACAATTTATTCCAGTCTTTGATGCTGAATGACCTTTTTTTTTTTGATAGATTGGAGCTATTTTCACTTTACTGTATAGCAACATTGATATTAGTGGATATCCTATACATTTACTGTATAACAGAGTGGATTTTGCTCTGTGTTGTGGGAAAGATGTACAAGCATTTAAAATTTCTTTTGATTAGCTGAAAACAACTACTAAGGAAACAAATCTATTTCTGTATTCTATGATTCATACTGTTATATTGTATTTTTAAAGGAACCAAATTATTTCTTCCATTTCAAGTATCATTTTCTTATTCTTATAATTCCAAAATTATCATTTTCATGGGATACCAAAAAGAAAGAAAAAAAAATCCCACAAAATGAAACAGGAGATTTAAATTCCTATGATGGACGGTAAGTCGGAGATTTTATGAATCATCATGCGAAATCAACCTAGCAGTTGATCAAAACTAAAAGAATGAGAGCAATCTTTGATTTTTGTCTTGTTGTAGCATACCACATCTTGTACTATGCAATGAATGGATCACGTGCACATGTGTAGAAATATAAAAAGGCCTGGCTGTGTCTTATTCCACCTACATGACACCATTTTTAATAGACCTTTTATGAGATACCAGAACTGTGAGAAATTTTTGAGCCCTTATGTTGCCAGTTGAGTCAAAAAATCATCACAGCCTCTTATATCAAGGGAAATCTGTTAGTAAAGGGTATATCATTTCAACCTCAAGATTCAAAGTCTATTTTTTTATGAGTTACCTGTGGAAAGTGATATTTCAAAGAAATATATTATTCCGTACCAAACACAAAATTCAAATGCACTTGCATTTCTGAGCCATGAAACTTCTTTCCCAGACACTGTCTTATTTTCTGTGCTTTGCTTTCAATGACCTAAGTTTTGCGTCTGTCTTCATTTTTCTCTTGCATTGATTATTTTTTGTAGTCAAATAAATTGCATATCTTTTCAGCCTAAACCTTCGGTTCTATTTTGCAACTGGATTTTCGTAAAAATTATGCATAATTTCTGTGTCCTCAAAATGTATAGCCCTTGTGTTGAAACTAGGTAAGGTACTCTCTCCTATTTATTTATTTAGTACAAAGTTTTCAGTAGAAATGGATGGGACAGAGTTAAAATGTTTCTTATTAAGACTGAAATCTCTAGTGATACAAGATAAGTGCTCTTGAACCTCATAAACTCATCTGTGGATGAGAAGAGAGGAGTTTGGTTTCCCTATTTTGCAACTCCCCAGGTTTCCAATCCATTTCTATAACAATCTTAGACAAGTAAAGAGAGTGACATGGACTGAAGTACATCAGAACACTGACAACAAGCAAGCAGCACCTTTAATTGGCCTGTTATGGTCCACTTATTATTTAGAATAGGTATAGGCAATAGAAATGAAATATACACTAAGGCATTACCTGCAACTGTAAAGAAGCATTTTCAGGAATGCTTATTAGTGTAATGTAGATGGTTTCCATTGTGTGGATGCAACTGGTGTGAGAGGAGACTTTTATAACTATAAATAGCTCATCCTGTATGGCCACCTGCTTCATTTCTACAACCACCCCACTGTCATTATAAAATATGTTGAAGCATTCACAGTCATCACTGTTTTGGAATCATCACTGTTTTGGAACCACCCCAGACTCATGTGTTTGGGATTTGTGCTTCAAGCTGTGGTACACATAGCTTTGTCTGATTACAGGAAGTGCCCTTTCTCTTGGTTTTTAGAACATTAGCTTTCTATGATGACTTCATGAGTACAAGGCCTTACTACACTTCCTCTTCAGACAGGCAATTTCGGTAGACATCTAATACATTTCCTTTGTCCAATCTTAAAATACTCTGGGGTATAATTCACCTTCAGAAGTTTGTCTTTGGGCTTCTTATAAGTTCTCCAGTCTTCAGCACTTAAGCTAGATGTGGATGCATCATTTGCTTAGTTTGTAAGAAAGACAGATGACATTCGATTTAGGAACAAGAACAGTCTCTGTTGACCCTTGATACTCTATTCCATTGCTCTACAAGTACGTCATAGCCTAGCATGTGTGGGAAACCATGCTGACTTGGTACTGTAGTGCTTTTTTTTTGTATCAAATTTGATGTTGCCATCTAAGCAGAAATATTAATCATTACCTGCAGTTCTTCATGGTTTTCTTTAATAAATCTTGTTAATAATTAATGTCATTCTTTTGATAACTCCAAGATAAGCTAGGAAAGATTTAATAACTTCTCCAAATGACCTGCTGAGGTTCTCAAAATCTATTATAGTAATTAATGCTTAGCCACGAAGTTTAACATATTTCACACAATTTTTTAATGTGTCCTTCTGATAAATACTGTTTACAATACCAGTGATTAATCAGTGTTATAACTACATGTCCATATGCATAAAAGAGAAACTCCCCAAGTGAATATAATTTTTTCTATTATTGGAGCTAGACAAGAGAAACCATGAGCTGTATATGAGGTAAAGGGCAGGAATGTTTTGTAGAACTGCTTCTGAAGCAAAACTGACACCATAACAGTGATGTATTTGTACCTCTAGAGCTACAGTTTCACCATTACGATGATATAGGATGCACTTCAGGGCATCCATTCATAGAAATGCATGGATGTCATATTGTTTTCCAAACAGAGCTGATGCTGCTCAGCATATTGCTAATATAATTGTCTATTGAATAGAATTCCTAATCTAAAGCTAAGTAGTTGTGTCACCCCCAAAAAGGTACTTCCTTAATGTAATTTTCATTGTAGATACAAAAATCTCTAGGGTGCTTACCCTTCATATCTAGGGTAAAATTAATTTTATCACTTATGTAGTTTTCTCTGTATAAAAACATTTTGGAAAATAACTAACATACTACATAAATCATTAAAAACTCTTCTCCATTCATTTCCGTATGATAATTATGGATGTGTTCAGCTTTAACAAGTATATGAATAGTTGTCCTCTTGGAAAAGGGCTGTGCTTTTCTTATAGCTGTTGTGCCTTCTGGAAGAATTCCAGATGCTGAGGTTAGAAATGCATTCATGATAGAATATTCCTCATGATTTTCCTGTGATTTGACTTACAGAATTAAATGCAAGTCTTTGATTTTTGGTAATATAATATAATATAATATAATAAATATAATATAATACAATATAATATAATATTGTTTGTAGAAAGATTTATTATACATATCTCTCTTCCTCATAGGAAAGTGAATGTCTTTGGGACTATCACTTCAGAATATACATACAACTGTATATGACTTAGAAAAAAGTCCTAGTGTCATTGTGTGGCAATTTTTCTTTAGCACAATGCTAAGGGAACTTTCATTCTGCAAGACAAAACTTGTCCAAAACATGATTTTCAGAATTGGAATTATTTTCCAATAGCATATTTTCCTGGAAATTCTTAACCTCAAAAAGAAACGGCCACTTACAGAACACATGCCATGCATTAAAATGGTCTAAATCTAATACTAACCATAATAGTCCTTTTAAGGTCTGAAAGTTGCTGCTTATTTTTCAGTCTGAAATACTGTATGCGTTTAAGTTAGCATATTTTTCTAGTTTTACTTAGTGTCTGAAAAGAAGACATTAATTCACCCTAGAATCTTTGTTTAGATTACACTTTATAACAGTAAAGGCTGCTCCTGAGTCTTTTTGTGGCTAATCAAAGCCAGAATATTATTTGCACTATGATGCTCCCTATAGATCTCACAAAGGTTCCCAGTCTTGTAACCATGACATATAACATAAACATAATTAAAATGCAGTTAATTTCTTTCCCCAAAAGAAGACAAAATGTATAGAAGGCCTTGATTTTCTTTAGGATGAAAAAGATGTCAGTTGGCAAGAACACTAGCGCTATGTCTACAAAAAATATTGTTCCATCTCCAGAACTTTCTTTATAGTAGTTGTAGTTTCTAGTCACACAACCTCTGCTTCTGGGAGGGATGATAACTTAGTTTTCAACTGTTACTTTATTCAGTAATACCCATGTTTTAACACTCTCTGGAGTTTCATGTATAACCATTGATTCAGTAGAATCCCAGCTCCGTTCCAGTAATTATTTAGGAAGAAACTCAGCCAGTCTGCCATGCTTAGTGCTCAAGGCATTTGCATCCTGGGTAAACTTTCCCAGAAATTTGGAAGTGGGGTCTCTGTAAAGCTCTGCATATTCTAAGCAATCATATTTAGTATTCTTTAATATGTAGTTTAAATTCCAAAAGAAAATACATTCAAAGTCACATATGTGCTAAGGATACATTTCTGATGATGTTTCGGTTGGTTGCTATTTCCTTCCTTTTTAAGAAATAAAGCAAATAATTTATGCTCAAATTATAAATTAAAGGGTTACAACACTTAATACTTTTTTTCCTCTTTTCATCCTAAAGAGGTAAGGTAGCTGAAGAGAGGATCTCATCTACTACACTTTATTTTGGAGAGAGACAATATTCCTAGATCAAGTGTGAGATAAGATTATACTTTACTGAATTTTACTTTACCAAAGAGAAAATGTTCTTAGCAGGAATTCTGGTTTTATTTGTAAGGGGTTTTTTCTCTTTTTTTTTAATGTCATTTATTCTTCTTCTCACTATTAATTTTTTGGCTTAGCCTTCCAGAAGTCCCAGGAAAAGTTGGTAAAATACAAAACTGAACAAGATTGCCAATACTTTCGGGACTGTAAAATTTTCCCTTACTACAGTGATGCTTTTTGAGAAATAGCATATTTGGAAGTTATTTGCTAGGGGTATTTGGAACTATAGTGTACTTAAATAAAAGTTTTTGTGACAAAGATATCAGTGGCTGGTACCTTTTTTGAGAAAAGCTTAGCTTCTTGTTTAGTCTTCCGAGATGTCTATCTGCTAGCAGCCAAATACAGCAGTTCAATGTCACTTGAATTGTGTGATCACATTTGCCCAAGTATGATAGAAGGATGCACTAATAAAGCAGATTTTTTGTCTTATTATCTAAGGAATACAAAAACCTGAAATTTTACTTTCTCTTCAGGGCCAAATACAGATAATTTTGCATCTAAGTTATGATTACTGTTAACTCATTTTTCATTCCTCCTATGTATATCCCTTTACCTCCCAAAATACTCACTTGTTTCATGGTGTTAAGGTTTGTTATGTTACATTCTCTGTCCTTTCTTCCATTTTACTGATGTGTCATGGTATTATGAAAACAAAGAGAGCACTGCCTGTTCAAATCTCTTTTCATTATATTCAGTCTGCTACAACAAATTTCTGATTCAAGATTCTGGGTAAGGAAAGAATGGCAGTAATTTATAACAACATTTCAAAGAGTGGTGAAGGATGTGTATTAGTTATTGGTGTGCACCTTCTAAACTATCCTGAAAGGATGAGGCATGGTAGTTGTGAGAGTATAGCCTGTGAGGCAGAATGAGTTCAGCAGTCAGTATCTAACAAGCCACTAGTTTAGTTATGGAGGGGTATATCCAACATGTTTACATGTTGCATTCTTTGGGGGTTTATCCCTTCTTTACGTTCTGGATTAGCTCCACTGAACTTTTGTTGGACTGGTCTGAGACAAGAAGAGGGATGGACACAGAAGTCTATGCAGTTTCTGTGTGGCAAGGCAATGTATCCCTGAGCCAATAAAGTGATGTTGGGGTATGATCTTTTCCAGGTAACTTTATTATATTCTGATGTTTTCTTTCAGTTAAAATTAAATATTAAAATATGTCTTCATAATTATGTTTCTTGCCCTGCTAGAGTGGAAAGTGTGCTGTGTATATAAAATATTAAATCCTTACTATTAATTTGTGGGTAGCAGGTCAGTACTCGAGGTGGGGCCTCACCAGTGCCGAGTACAGGGGGACGATCACCTCTCCGGTCCTACTCACCACACTGTTCCTGATACAAGCCAGGATACCATTGGCTTTCTTGGCCACCTGGGCACACTGCTGGCTCATATTCAGACAACAGTCAACCAACACCCCCAGGTCCTTTTCTGCCCGGCAGCTCTCCAGACACTCTGCCCCCAGCCTGTAGCGCTGCATGGGGTTGTTGTGACCCAAGTGCAGGACCTGGCACTTGGCCTTATTGAAACTCATCCCGTTGGTCTCGGCCCATCGATCCAGCCTGTCTAGATCTCTCTGCAGAGCCTCTCTACCCTCCAGCAGGTCAACACTGCCACCCAGCTTGGTGTCGTCTGCGAACTTACTGAGTTCGCATCATGATCTCCAGCATCTATAAATTAGGATGCCTTGATATGACTAAGGTATCATAAATACCTTAACATACTTGTTGCTCTTGCTTTTCTATTCTGTATAACCGTATCTTCCCCTCAGCTGCACTTCTTGTAACTAACAAGCTTCTGTTTATAACCTACCACCTCTTCTCCTTCCATCTTCATTTTTGCCATTGCTCCCTGCTAGATGAATGTGGTTTTGTTTTTCTAGCCCACAGTTATTCCTTCTTCTCTTCATATTAGTATATGTTATTAATATATTAGCAGGACAGAACTGCCATACATGGGAATCAGTAAAAGCAGAGCACTGTCATTTTGATTTGGAATCATTTTACACCTGCTGCACACTCAAGTAATACTTTGTCTGGAGAGGATGTCTCTCTGCCACCTCATTCCAGGCCACTAAATCTGAGTCACACTTTTTCCTTTTCAAGTGGTCAAGCTGTGTCTCTACTACTGCTGTGGGCATGACAGCATGATCTAATCCGACTCCAGCTAGACTTGTGCACTGCAGTTCTTGCTCCCTGACTGCCAATGAAAAAACAAATTTGACATGTACAGAGTTTTGCTTTTGGAGCTTGTAGGCAGTAAGAATGTGCAATGACAGAGAAATGATTTATGATTTATTTGTTTGAAGGAGAATAGCATTCAGTATGTTTATGACATGCTGTATTTACCATATCTGGCATTTCAGTGAAGCCTGTAGGTAGATACAATGTAGCCTTGCTAAATCCTGTAATTTGAACTGTCTCTTTGGGAACAAAGTGTGTCCTAATTCAAATTAACCTCAGTCTTTCAATCTGTCACATTCTAGACACTGTGAGGCAGATTACTCAGCTGATAAGTATGTATTCTCTTTTTAAAATATTATTGTTCTCAGCTATGGGACTGAAGAATTATCTCCTCACAGCTTCAGAAGAAAAGGATATATTGAACAGAGTTCTGTGAGGGTCTGTTTGGGATCTAGTCCTGTTCAGTACTCAGTTATAGCAGAAGACACAGCATAAGTATGCCAATTAAAATTTAATTCCAACAAAAAACTGGGAAAACCTACTGAGATAGGGAAAAAAAGACCCAACATTTTAAATAATTCTGGATAAATGCTCCCAAGTTGAGAAGGATGCTAGTCAATAAACATAATTACAGGAAAGCACATTTAGAATAATTAGTTACAGAAATATAGGGAACAAATATACCATATATACAGGTCTGCAGAAAAGTGTTGAAATGGACCACAAAACGAAACAAGAGTCAATGTTGTGTTGCCATTGTTGCAAACATTGTATGATCAAAAGTAATGCCAAAAAATTATGTGAATAATGCTTCAGTGATGCTAGGGAGCTGTAAGATTCCTGCATGAGGAATGTGTGTAATTTTGGGCACTCCAGTTCAAGACAGAAGTGAACCAGTTAGAAAAAGTCTCATAGACATTAAGAAGAATGATCAAAGGTAGCAAAAATGAGGTCCTGAGGAAAGATAGAATGAATCTTATATATATATGTGAGAGAGGGAAGAGGAGATAATATTGTCTTCAAGTGTATAAAAAGTTTCTGTGAACAGGGAATATTCTGTGTATTCTTGGTGACTACAATAGGGTGTAATGGACAAGCATTATAGAGAGGGGATAAATTTTTCTGATGGTGAAGGAAGTGAAGCATTAGAATCACTGTAGAGAGAGGTCATGGAGCCTTCAGACGTGTCATTCCTTGAAAACAAATCGGCTTTCAGGAGTTGTACAAGTACAATTCTCGCCCAAAGAGCCGGACATTACCTTTTTTTTTAAAATTAAATCTAATACTTCTGTACTTCTCACATGTATGAGTACCCAAAGTATTTTGTAATTCTTGAAAACAACTTCTTTTCAGACTCAATTCAAAATGTTGCATCACATAAAAGCAACATTTGTAAGTGTGAGACAATGGTTTCTGCCCACATGTAAAGAACTTTGGATTGAAATATAGGGGAACAATCGGACACATGTATAGAAGGGCTATCCGTAGGTGTATTCCATCCATGGTTTGAACTGTAAGAGAAGTTATAAACTGTTATCTGTTATCTGTTTTTATCACACTAGAGGTATAACTCTTCTCCAAACACTGACAATTTTCTCATGAAAACTTCTTATTTCAGGCCAGATGAATTTTTCCTAAAGATTTATTTCATGTCACATAAGGATAAAATATCTGCACTGAAGATATTGGAAGACAGATGGATCCTTTAAAAGCTAATACCAGGTGACTGCTGGTCTGAAGGTAAGTGTGAATGTGCTGTTTGTGCCATCATTGTCATCACTGAATCATTGTTCCCAGAAAGCCAGTGCTTTAGCTTGCACAGTCCATAGTTTAATAATGGCTTGAGACTGAAATGGCACTGCAAGCAACATTAAAACTGCATGTTTTAGCAATGTGTCAAATAGCTCTTGTCAAAGAGGTTATTTTCTCCAACCTGCAAATATCACGACATTTTTTGTTGAGTTAAAGGGCAGATTTCATGTGCTTTTTCCTGCAGAATTATGACATTTTTTATATTTGCAGATAGCACGTATTTCACTTCGGCATTTTTCCCTTTGTTTCAAGTTCCGAGAATAACAATGAGATCAATGTTATTCTAGTTTTTATTGTTTTGTCTGCAGAAACATCTGATGTTTTAAATTATGACAAAATAATCTATATAGTTTATTGCTTATTATAGATGTCAGTTCTCTGTAGAAAAAAAAAAAAAAACTTTGAAAAAGCTCAGGCTCATGAAAATTATCTCTGCTTATAGACCTTCTGGTGTTCAGTTTTTACTATGAGAATGGAGACTTTCATTAGTATATCAGAGCTTTCTCATAGTTTTGTTTTTTTCTATATAAAAGGTGACTGCTTCCGGGCAATGTTCATTTATTGAATGTCAATATGATTCACTTAAGCAAATACTTCTTTGTTATAATTACAGTACATGTTCTGTGTTGTTTACTTCAAACATTTCATATTATTCCCCCATTATTATTTTTTAGTATATTATTGGACATTTGAGAATAAATAGTCTGTTTTCAATAATCCAGAAATCATTAACTAAACAACTGAAATGGCTGATATTGATAGCCTTTCAGGTTCCAGCAATTTTAGCTGCATTTTCCTTAGTTATTTTTGTAGTGATGTACTTATATGGTGGATTGTAAAAATACGTTGATGAAGGACTGAAGGTAAAGTAACTTAAAATTTAGATTTTCATATTAATGTTCTGTCTTACTGTAATGGGTTTTCAAGTCTACCTCAGCACGACAAATGTGATGTCATCAAAAAGATTTTTAAGAGTGCAACAGTTTTGATTTGTAGGAAGAAAATTTGCAAAACTTTTAAACAAATCATCAATTTCTGAGGTCACAAAATATTTTAATTCCTAGTTATTAGAAATACTGTCAAAAGGAAGCTTGTTCTTTAAATTAGCATAGAAGCACTGCTGCAGAGTATTTAAGTGGAAGCTTTTAGAACTATAGTCATAGGATTATAGAATCATAGAATGGGTTGGGTTGGAAGGGACCTTAAAGACCATCTTGTTCCAACCCCCAAACTGCTGAGTCCTTATGGTTTGTAAATTGGCCATTACACTTCAGTAATAGACGTATAAAGTAGCAGGCTAAAGTGATTTTACTTCATGGACACTAAGAAAGTAATGTGTTCTATTTAGCTAGAACTAAATGAACTTGTCATTAGAGAATGCTGGATTTATTTTTTTTTAATACTTTTTGGTTATCATATATAGGCAGACAAATCGAAGAATCCACACAATCTCATGCACAGAGATAGGTCATGCACCCAGAACTGTTTTTCATAAACAAATTTTTAGTTGTGTGAGACCACAAGCAGGAAAAACAAAGATATGGAAAGATTAGTTAAAGACAAGCACAACAATAATTCAGAAAATTTTATATTACCTGATGTTAATTCCCCAAAACCATCTTTTTTTTGCTACAGTTACTTGAGTCACTTGAGAGAGAAGCTTTGGTTTGAAAGTAGTACAAAATGAATCTATAATGTATATATGATATCAGCATTATAATGTGTAATATGCAGTAATAAAATTTGATATTTATTTGAGTACTGTTTAGGGATTATTCTGAAGCATCAGACATATTTAGGATTATTTGGAAAAAAATGTATTAAACAAACAAAGTAATGCATGAAAGATATATTTGCAAGGATGGATCTCTTGGACCTGTTTCCCCACCTGATTCTTGTGTACTTCTCACTGCCACAATTTACCCTTTTTTACCCTTGTAAATGAGGTTGTAAATTCAATTCAGTTTATATATTTGTCCAGCTGCTTTTGTCCTAGTTTTTATGAGATATATCTGCATTCATATTTAGTAATAAAGGAAATAATGATTATTAGTTCTACTGAATAACCTGTAACCTTTTTAATCTCAGCATGACTAACCAGCAGACAAAACCAGTAATGTAGCAAAAGTTAAATTAGCTCCTTCCGAAGTGAACATACAGCGAACATACCTGGTTTTCCCTTTTGCCTTTTTCCAGACTTGTAAGAACTTTTTGTGGGTTTTTTTTTTTATTATTATCTATTTGTAGAATTGACCTTAAAAAGTAAAAAAAAGCTTTGTTACCATGAAATCCACTTCCCATTGGAAGTAGCAGTAAAAGCCTAATGACTGCAATGAGAGTATGATACAGTTTTGAAAAATCTATGGTTAAGCATGACAGGCAGATATCCCTCCTACTATGCCTTTTTACCATACTTGCTGCATAGGCTGCAAGTCTGGCTTATATTTGTAATCAGACTGTACCTGAAGGTAAATAAATCTATATGGAATACAGTCTATGGCATGCAAAAGACCTGAAGTGCCAAAAACCAGAATAGATGACCAGTGAATGGCGCTCTACTGAAGTTCAGATATCTATTCTGTAAAAAATGAAGACTTTATTATTATAAAAATAATGATAAAATAAGTAGGTGACATGATACACTGATGAACTGGGATATTTTTGTCTCTAGGCTATTTGAGTTAATTCTACGTTAGCATTGCCCGAAAGCCCTAGCATCCATATGTCTTTGTGTGGAGTGCACTGTTCAAAATGAACTAATGGGAAAACTCAAGCAGTCTTAGGGAAGGTAGTCCATCATGTAGCAGTAAATCTTTGTCATCTGCTTATTCTGGCACTAATCATGTCACACTGTAATTCTGTCTAATGGGATGATCCCTTTGCAGAATTTTGTTGATTTTAGTAAGTATGTTCCTGAAAATATCAAAGAGAAGAAAGCATGTAATCAATAGTGTGACAAATGTAAACAATAGGGGTGATAAAAACTTGTCAAATTCTTTTAAAACTTTTATTTTGTCTTTGCTTTATCCTCTTTAAACAAAAAGAAAGCCAAGATGGAAGTGATGTTCTCAAAAATTTAAAATAATCCTTTTAATTTTCATAGAATCATAGAATGGTTTGGGTTGGCATATATTTCCAACCTCCTCCTGCCATGGACAGGGACACCTCCCACTAGGTCAGGTTGCTCAAAGCCCCAACCAGCCTGTTCCCTTGAACACTTCCAGGGATGGGGCATACACAACTTCCCTGGGCAACCAGTTTCTGTGTCTCACCACACTCAAAGTGAAAAATTTCTTCCTGATATCTAATCTAAATCTACCCTCTTTCAGTTTAAATCCATTATCCCTTGTCCTATCACTACATGCCCTCGTCAAAAGTTCCTCCTCATCTTTCTTGTAGCCCCCTTAAGAACTGGAAGGCTGCTATAAGGTGTTCCCCAGCCCTTCTCCAGGCTGAATAATCCTAACTCTCTCAGCCTGTCTTCATAGGAGAGCTCCTCCATCCTCTGATCACCTTCACAGCCCTCCTTTGGACTTGTTTCAATAGGTCCACATCCTTCTTATGTTGGGGGCCCCAGAGCTGGACTTAGTACTCCAGGAGGGCAGAGCAGAAGGACAGAATCACCTCCATCAATCTGCTGGGCACGCTTCTTTTGATGCAGCCGAGGATGTTGTTGGCTTTCTGGAATGCGAGCGCACATTGCTGGTTTACATTAAGCTTTTCATACACCAGCACCTACAAGTCCTTTTCAGGACTGTTCTCAGTCCATTCTCCACCCAGCCTGTATTTGCGCTTGGGATTGCCCTGATCCAGGTGCTGGACCTTCCACTTGGCCTGGTTGAACTTCATGAGCTTTGCACAGGCCCACCTCTTAAGCCTCTTCTTTTTCTTCTGCATGTCATCCCTTTCTTCCAGCAGGCTAATCGCACCACACAGCTTGGTGTCATCAGCAAACTTGCTGATGGTGCACTCAATCCCACTGTCCATGTCACCAACAAAGATGTTAAACAGCACCCTCCATCCTCTGATCACCTTCACAGCCCTCCTTTGGACTTGTTTCAATAGGTCCACATCCTTCTTATGTTGGGGGCCCCAGAGCTGGACTTAGTACTCCAGGAGGGCAGAGCAGAAGGACAGAATCACCTCCATCAATCTGCTGGGCACGCTTCTTTTGATGCAGCCGAGGATGTTGTTGGCTTTCTGGAATGCGAGCGCACATTGCTGGTTTACATTAAGCTTTTCATACACCAGCACCTACAAGTCCTTTTCAGGACTGTTCTCAGTCCATTCTCCACCCAGCCTGTATTTGCGCTTGGGATTGCCCTGATCCAGGTGCTGGACCTTCCACTTGGCCTGGTTGAACTTCATGAGCTTTGCACAGGCCCACCTCTTAAGCCTCTTCTTTTTCTTCTGCATGTCATCCCTTTCTTCCAGCAGGCTAATCGCACCACACAGCTTGGTGTCATCAGCAAACTTGCTGATGGTGCACTCAATCCCACTGTCCATGTCACCAACAAAGATGTTAAACAGCACCAAAGGTACTAAACAGCACCAATTTTCTTTTCTTTTCTTTCTGCTCAGCATAATCTCAAACAATTTTATTGGAAAATGTTGACATACTATACCAAGGGAGAGCTTTCCTGTGAACAGAACTAAAAAATGAGAGATTTTATGGAAGAATCTGCATTTTCTTTGCAATTGTTCATATAAAAAACTCTCCAGTCTACAGAATCCTCCAACTGGCATTTTTATTATATATTAAATCAACCTTAAAAAAAGAAAAAAAATATTTTCAACCATGAATATTGCATAAATCTAAAATGAACAATTTCTTTCCTTTAGTATGCCTTAAAAGTAACATATAAAAACTCATTATGGTATAGTAGTTGATAGTTTTTTCCCCATTAATATTTCATAAATGATTTCTCTTGCAAACTTAGGGTTAATCATGCCAGAGCTAAAACACAAGTGTATTTAGACATTCTTAGATTGTCATTGATCATTAGCCATTGATTACATGAATGTCATATCTGAAAAATGCTTCCAAATTATGAAGTAACATGATGACTCATAAGAGCTTCTACCACTGAGTAAGCATATCCATAAATTTCTCTGAAGTCAATGATTATGACTGCAAGTGTTCTTATGGTCCTAAGTAAATGTGCATCTTTTCCTCCTCATTGAAATTTGTCCTTAAATAAATTATAGAAACATTGAAAGAAAAACATTTGACACCCATATAAGGTCTGTGAGGGTGATCTAAAGCTCACTGAAATCATTAGGTCTTTACATAAGATATTTATTTGGACTGTATCTCCCCACTGCAGTTCTGAGTGGCTTGTTTCTCTCTTGTCCAGGAACCAGTGAGCAGGAATTAAGAATCACACTGCTCTGCTACAATTAATGCCATTCTTGATGTCTCCTTCACCTCTGAGGCTGAAGCCAGCCGCATTGTACTTAATGTAACATAGCTATTTTATAACCAAACATTTTTTACCATAAATTCTAGGTACAACATTGTGGACCTTTTGCTGTGTTAATAGAGTCTGATGGAACCACACACAAGGTAAAAAAAAATCTCTTTCAAACGTGCATTAGGCATTAAGTTATCAGTAAGTATCACAGCTGTGTATGCTGTCACACAGTACGTCTGCACAGCTGTGTCAATGAAGTGCCAAGGAACTGTCTCTGATATTTCGTTGTGTCTTTCTGTGTCAAACAATGTGTCTACAACACCAGGTAGGTCTGCAGCATTCCTGTGATGAGAAACAAGGTTCTTAAAAGGCGTAATACATAAATGTCTGTGTTATTCAGCTTTACTTCCAAAATAATCTACTGCTTGCTCAGTCTGCTCGTGGCAGTGTAGGCATTTCACTTCTAAAGAAAGATTTCTGCTCTTGGGGAAAATGGTATTGACTGCAAGGCAGATGTTGCAGACATCTGAAAGATAGTTTGAGGCTTGATTATTTCTTCCAAGATCTGAACACAGTGGCAGCCAGGGAGTGTTTCTAGTTCTTCCCTTTTGGCTCTCCATTACTCAGAGGAGTTGTTTTAGCTTCCTTGTTTTCCCTTTGAAAATCAGTTGGCTTTGGCACCGCTGTAGGGAGCACTGCAAATCATTGTATGTGACTCTTTTTCTTTCATGTAAAAGGTGAATGTTTAGAGTGATTTATATAGTGAAATAAGTCAAGCAATTCGCTCTTACAAAATATATACTTTTTTCTTTAGAAAGTCACACTAAGTCTAGATTTCCCAGTTTCCTCCCTTGTCTTGGCCTTTGCACATTTTAATGAATGGTCTAATACACTAAAGTGCACACTATAAGAGACATTGTGAACACTGAATTTTCCACGTCTTGCAACATTTCAGAGAGATATGCGAGATACCTTGGTACTAATAACTTTTAATGGTGCTTAATACTACTTGCTGAATTTTAATTCCAGCTGTTATTTAGTAATTACCACAGTGCCACGTAGAATAATGGATATTCTACCTCAAGATAATTTAAATAGCTCTAATTTATAATTCAAGACATTAGCTGAAGAAGAATGGCTAAATATAGTAATACCTGGGTTAGAATTTAATTTACAAAAGACAGTAAACTCAGGTTTTTTCCATATTAGAGTTTGGGATCCACAACTAAATTTTGCAACAGTGATCAAGGCTTATTCTTTGGAATCTTATGTAAAATAATATGTTCCACAATTGTTTAATGCATGGTCATTTAGATATTTCAATAAAATTATTTTCTCTACTTTTAAAAAAAAGCTTCTCCCCCTTACCAGTTTCCAGGATTCAAGTTTTCATTTTCTCTTTTCAGCGTATTTTTTTGTCTTTCACTTTTTTCACAATTCCCTAAGGATTTACAAGATCAGAGAAATGAGACTGCAGACATTGCCATTCCTAGTTTTCCTTTAATAGGATGTAGTCAGAGAATGTCTCAACCATCTGATCTGTTTTACGGAAAGTGTAGACAACTTGTCTCACTGAATTCAGGTTTTGATTTTGCACTTTACCTTACTGTCATATAACACTTTTTTTAGAACACTTTGATTAATGTGTTTGTGTTTAATCCAGAAAAGCTGTTTGCTTCTTGCCCACAGTAGGTTATTTCCCTTCATAATATCTTGTGAAGAACCTTATAAAAAAACTTATAGAATATCACATAAAAATGATATATACAGAGTCACGTTTATCTCATATCTTATTTTTGTTCCTTCATTCTATAAAATCTTTGAATTTGCTTAGAATCTCTCAGTGTCACTGATTTGGTCTAAATTTGTGATGTTTATAAAGAAGGTGGACATTATTGGAATAGATATTAACTCTGTATACTGCAATTTTTAAATCAGCTGTACAGAATTTTCAATATAGACTCACAAGTATCAAAAGCAAGATACTCCAGGTGGGGTCACACAAGGGCGTAGTATATATGTTGTCTTAACAATTGGCAACTTCATCAAATAAATGCTTAAGGAACTTGGGGGGAGGGAAGGGGGTCTGAATTCAAAATTTATGCCTTTTTTTTTTAATAGCAGGAATCTTAATTTTGGTTGTCAATATTAATCTATAAGTGGAGCCCACTTGTGTAATTACAGTTCTAGCTACATGTCTGCCAAGCTGATGATTATGCAAGTAACATTTCTTTGCTTGATATCATGGGAATTTCATTAATGTTTGACCAAAAATAATTGAAGGAGACTATTGGCTGTGCAGTATAAGCTCCTTTTGACCATTTGATTATGACACTCAGTTTTCCTCTGTTAAAGCTAAACTAATGAAGTTATGTCTCTTATCTAAAAGGCTATATTTTAAAACAGATTATAGCTATAGGAGTTCCATTTGAAAAGGTTAACATTAAAAACAGTTATGGTGAGACACCTGGGATTAAGCTGTTCAACTTTTTCTGCTTCAGAATACTTTGTCTCACCAGGCCAGGTTGTCTTTGACTAGAGTACTTGCATCAAAAGATAATTCATGGTTGTTCTCTTACATCCTAGAGTGGCAGTGCTATCAATTGAATTCCTGTTTCAGAAATAATTCACTTCATGAATGGGTCTAATTTTGAATGGCTCAGTTATAAAGACTTAAACTTGCTTTAAGTCTTGTGGAAAATTGGACAGGTGCTAAAGTTACTTTGTTCGGGTTAGTATTTAAGCATATGTCTAACTGCACCTAGGAGATATTTTGATCTATCTTTAAATTGTCCAAATTAACACCTTGGTTGCTCTGCACACTATGTTTCATCTCTTAGGCTCTGTATTTGTATGTCAGTCTTGAAGTCTGTGTAGATGGATGTTTCATCCAAACTCAGCATATAAAATTTGGAACTGATCTTCCAGAAATATAAATTGTTTCACTGCCAAAATGTATTGATTTTTTTCAGCGTCTGTTTAAAACATTACCAACAGTTCTCCTAAGAAATGCTGCTTTAAAAGTATGACTATACTATAACAAAAGAACATTCTGTATTTTATTTTTGTTTTCTTGCATTTTGTTTTCTACATTTTTCTGTGGGGTGTCTAAATGGAAACTCATCTTTTCAAAAATCTATTCTATAAAGGACAACCCTAAAATCCTTTGAAAATCTGGCAGTGCTTTTACTGTCCATTGACTATCCTAAATACCTGCAAAATATGATTCCCCTTCTACTGTCACGAGAAGATAATGCCAACTATTCTTCCAATACTATGGTTAGTAATATTTTTTCTGGTGGGCATTCTGGACAGTTTGTACAGATTTTCTATACATAAAACTATGATCTTAACTGTTTAGCATGATTTTTTTGGGATCTGGTGTGTCTATGAATACTCAGAATTCATATACCTTTAGACATTAAACTAATATCATATGTCTTTAAGATGGAATTTTCATCTATTACCCGTCCCTTGTCATTTTTCACGGGCATTTTGGCTAAACATGGGCTTTTCTCTGCTGTCAACTGTACTCCATATTACAGACAATTTATTGGAATGGTTTGCAATGATTACCCCATATGAATTTTTGTGAAATTTGAGTAAATTTGTTGTTGTAGGTAAAGTGAAAAGATTGCAGAAGTACAAGCCTCCTACAAGAGGAAATCTCATTGAATAGTAGAATTCTTCTTCTTGTGGGAGGCAGTGGCCAGGCATACACTGCAGAAAGTATATTTTTAAATTATCTACTTCCCTTATCTACTTCTAGAAAAAATTCCCTAAGTTACTGTTAGTTTGGAATAGATTTATATATGCTTGCTGCTGAAAGTAGGTACAACATCAAATGTAGTGATAAGACAAGGGGTAATGATTTTAAACTGAAAGAGGGGAAATTTAGATTAGATATTAGGAAGAAATTATTTCCTGTGAGGATGATGAGATGCTGAAACATGTTTCCCAGGGAAGCTGTGGATGCCTCATCCCTGGAAGTGTTCAACACCAAGCTGGACTGATCTAGTGGGAGGTGTCTTTGCCTATGGCAGGGGAGGTTGGAAATAAGTTATCTATAAGGTCCCTTCAAACCCAAACCATTCTATAATTCGATTATTCTAAATACCTTACTAAAGTCAAAGTAAATAATTTTAATTCTTCTCCATTCATGGATCTAGGAATTCTATGACAGCTCTCTGATCTTACTCTTGATATCTCTATGATCTTACCCTTGCTAAATCTATGCTGGCTCATCCCAGTAACCTACCTCTTCTTCATGTGACTAGAATGGCCAGGACTGGAATTTTCTAGGGACTGAAGTTTGGCTAACCACTCTGTTGTATCTTTACTCATCCTTCTTTTCCTTTTTTGAAGACAGGTGCAAGCTTTTATTTCTTCTGTTATTGGGGACCTCTCCTGGTCTCCACAACCTCTTAAAGGTAATAGAAAACATTGTCACAATGACATCAGCTGTCTCTCCACACTTTGGTTTCCATCTTATCTGGTCCCACAGGATTGTGTCGAGAATACCACTCAACCTAAAAAAAAAAAAGTAAACTTGCATTTATGGTTCAAGTATACATTTATGAAGGAACAGAGCATTCAAGCATAACTTCAATTCAAAGTATTGTGTCTTGGTTTGTTACAGGGTTCCCCTGGGGCTCTCAGAGCAGTGGATTTTCTCAGATACAGTAAGAAATGCAATAACTAGACATAATGAGACCTGATAAGGATACAATTTTCACCTTATTTCTGAGTTGCTTGGCTTTAAGCAGCCTACAAGATATCATTTGTATCTTTCAGTAAATCCTTTTCCATTTCATATGTGTGGGTATACACTCGGCACAGTTATCCTGAAAATAAATCAAGCATCTAGCTTAATCCACACTGCATCAGCATTGTATTTTAATAATATCCCCAAGTGAAATGAAACAAAAGTTGTCTGAAGTGTATACTTTAAAGGGAATCTATAGATTATTGTTGTGCTGTATTCATAGATTGTGGGGACAGCAGTGGAAAGTGAAAGCATTTCCACCTTTACTGAATATCTTCTGGTACATTGAAAAAGGGAAAAAAAATATTTTTTTACCATGTGAGGAGAGAAACATACTGTTATAATCCTTCCATAGAAAGTTGTTAGCTGGTGGATTTTGTTTACTTAATACAGCTTTGCTAATTGATCCAATAAAGCTTTCATAAATATAATCAAAATTTGAATTCTTGTGTTTGTACCGGAATTGTGTTTGCTAATGCCAGCTCACTTGCAACAATGCCTGTGAGCATAAGGGAGTGATTCAGATGTTCATACTGTGAATGAAGTCGCTGTTCATAGTCAGCATGACTAAATCTACAGTTGCATTATATTCAAATCAGACTAAAAGTATAGTTCAGTTACTGAATAACAACAATCAGTTACACAAAACCTTTTCTCCTCAAACTCTCTATAGTCTCTAATTTTTAATCTACATAGAAACCAGGGAACCAAATCAACACATGCCAAATAAACAAATGCAGTAAAAGGATGTTTTCCACTCCTCATTCTCTGTTATCCTTAATTTTGTATAAAAGCTGGTAATCTCATAAAGAAACTGCATAGCCAAGATACAAGGAGACTATTACAAACCTGGGGCTTTTTGTCACAGACTGTTTCCAGTTACTGGTTTATTATTCCACATCCCAGAGTCCTGGGGAAGTGGATCTTGAATAGTAACTAGGAAAACCATACGTGTTGTGCTTCCTGCAATTTGGAGGCTGGCCACTCCTGAGCTGAGTCTATCTGGACCAGAAACAAAAGGCCCTTGAGAAGCTTAGAGTATAGGGTAGGGAACCTTACCTGATTCACTGTGCTTGCTTGCCATCTGCCTATTATTGGCCCAGCTAAGACTGTATTGTACAGAAATGCGGCTTTCAGTACCCAGACTGGTAATTTAAATTAGATGAACTACTTCTGTGCTGTCTTGCAGTCAAATCTATCCTGTGGATTTTAAGTGCAAACTTAGTTTTGTTTTCATGATGGAACAAAGACATCCCGCATTACTATATTTTTAAAAATTAATCTTTTTTTTTTTCTTCCCCGAAAATATTATGAACCTTCTTATTGACAGAAATTGTTCTAGGTTGCATTATATTCTGGTGTAGGTCACAATTACTACAAAACACTTGTGAAAATGTAAATGTTAACTTCTTAACTGTATTATCATTCTTAGTTGCTGAAATGTTTATACTTAATGTTCTGTCAAGGATTTAGTACTAACAGATCTAGTTTATTTTGTTTCATAATCTATCTGTGCCCTTTGTGACACCCAGTGACATACAATATAGCCTACAAACAATATATACTGAACGACATGAACATTCAACACAACACAGTTAGTGTGTGCCTTTTTCTGAGGAAAAATCTGCCAGAAGACAGTGGCATTAGGATGGAAATATTAAATATTTGATGCTGAGTGTAGGTGAATAATCAGTTCAGAGCAGTTTTAAGTGCTTTATTGAAGAGACAATGGAAAACTCAGTATCGTTACTGTTGTCAAGTGAAGTCTGCATGATTTGTCAGCAACTGGCAGTTAAATTAAAGTCTTCAGTGTGTAAGAGATGAGGCACATCATGGTGCTAGTGTCAGAGCAGAGCATGTAGCTCTCTCAACAAGATTCAGATATTCAGCAAGTTAGGCGAGTGGTTTCCTTTATCTGTACTGAGCAAAGCAGATGAACTCAAGGTGAGCTGTTAATTAACAGTGGAGATGGCATAAGTTTTGTCACTTACAATACATTTAAGCTGTGTTAGAATGGCTTTGAAATCTTTCACATGTTAGTGAAGGACTTCCAAACTCCAGCAAAAGTAATCTAGTTTTGACAATACTATTATGGACTAAAAAGTGGGTTTATTAAAAAAATGTGGGTTTTGCTGAAGGTAAATCTACTTATTCTTCTCTTTTTTATAGAAATATTTATGAATGTATTAGGAAACAAATTAGGAAACCTGCCTCAAATATCTATAATAAACTGTTCTGTAGAAATACAGAAATCTGATTTTGAAAGCGGAGTAGAGCTTTATGTCATTCTCGATACCAGCGCTTCTGCAAAGATATTCTTAGAATTAATCAAGGATATTAGTTTGAAATAATAACAACTTTGTGATAAATATGTGTCAATCTGAGTAATTTCTTGAACTAGTTTGCTCAAATTAACTGTCTCCTTCCACAATAATAATAACAATAATAGTAATTCTGAAAAAGACTATTCTTGTATTGACAGATAGATGTCTTTAAAAGTATGAAAACAACATTAAATAAATCTCATAAAGCACCTTTAAAAATAGAGCTGACTCTAAATCAAGTTGTTATCTAGATCAAGCTGGTATCACAGGTTATTATTTCAGTAGTTGTCAATATTTGTTGCCTTTGATATTAATGTGTTTTTCAGAAATGCATAAAACTACACATTTGTAAAGAGTTGCTATTAGGTCAAAACTTAATCCTGTGTTTGCTTCTTCAGATTGTCTTCAAAGTCAGAGTGTACTGTAGCTGGATGTCTTCAAATCATATCAAGGATATCAGCAAAGTCTCAAGTCACTAGCAGTTGACTGTCTTTCAGAATAATAAGACAAAGCCTTTTCCTGTGAATAGCCAATTTCGTACTTTTATTCCTAGGCAAAAGCTACTTTGGTTTGAGCTGATAAAAAATGCTATTACTACAACATTGTGCAGGATGAGATACTAATGAATATGCCAAGGAGAGACAATGCACAGTCATGCTATTGTGGATATTTTTGTACTGAAAGAATGTTCTTGGCACTGTAAGAATCATAAGCTGGTAAACTTGAAACTCTTTGATACCTTTGGCATATGAAAGAATTTCCTATTCATTAATGTAAATGATGAAGTTTCATTAATCAAGAAAGCGCTGACCTGGTGACACTGTTCCATGGACTAAGCCAATTTTGTTTTTCACAGGAATAATAAAATCTGCAAAATAGAGACAATGGCTTCCTGGATTGCTACTAAATCTAATGGATAATCCATTTATTGCTCCTGATGAAGGACTAGCAAAAGGTGTACTTCTCACTATGTTGACTCATATCAGCTCTGTTAACACTGACGTGAAAAGAGAATGCCTGGAAACACTCTGCACAGCAAAGTCTCAGTGATGTAATGTATTGAATAGCCCTGCAAGGTGACTGCTGGCAGTATTGATGGGAAAAAACAGGCAACATATATATTCTATCCCAAGTAGATAAGACTCTTAGATTATTTGTCAAAGACAGTCAAAATAAAGTCCATGAAAAAATAGTTTACAGTCTAGTCCTATATATCCCTAAATTAATAATCCCCACTAAGTTGTTGCTAATGCAATAGACATGTCCTCTTATAATGACTTTTTGTACTTGATTTACTATTCATATATGCCTATTTAATATGTGAAAAAGATATAGGACTGGGAGTAATACTGATATATATTACAATTTTTGAAGAAAAGTGTCAGATCTGTTTAATAAAATAACTCTGTAATAACTAATAATTCACTGCTTGTTCATTAATATATGGGAAATGGTTTAAATAGTGAAATCTGGTCAAGAAAACAAATTTCTGCAGAAAGGAAAAATAAAAATTAAAAAAGTCAAAACAAGTGTAGCATCACACCTTTTTGATGGAATAGTGACATCAAATTGCATTACGTCAAGGGTCTCCAAAGTTGAAATGACAAGTAAGCTACATACCTACTGCTGTGGCAAGTTGAATGCTTTTAACATCAGTCTAACATTCCTGTCACATCAATTTCACTAATTATCTTAAGTGGAGCTGCGATGACTTATAATAGCTGAAGATGTATCCCTGCATGTTGCCACAGGGATGACAAAGTATATGTAAGATGTAATTTTACGACCATATTGCTACTTCTGGTAGATTGGAAAAGATTAAGCAGTAATCATAGTATCATAGAATGACTTGGGTTGGAAGGGACCTTAAAGATCATCAAGTTCCAACCCCCCTGCCATGGGCAGGGACATCTCCCACTAGACCAGGTTGCTCAAAGCCCCACCCAGCCTGGCCTTCCAGGAAGGGGTACCCACAAATTCCCTGGGCAACCTCTTCCAGTGCCTCACCACCCTCACAGTAAAGAATTTCTTTCTAATATCTAATCCAGATCTCCCCTTCTTCAGTTTAAAACCATTATCCCTTATCTTATTGCTACACTCCCTGTTAAAGAGTCCCTCCCCACCTCTCCTGTAGGCCCCCTTTAAGTACTGGAAAGTACCTATATCTGGAAATGTAAATTAGCATTTTTCAATTGTTGATGTTCAAAGAACTAATTAGAACCTTACAAGAATATAAAAATGTAGTTTTCCTTCTCTGTTCGTGGCAGAGTTAATTAAAATACTCAACACCACCTATTGAGACAAAAGCATGAACAACATGACATTTACAAGAATGAAACCCTGCTTTCCTTCCTATTGTCCACTAAAAAGTGTACTCATCTATATATGGTATTTATGCTACCCAATAGCTACTACCACCAAAAGTGAAATTCCAGCTCAGGTGAACTATGTTATCCTGTACCAATTTTGTTTCAATGTTATATATATATATATTTATTAACAAATAGGTTTCAGATAGGAAAAAATCCAACTACTTAAAGAAAGCATTCACTGAATTATGTTTTTAACAATGTTTATTCTGTGAATTTTAAAGAAAGATTTAATTTATCCTAGTTAAATGAGGAGAAAAGTCATAGTCCTTTGTATAATGTGAGTGTTAATACATACTTCTATAGGGAACACTTACTATGATGAGATATACAGGACTCCTTTAAATGGGAATAATACAGCTTTTAATAATCTTAAAACCTTAAATTTTCAGTTGTATTTCTTTAAGAGAGTAGAATGGGTGTTGCAAGTCTGTATTAAACTGATATATTAGTTCTATGTTTTCTTTATCAGGTAACAGGGTGTTTTTACACTGTAATTTCTTTTCATTCTAATTATTATTTTGAGCTTAAAATGCCCAAATCCAGGAATCTCTCAAAATCCTCCTCCTCTCTGTAATTTGTTTGAGTTGAAAGCTCATCAAGTATAAAATTTCGCACGTCATCTATTTACCAATACTTTTATCTATAAGCACATATAATGTTTGTGTTCTGCTCCTCCTGAACTGCATGGAAAAGTTTTCATTGTCTTTGAGTAGCCTTACATAAAATGAGAATTCATGTTTCATTTTGATGGGTTTACCACAGGCACTGGGACAAAACACAATAGAAATGAAAGGGAGGAGCTCACTGTCATGAGTGCCCTAAACTTTCAGCAAAGAGGTGGTTACTCTCCAACAGTGTTTTTATTGTCATTCTTCAAAAAGTAAGATAACGTGTACACATAACACAGGTTAGAGATAAAGAACTATTTAACAATTGTGCTTGGAATAATTTTTTCTGACTGCTATTTTTAATTTACATAATATTTGTAGATATTTTGCCATTCCGTAGATCATTTCAGTTCCCTATTCTGATCTGGTTCCACATGTTGAGCCTTGTTGAGCCATATCCAGTATAGCAGAGTACTCCTTCCATAACAAGGGGTGTCACTGAGAGCAAAGCTGACCATAAATTTTTAGGCAAAATATATTTTCTTATGTAATTGCAAATCAAATATTTCATTAGAAACATCAAGGGTTTTCCAAAGTTTTTCTGATTCCAAAGCATTCGTTTAGATTTTATGTCTGCAGAAGTGAATGTATGTAAATCATTAGCACAGAAATAATCCAATCCTTAATAAAGTGAGTAGACATAGCTCTTAGCTGTGCCATCACACCATTTGCGGTAATGTTTCCTTCAAGTACATCTTCTAATGTACAGAATTAGACCTTTTAATATTCATAGGGGATTGCAGGTTCTTTTTTAATCTGGTGGACAAAATTATCTACATATTTTTGTGGCAGGTACAGTCCAACATTTGTCTTAATGGTATTATACCAGTTCTAAATGACTACTTTGAATTAAATGATATAGCCCTATTTTATTTAATTGAGTTAAAGAAAATAAAGCAAAAATAGTGAATGTAGACTTCTAAAGAGCATAATTTTTAAGAAACAGAGAATTTGTGTTGCTGTGTCATTAGAGGAAATGTTCTTGATTTGACTGAATAGTCTGACAAGGCACTAGCTGACAGAGCAGGACTGAGACACAGAAGGACTGAGACTAAAAAATACACCATGCATGAAAGATGCAGAAATTAATGAAAGGCAAGAGTGAAAGAGGCTGATAGTACTGCTGTGATGCCACTGGGGATTGGATCAGGTAATACAACTTTTTCAGTACTGTAAATGATATTACCAGATTTCATCGTGTCTTACACAATTCAGTTTTGGAGTGACCATAAGTTGAATGACATAAAACATTATTTGGTTTGGTCTGGTACAGTTTGATTTCTTTAGTTTACTTTGGTTTGGTCTGTTTTGATTTGTAGCACCCAGCCATTTTAGAAACATAAGTCTTTTAGGTATTCCACAAAATCTGATTCTCTAAACCACCTATGTGGTTTCATACGTATCAGTATTAATTCAGATACTACTGGTGAATTGTAGGATACATCTGAAAGATAAGAAAAATAATACTGAACTCTACAGCTACAGCACCTTGTGTACTGCTACTCAGTTACACAATCTGAGTTGTGGGGTTTTTTTCCCAGATAACCCGTCTTTTTTCTTATTTTGCTATCATGGTCTAGACCATTTATGAATAAAACACTTCTCAAGCCAGGTGCCTATTTTATCAAATATAGAAACACAACCAGTCCCTCCTAGAACAGAAAACTGAATGGTCGTACTGGAGATGCAATACAAAGAAGAACAATGATGTTCAAATTACAGCTAGTTGTGGGGTGTCTTGGTAGCAAAATATTATTATTGTTGCCAGTGGGAGAGGTTTAATAATTTTTTTTTTAAATAATCAGGAGAGCATTTTAACGGGGTCTTTTCATGCTCCAGATGGTAGAGATCTATTGACCAGCATCTCCCAAGGAAATGAATGTAGTAATGAGCTCTACATCAAAATCCTTAGAAACAAATTAAGGGAAGGCAAGAGTTTTCCTCAGGAAACATCCATGCAGCCGACATTAATCTTAGATAGGAGATTTTATATACATTTTTAGTGTATCTTGAAAAAGAGGAAGATTTTTATTCCCCTCTATTTTTAAACAAAAATTTAAACCATATACATTAGAGGTATAATCAAATAAATGTGTCTTAGGGCATTAGTAAATGAGACAGTCTTGTTCCATGTTAGAAAATAAATACAGAAAACCAGAATGTAAAGGTTTAACCAGGTCATTCTATTTGTTTTCCCATGAGGAAAAGATGTCACATAAAATCTTTCAAATACTTTTTGAGGTTCAAAATTCAGGAAAGAGCATAATTTAGCCTGACCTCTTCCCACTGGTAAATTGAGATCCTAATCACTAGGGTAAACATTCATGAACACTATATTCCTAGAAATCATGTTTCAGTGGCATGCAATGATATTAGCAATATACTTGAGACTGTGTAGTTCAAAGCAAAAGCAGACCATAAATAGATCAAATAAGAGAAGTTCAGATTAAAAGCAGTAATAAAATAGAGAAGTAGGAATGTTATTTTACTTCTGAATAAAAATGATTAAAAAAAGCTCTCTAGTGTATGAAATAAAAAAAGAAGCCCAACTTTCTAGTTATTGCAAAATAGCATCATACTGAAATTTGAAATTGTATATCAAATATGGAAATCCATAGAGTCTCCTAGTACTGAAAAAAAGTTGTAGAGAAGTGCGGGTGATCTCTTCACCCAAGTAACAAACAATGGGACAAGAAGAAATGGCCTCAAGCTGCACGAGGGGAGGTTTAGATCAGATACTAGGAAAAGTTTTTACACTGAAAGATATTAAGCACTTGAACAGATTGCCTAGGGATGTAGTGGAATCATCACCCCTGGAGATATTTGAAAGACAGGTAGACATGGCACATAGTGATATGGTTTAGTGATGGTTTTTGTCATTGCCAGGTTGATGGTTGGACTAGATGATCTCAAATGCCCTTTCCAACCTAGACAATTGTATGATTCTATACATTAAATTACTGGTAACTGACACACAAGCTTATGTTATCAATATTTGATCCTTGTACTGTTGCCAACATTTCTGTAAAAATGGGCAGTACAAATGTACAAATGATTTTTGCTTAGAACAGTTATGTATCTGAAAGTTGAAAAAAATATTCTCTGCATGCAGATTTCACTTTTAGGGACTTTTAAAAACTAAACATATTGCAGTGGAGAAAGAGTTTAGTTTACAGTAGTCCAGTATTATTAATATACCATTCTAACTTTCCTCTAAATTTGATCCCAACTGCTGTATTAGTCATTCTTAGAATAAAATTGTATTTCATTTATTTAATAGCTAATGTCTGCACTAGTTTTTTTCTCCGTTGTTTTAACATTCATTGAGGGGAAAGAAAAATTCATTATGTCTTAACCTGTGCACATTTGACATTCAGGTAAAAAAAATAAGCAGACAGTATCTGGAAAATACCAGTTTTCTAAATGATCGTTGTTTTAAGCGCTATTTTATAGCAATCTAATAAAAGATTTATTTGAATTTGTGTTACATGACTGAATTAGAGGCAAGAGACCAAAAGAATGAAAAATAAAATAGAATTCTTGTCTTTCCTATGCTGAAACAGATGTGAAACAAGGCAGTTTTTTCAGGTACAAGCACCATAGAAAGAGCTGTGATATGACCCAGTGACAGCACAAAGTACTCTTGAAAAATATGCAGTATTGAGGCTAAACACATCTGGTTTTATGGTGAATTCTTTATTTACAAGAAAATACCATTTTGATTGCCATCAACAAAAAATAACATTTCAGCTGAAAAAAATGATAACCATGTTATTCAAAAAAATGATAAATATGTGAACTCCTGTGGAATTTTTTTGTGGTTTCACAAGAGGATTTTGTAATTGCTTACGAAGCTATTGAGGAAGATCATCCTTCATAACTTGTTACTTACCAGTGAGAGCTATGATACCACCTATATGGGAGAGTCACATATCAACTTTTTTCTGTATGAACAATGACCTCAGAACTTTTTCCATATGAAAAATTGCATCAGAACAATTATAAAAGTCAAGATCTCAGCTGAAGCCTCTGAACTACTGGGCTTTGCAGTATTCTCAGTTTCTGCTTTTTGAGTTTCTCCATTTGGCATAAAACAGTATTACAGCAGATACAATTTTAGTGTTCTGGTCACTAAGCTGTGGAGCTATTATTATTTTTTCTTTTTTTTTAATTCTTTTATTTTAATTTGTTCTAATATATGCTGACATTATTGACATATTCTTTTGCTTTTATTAAAAAATGCTCAGGAATGAGAGTCTAGATAAAATTATTCCAGTCATAGACAATATTCCACTTAATGAAAAACTATTTTAAAAAATACATTATATTAATTTAGTCTCTCCTCTTTGTTCATTTTCTGCAATATAAATCAGATTTGTGGTGATAGTGAATTCACCGTAAGAGGTGGAAGTGGATGTAAGCCTATTCTCCCAGTTTAAAAGGTAAAAAGCCTAAGCTTTACTAATGATCAATAAATAAATAAATAAATACATTGCTGGAGTCAGGCAAAAGCAATAAATGATTGATATTTTCAGTGAGGAAAATATAAGCAAAATCTCAGTCTCAAAAACACCTATTAAAAATAATTATTTGTTTGAAAAAGTTTCTAGTTTTCGTCTGCGTTATTCTCCTCAGGTCTCTTAGCAGAGTATAGGTATAATGATTCCTTCCCAGCTAGGTCTTTTGATTCTATTTCATGTCCACATCCTGATTCATGGCTTGATCAATCACATCTTCTTCTTTGTCTCTTTGTCCTAACAGGCATTCCTCACTTTCTGATTCTTCTTCTTGTGTCTGTATCTGAGACATAGCATAACTCTTAATGAAGTTGTAGTGAATTTATGTCTTTCCATTGAACAGCTCTGAAACATATCAGTTCTAGCACAACATGATGTCTTTTCAGAAGAGGTTATGTTGTCCTCAACTTCCAGCTTTAGTACATCTTTGCAACAGTCCCTTTCAAAAATCTCTCAGTATTAGATACTTCAATCCAATACGACATCTCAGTCTATTATACATTTCCTCATAGAAGTTGTATAGCATGATCAAAACAGAACTTAGAGAAAAATCTTTCAGGTCTTTCATCCAGTTCTTAACTCACAGAAGCATGAAGTCTCTGTCTACTGCTTGTAGTGGCTGAATAAAAAACTTCCAAGTAGTGTTGTTCCACACGATCATCTGCTCAAGACAAAATTGTGCTATGCAGAAGTGCCAAAGCAAACAAGATTGTGAATAAAATAAATGCAATACACTTTAAGCCCTGCTGTTCTCAATAGTCCTTGAACGTTTTTCCTTTAACAAAACAAAAGAAACAAAAATTCCTGCTGCAGCTAAAGTACTCAAACCTAAACAATTTCAACACCTCCTAGTGCTAACATTTTGTCAGAGGTCAGAAGATTTAAATGATTACACAGCTACTGTGCAAGCAACATTTTCTGTGCAGGGGGATGAAAACAGTTTCTGAAATGTGGCATGTAAGTGACCTTCATAGTTTGTCTTTTCCATTGCAGTAAAGCAATATTGATGTTAGCTCTCTCTTCTAGACAATGACAAAATAACCCAGATGAAAAAGAGCATCTTCATCACCTTATAGATACCATAGTTTTGTCAATTGTTGGAAGGGACCTCTGGAGATCATCCAGTCCAACCCCCAAACAGATACAAATTATCTTTTTTGCACTTAGAACCATTTGGTTCTACTGTGATTAACTCAATATTTTTTGGTGTTCTTACATATCTGACGTTATGAGTCATTGAATAAAAGGCTGGTGAACTAAGGAAGACGGAAATTCCCAACTGGTTTCATTGCCATCTGTCTTTATCAGGGTACAGTATAGTAGCTATAAATACACAGGATCCATAGAAAACAGTGCAAGATGTGAAACTAAATGTTAGATAGCCTATGACACATCTACCAAAAAGAAACACTTAACAATCCATTGTATAAAGTGACATATCTCTAAAGAGAGACACTTGAATAAAGTTCCAGCCATGTGTTTTAAGTATTAAATACATAAGGAATTTTACATTAAGTATTTCTCAACACCTCTGTCTCTGCTAAATAAAAAAAAAACCCCAATGATGAACCCAGACAGAGCCAAATAATTTATCAAATGCTTGTGAAAATTAGGTATTTTTAATACAAGAAATCCCTATCAAAGATTATTCTCTACAGATTATTTTTCCCTTAAAAGGCTGACTTCTTGCCAGGACCAAAGGGGTAATGCCTCAAAATCAATTGTACAAGTTGCCCACAGATCTCTCTTTAAGGAAAAGGTTGTTCTGGTGTTATAAGGAAAAGTTACGTTTTCATCATGAAAGTTTTCCAACTGCTTTCACTTACGAAGACTTCTGCATGAGTCCTGTGTAGAAGTCCTTTACCTCTGTAGCTCAGAAGACCATTTTATGTATTCTTAGTATTCTCAGAAGAAGATTATGGGATTTTAAGAGCAGTATTCATTTCTTTAAAATGCCCTCTTTTTTTTGCCCTCTTTTTTCTTTTTTCTGCCCTCTTTTTTTCCCTGTTTTTTGTTGTTGTTTGCTTTTTTTTTCCTCAGAGGTAAAAAAAATTCAATCTACTCCAATTTATATCCAAGTGATTCTATTCCATTTTGCTAATACAGTATTTTAAATTTTGTTACTTTGTATAACCTATAATAGATAACATTCATGTGATACAGATGATCTTCTCTAATTGAAAATTGTGTTTATATTATGTTTTAATGGCACCAATAGGTATTGAAGATTGTGCAGAACAGTACTATCACAAAAGTAGAGCTGCATTCTCAGACCAATGAAGGATCAACAATGTCTAATTAATACGTACATGGATGCATTCAAAAGCTATTCAGACTTAACTCCTGCTCAGCAGAGAATGCAGATTGCAGTTGTCCATAATTCATTTGGCAGGGATATTAAGTGGAAGGTTCAAAGCTGTCTCCAATCTTGTTTCGTTAGGAGAAGAAAATGTTTCAACTGCAGGCCATAGGGCAGTCTGTGCCCAAATCATGTCCCTGCACAGCTCTACAAGTAGTTTGTGGAAGTATCAGTTTGCTCACAGCTGAGATTGCTATCTGTGTATTGCTATCTGTGTATATGTCCATTTCTATGTGCTTTTGTGAAGACAAGAAGCTTCTTAAATAAATGCAATTTGGGCTATCCTACACATGATAGTATCAAAATAGATTATTTGATTCTGGATCATATGGTACTTAGCTAGTTCACTGTGATGGTAAAAAAGTGAAATACAGTATCTGTATCAATCGTCTGTACTTGACAACTACGTGGAAAGTCAGTGTGCTTGTTCTGGGAACTCTGATATTTTATCTGATGTCATTTGTATATTAGCACTGAAGTGTGAATAGTATAGACAACATGAGGGTAACTATAGGTTTTCTACTTATTAAAATATTTTTATGGAGTGTTGTTGATAATCTTTGATATAGGATTTTAATATTTTTTCTTTGAAGGGTTTGATTCTTGGTCTCCAGATCTGTGTTTTGACCTTTTTGTGGCAGTCTGTTTCAGAACAAGGATCAGTGTTTGTTGAAAACAACCATAAAAGCTTAAATGATGAATCTTTTCATCATGATGCGGTGGATCTGGATCTGGTGTCATACATAAAGTGCAGGCTTATGTTGGGCTAAATCTTATTTCCCTGGCCACATCTTATCCAGAGGCAGTTTTCTAGATGTTTATGATTTGAAATCTGCCACTGAGAGTACATTATTGTGACTAGAATTTATAGCATCTTCATATAGATATTGTTGCTTAGAATAGCTGTGAAAATATTGTATCTATTTTTAAATTTTTTTTAATAGGTTACTCTTTTCTATCAGTTGAAGATATGATCTTGATTCCCTCTTCTCTATTCTTCTTCCCTTTTAATAATACAATGCATGAAAAAATACATCAGGAAGGAAATTGCTCTTACAGAAGGCTCTAATAAATGTCAGGTGTATTATATGGAAACTGTCTGTTTATTTGAAGTTGAAACAAAATATTAGCATAAGAGAAAATGTGAGCACATCTTTGGTGTCTTTCATTTTCACCTTTGGAAGGCAAAAGCATTTCATATTGTTGTTTACACTTTCTTTTTATCAAAACAGAATTCTGACAGAATCTCCTAATAAAAATGTATGCACTGGTTGTCAAAAGTTTTTTGGGAGACCTATTCTGTATATATACAAATTCAGGGCATTCATGTTTTGAACATTATTGACATTGATTTGTAACATGTCAAAAGCACAACATACCATTTTTAAACTTAAATGATTCCAAACATATTAAACTATTCTTTAAAAAAAATGTGAAATGAAGGGAGTATATTACTTCTGAGATATTATGTCTTCTATGACTCTTTTCCCTTTAATGAACATTTTCAAAAGCTACATTCTAAAAGCCTCATGCTGGTACATTATTCCTATGAAGTGCCACCTACTTACTATTTTCTTACTGTATGACAGGTGAAGTCTGCTGAATAAGTGAACTTTGGCAGGAGAGAGAGCACAGGGAAAGAATAACCAAGCAATATCACATACACATTGACACAATACATACAATATCACAACTTTTTCTGGAGAAAGAAAAGTTAGTGAAGTACAGTGTGAGGAAAGAGAGTAGAAGATAACAAATGAGGTGAAGTCTGACAGGCCTTCAAAAGCAGGCTGCTGAAGGAGGGAAGATTAAGAACAAATCAACACACACCAAAATATTCAGTCCCCAAAATCAGAATCTGGTCAAAAAGAACCAGGGACAGCAAAAAGGTTCCTATATTGCAGTAAAGAAATTAATCCCAGGAGTGTTTGTCTCTTGGGATTCTCTTTTGGAACATGGTATCTCTTCTTAGATGCGCTTAATGCTTCTTCTCTCTAACAATTTCATTGAAGAAATATCACATTAAGTAAGGAGAGGTATCTGCTGTCCTTTTGAAAGATCTTGCTTTCACTTATTTAGCTTCTGTAAACCACACGCATTCAGTCTCTTACTGCTCTGACAGGAAACTATTCTGGTTCATATGGAATTATTAGGTGTGGATATATTTTCCGTTGTTCATCTGTACTTCACATATACTTCAGTTTTTAAGTGGCTTTGTTATTAGACCTATCTAGAAAACAACAGAATGTTATACTAACTTCTGAGGTTTCAAAATTTATTTGTTTATCCCATTGAAACGAAATGATAACTCCTTGAATAATTTTCAATGTATGATATCAGATATCCACTGAAAATGGTAAATTTTGAGGCTTCTTCCTCCTTTTCCTCTTATTCCTTTCTGAAATGTATGAGTTTCCATCTCGGGCTAAAGAAACCTTTTGCATTGAAAATTGTTGAAATTGGAATGTTTTTGTGGAATGATTCTGCTTAGATGAACCAAGCATATTTTGATGAAAAAACATTTATTAAAAAGTTTTCCACCTTCCCTTGTTGTCACAGACAGCAATAAGATTTATAGTCCAGTTGTATACCTAGTGCTCTTGACTTGCCATACATTGCAGTGTACAGGGATTATGTACTTTTTCCCGCTTCTGTTCTGACACTTGCTAGAATTTTCCTGCCAAATAGTTAGATATCTTTTAATCTTAGTCCTCATTTTGCTTGCTGGAGATATTGGCAATGTTCATGCAAAAATTTAACCAACCTGAAATCCATTAATGACTTATTCACCCAGCGAAAATAAAATGGGTTTGAATTCACTTTAAAAGCTGTTTGGGTTTTGGACAAGGAACTCAGGTTAACTCTGAATCTTAGTTTTCTCATGAATCTGTTTTTTTATATTTCACACTGTGTTATATTAATACTGGTATTAGTATAGGTTAGTATCAGTATATTAGTACTGATATCCATAGCAGGTTATGCATCTGTAATGCATCCACAGTTGCAGTTTTATTATGGTGTCATTTGTATGATCCTGAGATGCAGGTAGTATGTTGCACGCTTTTGTCAGACAACTTTGCCTTTTATTGGTGTGTCCTGTCATTTTGAATACTGCAAGTCATCCAAATATAAGTTGTGGCCTCAGAAATGTTATGTCCTAGAAATGGACTTGCTGTCCACTGTACGATGTTCACCAAACCATGCATCAGAACCTTTACAGCCATTGATGGTTGTGGAATACACATTGTGGAATGTATTTATTCACTTCATAAAGAGTGAAAGTTCCTCACACAGGCTGTAATGCAAAATAAAAGCTTACACAGTTTCTAGGCAATATGGTAGGTTCATGGGAACAGAAAAATATTCCCTGTGATTTACCATGGAAACTATGTGTAATTCAGGAAGTCCCTGAGGGGGCACAAATCCAAGGTGGGAGAATATTCAAAAAAGTATCACTCCCTAATTTCCCCGTGTTTGGCTTTTCCTTAGGTATGAATTTTCGTCCACTCCTGTAGATATGATACAATTCTAGAGAGATATTTGGTCTCACTGCAAATCTTTTCACGTGATTATGAGCAAAGAAACAAAAGAGACTTTCTGGATTTTGAATGCAGTCCCCTACAATTTTAGGTAACATGTTGACAACCTTTTTCACAATCTCTCTTCCCAGATCATATTGTTTAGAGTTTTTCTCAAGTTCCTTTGCAGGCACAGCAGGCATGGATTCTGTGAATTGCTCTCACTTATGGTAGGTGTTGAGGTGCATTAAGTAATCTATTCTAACTAAAATCAGAGATTTGAAAGTCAACCCACAATACCTTTACTTATGATCTAATTATGTCCTTCTCTCTCTTGCATGATCAGGTCTCCTCTCCTTCTATTTACCTCCTACTAGTCACTTAAAACTAACTGCCTGATTTTAATTGCTCATGTTTTTACATTGAGCATAACCTTTATTCATGTATTCTCTGTTACCGTCCACCATTGCTCCTAACTTGGGGTTGGAGGTACAGTTTTCAGGGTGCTGGAATTAGCACTAGAGAATGTGTTTTGTACTTCATATTCTGTAAATTTTCACTTATACAATTCCTGTGTGCTCCTCAGCTTTGTTTTTGTTTGCCATTCCTTTACACCAGAAAAAAACCCCTACAGACTAAATTTTTTCTCAGTAAGAGAAGCTGTGTAAAAAAGTGATAAACATGTGACATGTACCTCCCTTGAAAAGTAACTATGAAAATTTAGATTTTCCCTATGTTATGTTAATAAATCAGCAATTTCCTTAATACTTATGTATACAGCTAATTTTACTAAAAAATTAGATATTTAAGTAATACGTATAAAAATTACATTTTGTATAAATTTTAAAACTGCTTTATGGTTTTAACTTTGTCGATTAAATGGTACTTTTCTGACATTTGCTCATAGATCATGGTAATACTAACATCAGACACAATATATGCCATCATACTCTTAAGAGAAAAAAAAAAATGTGCAACTGTAGAAAAATACCAGTAATGAGACCTCATCCAGCCTAGAAAAATACAGACATTACATTGTCAGCAATAATTCAGATAAGGGCCACATCAAAGCCTGTGCTTGCTAAAACCAGCAGTCTTTGAAAAACAACCTGGAATAGCTCACAGATTTGGAATGTAAAAAGAACAAAAGTTGGAGATTAAAGTCAAATATATACTGGAAAATACAGAAAATTAGTTTGACAGTAGTCAGTAGACAGTAGTCCTTCTGCAAAAAAACACTTTAAAATTTAACAGGAACCAAATGAGCAAGACCTTACAGAAGCAGTATTAAAAGCTAGAGAGTGGAATAAAAAGTAAAATATTTACTAAAGCTCACACTGGATTTTTTTACAAGGGTACTGATTGTGATTCACTGATTTTTCCTTTTGCACCTGCTTTTGTTTTTTTTTCACTTCAGTAGAAACCCTCATTTGCTTTCATTTGCCTTTCAACATTTGCAAATTTATCTTCATTGTCGATTAAGAGAACTGTTCTGTGTATGAGTTAGCTGGTTAATTGCCAAATTAAGTGCTATTCTATGGACCATTCCTGATAGTTTGTATTCAAATCAATACTGTGTGCTGCTATTATTCATAAAACCATATAAATTGTTCTGCACTGTATTTTTTAAAATTTTCATACAAGCTAAGTAGAATGAGCTGAATGCACAGATGAAAGACTGAGCATGAAAAAACACAAAAGATAATGACAATAAGTAATTCTATGTCAGATAAAGCGTATATGCTTTCAAGACCTGCTAAACAGTTACCTTTAAATAGAGCTTTGTCCATCTGTGTCCATTTGGGTTTACAGCGGATAACTCAAGATATTTAAAAAGGTTTAGCTTACAAGGAGTTTGAAAATGAAAGTTATTCAAGCATCCTGAGAAGTATGTATGGGTTTGCCATATGCACAACCAAAATGTGGAAGTACAATCCATAATTCAAAATTTTCTATATTAAACTATGTAAGTCTGATGCCTTTGGGTTCTGTATGCTGGTCCTTATTCAATCAAAGCGCTCTGAGCTCAAAGGAAGCAAGAAAGAATTTTGATCAGAAATTTTGGAAGTGGTCATACTGTGTACTTGTAAAGATGTCTTATTTGACTAACTTTGAAATTACAAGGAGTCTCTCTTTTCAGTCTATTTGAATCATGAACATAAAAGTTTTGTGTTGAACATTTCCTTAATACTGCCTTAGAAACATCTTGAGTATTTGGGGTTTGTTCTTGAAAATTACATAAACAAAAAGAACTATTGGTAAATTACTGTGAAAAAACAGTGAAGTTTCTTATCTAAAACACAAAATATGAAACAGACTAGAAAGTCAGTCACTGTGTATGTCTATCTCAACTATAGTTGGCTGGCATGATGGAACTGTACTAATGGAAATGAAATTAACCTGTTTGGTAACCCTAAATTTAATACTACATTAATTTGAAAGAAATTAGTTAGCTTATGAAATCTTGGAACCTAATGTTAAATGTCTGCTGTACAGATACATATAATTAATTTTTTTTTAGAAAACCAAATTTCCCATTTTATATATAAGCCTTTGACTTGTATCATGGGGAAGGGCCTAGTTTCATAGCCAACATTTGATTTTTGTGATTGTTCACATCTATAAGTTTTGTAGATCTACTACAGGAACCTTTCGACAAATACTATTTTTGTAACACAGCAGTCAGAACTAGAAAAAAACCCAGAGGTATTTTGTAATAGTCAGTTCTCACCAGTGATAGCGAGGGCTGTGTCTCAGGATCATGATCCAGCCTGGAAGAACAGGTCCTAAAATTTGTATTTTCCACTTTCTAGCTGAGTACCAGAGTCACCTGCTTATTCCAAGGAACGCTACTGCTTGCTGCTTTCGAATTAAAAAAAAATTTACCCCCCTTTCTAAGCATACATCTTAATTGTAAATGACTTAAAAAAAAAAGAAAGTAAAGTTTGTTTTTTATCCTTTGCCATTCAATTTATTGAAGTGTCCCTCTACTACAATATGTGGTCAGATTTTGGAATAATGGATCTTTGGCATAGTTTCTTTTTGGATATAGGTAAGTTGCTTTAGGTAATCCTCTAGTATGGCCAGTAAAGAGACACAGGCATCACAAAAAGGCAATTAATCTCATTTTTCTTACACATTTACTTTAACTGAGGGAATAGGCAAGCTTACAGACACACCACCTTTCTTCATCTGACATATATATATTCATTATGAGAAAAGTCATTTGTAGATTGGAGTACAGTAGTATTTTATGCCAAAGTCATGTTACAAGGCTTGGTTAGTTAATTAATTATTACAAAGCACTTTGAGAACCCTGGAGAGAAGATGTTATAAAAGTATGTGATGTTATTTTAATAATTTTCCATTTAGCAGAGTGGAATGAATTACCTTAGAGCCCTCAGGATACTGGGCCTGATTAAGAACTGTTGACTGCATTACAGAAAATACAGTTTCCACTTCTTCTTCTTGGCAACCTTCCGACTTCTAGCTGTCCTCCAGTAAAAAGAGAACTCTAGATTTTAAATATGAGTTTTGAAAAGTTAGAAAAAGGAAAGGAAAGAGCTAGAATCATAGAATGATTAGAGTTGGGAGGGACCTTAAAGATCATCTAGTTCCACCCCTCCCTGTACAATTCTACTTTGCAGGTGGTCAGCTGCCCAGCTATGTCCACCTCCACAATCTTCCTCTTCCTAGACTGCTTCCCTAAGCAATAGGTTACTGTTTAAAAAAGAGAAGCCAGCACAAATAGAAGTGATGAAACACAGAATAATACCAGAAACCTGGCTTCCTGCTCCTGTATTTCTGTGTTTTCCTAAAAGAAAGACTGTAGATTTCTACCCCCAGGAAAATTTCCCACCTGTAGTTTCACTAATATCAATATCTTTGTAGGCATGGATGTCTCTGCGGGAGTGGGGCTGAAAAGCCAAATCTGTTCTTTTTGTTTCCCTTTTGCTGGTCAGTGAGCTGTTTCAACATCCTTCTGAAGGGTCTGACTGCATGAACTGAAACGGATCTTACATGATTAATTTCAGGGAAAAGGTCACAAGTGTTTTATTTAGATATGGCCCATTGCCACTTCTGTTAGAATTGCAATTAAAAAAGAATGGAAATCCAGACATGGTTCTAAATTTTTTAAAAATTCTTCAATGAATCAATGTTAATCTAATTTAGGAAATGAAGCAAACAATTAAAAAATTAAATAGTAAAAAAAAGGGAATATTCTTCCTTCAGAGACCCTCTTTCCTTATGCTGAATGCCATAAGAAATAACAAATGAAATAAAAGTTAGTCTTAAAGTTTCAATTGTGATGAAAAAGCTGAAACCATGCAAATAAATGTTATCTTATTAAATAGTCACAGAAGTAAAAATGTCCAATCAAAAATCCTCAAATCCTCAAATCAAAACTGCACTGAACAGGCTCATAGTACAAAGAATGGTATTTCTCCATTCCTAATCGAGTTATTATACAAGCAAAACCTGTAACGTATTTTGCATCTGGCAATTCACAAGTCAAAATAAATGCAAAACCAGTAGGAATACAGGTATCTATTCCTTTTTTAAATCTATTCATATTCAGAAATTCATATGACATATGATATGGTATATGTTACGATACCGTATGCATTTTTCTCAGACTACTGTTGACTCCTGAGCCAGTTTTCTGAATTTCTCATTGTTTTATTTAGTATGTTTAGTATATTTGAATCCATTATAATGTTTTATCAGGATTATCAATAGATTGTACACATGTTATCTGAAGCAATGTAGCTAATTTCTTTTTGAAAAATATTTTTGTTTATGGCTTTTCTTTGAGAAAACATAGGCATCATAATATTCTCACTCAGTGTGTGTACAATTTGAAACTTTTCTATGAGGGATTGTTAGCAAGTTTGAAATGGGAAATTGGTAACATGTTCATTGCATCTAAAGAACAGTCTTTGTATGTTTTTGTTTGCTGAGATTCTCTATTCAAAAGGCTGCTGCTCTAACAATTTGTTTAACCATTATGAAAAGTAATGATTTTGTGATGCAGAATTCTAAATGGGTTGTCTAAATTTCTCTTCAGTTATGCATTTTTTTGCATATTGACAGCAAGTATTTGGCTTCACTCAAGTCCCTTTTTTACTTTCTACCTGAGTTTTTGTTGTTTTTTCCTTTGTAATCTCTGTATATGTGTATGTGGATGAAGACAATTGTTACCTTTTGTATTCTCAATTTAAACTATGTTGCTACTGTACTGCAAACACATTTCAAGACAATAAAGGATTTTGCTCTTATGATCTGCATCTCTAAGTAGAGCTTTATAGCAGTACAAGCTGTCAAAAAAATAAGGAAATGAAATGTAGAATAAATTTGTCATTAATAAGCTACATGATGAAACAGAAAAATATTTTTATAGCACTCCCATTTTTCATTCCTTTAATTTTAAGGCTTACTAACAGGAAAAGTTATTGAATTTTGTGTTCAGAAGTTGATCCTGAGGTTGATCAGCTCACACATGCAGTAAAGTGTACGTTTAAAGCAAGGATTCCAGAACAAAAAATCATTGTTACAATTTTAAAATCCATTTGCTCTGAAAATTCTTTCATATTCACTTTAAAGTAACCAGGAGGGAGATGACCATTCCTGCCATTTCAATACATGCAAGAAAATTTATGAAACTTGAATATACAATCTGGAATTGAACTGAAAAAATAGCTTGAATTGTAATCTAAAAAGAAATTAAGAATAATATTAAAAAAAGGCCCAAGAGTCCTACCCTGGTAAATAAGTTAGTTTTTACAAAGTGCATATTTCTCTGTTCTGGATGAGTCCCACCCTTTCTCACTTGCTTGTGCAAAGGGACTGCAATAAAACCCAATCAGCAACTTCTAAGGAAAGTTATTACTCTCATCATGGCAATACAGTGGTGAGAGCTGTAAAATAAGGATGTCTACAGCTATGGTTCTCACATATTTTCTCCACATATCGAAGTTAGAATGTCAGTACATATTAATTCGGCATTTTATTCTGCATCCTGACAGGATATTTCGCTTGGAATAGCACTGCTATTTGAGTCACTATGAAAAAGACATTCCAATGAATTGAAAATACTCTTACATTTTTTAAAAATAAATGGACTGTATATTTGTTCTTCATGGTAATCTTTAAGAGTTTTGCAATCAGCTGTCTTTTTTCAGCTGCCATCTGCATGCTCCTGAACTCATTCAAGATGTCATACAGTTTTGAATAGAAAGCCTCGTAAGGTCATTTTCTGCCATACAGCTTTACACTCAAAAGATTTGGCATATCTGCATTTGCAAAATGTGAAGCATTTCACCCAGAATAAATTTCCTGTCAAATGACAATTCATATCTATGCAAAGCATATCTTTTGTTTATGTGTCACAGTTCTGATTATGTGTAGATTAGCTGAAGCCTAGAGAGGTGTCTTAAATATTCCTAGCAGAGAACAGGAACAGGCAGTTCGGATCTAGAAACCATCTAGAAACCATCTGGGAACCTATCTGACAGAATATTTTTTAATTGACCCAGGAGCTGAATTTTACATGTGTTTTCCTTACTTTATTATCTCAAACTCTAAGACAGCGACACAGATTTATAATAATTCTATGTTACATTAAGAATTTGGATCTTAATTTCTCTGAGAGTGTGCTATTTTCATTTTGAGAATAGGTTTTACCATTAGTTTTTATTTATACAGTGGAAAGCTTTGGACCAATGTCAGGCCATGTAGAAACATGTCATGAAAGTCAGGGTATGCCTCAAAAATCTTTCAAGGTGAGATGTTTAGGGCAGCAGAAATAGAGGTGCACAAAGAAGAAAAGTAACTTCTGAAGATCTCATAGAAGGCATGAATATAATCAAGATTTCATGTTAAAAACAATATTAATTCTTTCAGCAAGTTATTTTTTAGCTGCATGGAAGGTTGGGGTTTTTTCTTGATATGATCAAATTATTTGTGAGGATAAAAAATGTGTCTAGAAAAAGAAGTAAGACACTAGAAGAACACTACACCTAGTGAAAAAGAATATAAAGATAATCTGAAGTTAAACACACTAATGGCATGCTCCTGTTTCAATGCTGTCTTCTCCAAGCTGGACATGGACAGAATGTGAGAACACTAGTTAGTTCAGTGGTGCAAATAAGGTTTTATCAGGACATGCAATCCACAGTTCTAACTGAAGGACAGAAGAAACCTTTAAATTTTTCACTTGTCCTCTGAAGAATTTTTTCTAGGATTTCTTAGATTTTGAGTGCTTTCCTTTGCTAATATTAGTTCCAAAGTGCTTCCACGTTCAGCATCCCTCCCTTGTGCGTCACATAAAGTGAGACTCTTGGCAAACAGTTGCAGGTTATGCCTTCAGTGTTAGGTAATGCAGGTTCATTATCTAACACTGCTTACCAGAGCACCAACACTAGCCCATCCACCAGACTGGTCATCTGTTGCATATGTATTAACAGCTCACACACAGGACTTATTTCAAAGCAAAGCTGGGTTGTCTAGAAGCCAAATCCTAGCTATGGTTCTAAGGATGGTGCACTCCAGGGACCAACATCTGTAGGCATTGTGTATAAAACTGCACCGAGTTTGGCTTTGTCTCCTGACATATACCTGCAGTATTATCCCACCAGATCTTGTACTTTCAGACACTTCCAAACACCTTTTTAATACCACACCCAGCATACATACCTTCTACACAAATCCTCCTATCCTATCCTATCCTATCCTATCCTATCCTATCCTATCCTATCCTATCCTATCCTATAAATACTCAGAAGTGTCTATTTAACATCTTTTTAACACCTTGGTTTGGAGAAAAGCCCACGAAAAGAATTTCTTTTTAGAGCTACAAGGGCACCCCATCAGCCCTAATGGCACGTGGACAGAGTTTTTCCATCCTAGGGCAAATCGGCCATAAGCAGCATGACACAATCATAGAATCATAGAATCGTTCAGGTTGGAAGAGACCCTTGGGATCATCGAGTCCAACCATCTCCCCTACTCTACATAGTCCTCCCCTACCCCATATCCCTCAGTACCGCATCTAAACGTCCCTTAAACACATCCAGGGATGGTGACTCAACCCCCCCCCTGGGCAGCCTGTTCCTGTTCCAATGTCCTATCCCTCTTTCGGTGAAAAATTCCTTCCTAATGTTTAGTCTAAACCTACCCTGTTGGAGCTTGAAGCCGTTCCTTCTTGTTCTGTCACTAATTACCTGTGAGAAGAGACCAGCACCAACCTCTCTACAGTGTCCTTTCAAGTAGTTGTAGAGAGTGATGAGGTCTTCCCTCAGCCTCCTCTTCCTCATACTAAACAGTGCTAGCTCCCTCAGCCATTCCTCGTATGATTTGTCTTCCAGGCCCCTTACTAGTTTCATTGCCGTCCTCTGCACTCGCTCCAGCACCTCGATATCTCTCTTGTATTGAGGTGCCCAGAACTGGACACAATACTCGAGGTGTGGCCTCACCAGTGCTGAGTACAGGGGCATAATCACCTCCCTACTTCCGCTGGTCATGGTATTTCTAAAACAAGCCAGAATGCCATTGGCTTTCTTGGCCACCTGGGCACACTCTGGCTCATATTCAGCCGCTTGTCAATTAGAACCCCCAGGTCTCTTTCCTCCAGGCAGCTTTCCAGCCACTCTTCCCCAACACTGAGCCCTGAGGCACACCACTTGTGACCGGCTACCAGCTGGATTTGAATCCGTTGAGCACCACTCTTTGGGACCTTCCAGTCAGCCAGTGCTTGACCCAGCAGATCGTATGCTCGTCCAGGCTGTGTGAAGCCAGTTTTTCCACCAGATTTGTATGGGGGACAGTATCAAATGCTTTTCGAAAATCCAGGTATACAACATCAACAGCCTTTCCCTCGTCCGATAATCTGGTTATTCTCCTGATGCCCCTTTTGCTGGGGACGCTATATCAGGATGGTACCTGGTAGTGAGTGACTTTACAAGTGTAGGTGTAGTCTTAGCCTACTTTAACAGTGTTAGCTACTGGAAACAGGAAAACTTCACAGTACAGGGTTCTTTTGCGTGTCTTCTTGGCAGGACCCTTAAGCAGGGAACAACAGCACTAGGTCATCACTCAAGGGGCTGCTACAGAGCTTAAAGAATTTGCTAAAAGGCTGTTTTAATTCTGTTTATGTCATTTGTCACAACAGACAATAATGAAAAAATACCTACCGGAGGAGTGATTCAGGCAAAAAGGGTGAGGGGAAGTCAGATTGGAAGTATCACAAATTCTGGTGACAAAATAGCCCAGGAAAACAAATTGCAATAAATCACAAAGAAAGGGAGATATTCATGTCGGGCTCTGGAAAGAACTAAACAGCAAAGTAGCTGAATCAGTGAGAAAACCAGACAATTCATCATTAGAACTGCTGATTCTTCTGAAAGATGCTATTCTTCTATTTTTAGATAAAGTTGTTAAAATGATCCCCAGAGTAGCAAATGCTACAGATTACCTTTGATTTCAAAGACTGTGTTGGAGTAAACCACCTTCTAAAACTTTAATTGTAATATGTTGAATTTTAGACATATCTTTTCTCTTCATGTTTGGTCACTAGTAAATTTTTATCCTTAATTTCCATAATTGGGTAATTAGGGTAACAATAATTATCACTGAAGAAATCTTTAAAGGATTAAGGTAAGTAATGTTTAGCAAGTTAAGGTACCCTTCGTGTGCATTCAGTCATTGTTTCAACTGAACATAACCTTTGAATTAAGCCTAAATATTGCTCTATATCTATGAATCACTGTGATTAAAATGTATGTTTTGAAACAGTTTCCTAGGTAATATTCTATGGGTAAAATGATGACAATTGTTAAATTTCCACTCTACTTGGAAGACTTTAGAATGGCAATGTGATTTACTTCTTCACAGTAGAAGGATGAGGTTTGAAAAACTATGTGAAAAATTAATAGGACATGTGAGTAATGGAAAATAAATAAATAAATGAATAAAGTAAAGCTGAGTGGAGAATTATTCTAACTGCCCCTCCCAGCTGTCATACACTTTCTTTCCTTTGGCTGAAGTAATAAGACCCTAAGTATATATGTTAAAAACAATGCCTTCCAGAAAGCAATAGGAAAGCATTTTAACAAAAGCAGTAATGTCATGTATTGTCATAGGTAAATGACATTCATGTAATGAAATGTTGACTCTTGAGTCATCTGAATTCTAGGGGTTCATTAGTCGTGCTGCAATTAATGTTAACTACATCTCTTTTATGAAATTTCTGGAGATAAAAATACTCTTTTGTATCCTGATAACACTAAGTGTATCAGTGCCTATCCCGTCTTTCATTTTAAACTTACTGTAGGTATGAAAGCAACTTTTAAAGTAGGAATATGTCGAATTGTTATTGTATTAGCAAAGTAGAGGGAACTGCCAAAATAACGTAGAGTATTTTTTGAGTTCTTTGCTAAACAAACAGTAAAAAGCCCTCTCTTTGCCATAAATGTTTCCTGTTAAAAGGTCACTTTAAATATGGGAACATATGGCAAAATTAACAGATGAAGATCAAAATGTTCAGAGACATTTTCAGAAGGAAAGTAGCTGTGTACCTGTCTCAAGGCAGTAGTGCTTAAGACAATCAGGTAGACTGGAAACATTCTGGAAATTTAAGTCTATTGAGTGGATATGGGCAGTTGGAAATGTGTGTTACTCTGTCCTTTGGTGTAAAGGAAACATTTATCTATTTTCCTGGCTTGGGTGATCAAAATAAGGGATTTTACAAATAAAAACTTATAAAGCTTTTATATTTAAATTTAAACTACAAATACAGCAGAATAAATGTTGAAAGAAAGGTCTTTATGTGCACCAGGTGGAAAGAATATGAAAAAATGTGAAAAATGGCAAAATGCTGCAGAGATAAATATTGTCATAAATTGTCTGCGAAAAGACCAGCCATGTTCTGCACTTGCTTTTCAGCTGTGGCATAACACAGAGGAGTGATTTTAAAAGCCACACATGTGATATACTCATCCATTTGTTTAAATTAATGATGCTTACCACATATGCTTGAGTCTAACTTCCCTACATATTCGGAACCTCAGCTCTCAGAAAGGAATTATGATCTTTGAGTTATCAGTGCTTTTACATTTACTGAAAGCATTGCTTGCTAGGACATTCAACACAGGACAATAAGAGAAAAAAAGAAAGGACAGAAAGTTAAAGACATAAATACAAAGAGTAATCAAGAACTGTGATAAATCAAGGTAGTGAAGGGAATGGAGAAGGGATGTAAGACATACCATATGCCACATGCCTCTGAAATTGAACTTGATTGTTCAGATGTTCCTTGAAAATAAGTAGTTGGTCAGATTTTCAAAGAGCTCAGCACCGGCTCCTTCTGTCCAGTTATGCATTAACTTACTTGTGGATAAGGCACTTTGGATAAACCACTGAAATAAGCTTCTGCTGACAACATGAAAAACCAAGGACTTTATCATTTCTATCGTGGTACCAACGTGTACCTGTCTGCATGCAAAATCTGGCCCTCTGCAATACATTCTCTCTGCATCTGAAGGTTGTTTAGGAGTATTTATCTCATTGTATAAGTTATCACTGCAGCCAAGTCAATTTATAATTGTTAAAAAAAAAGGAAAAAAACACAACAAAAAGACATCATCACTCCTAGTAGTTAACTTATCTTTCTGGTTTATAAGCCAAATATATTACTACAAAATATCCCAATGGCCAATGCATTGTTTCTATCTAATAACAAAATTTTCAGTAGATTGTATATGTAGTTCAACATGCTGCATTCTCAAACCTTCTTGATTTTATAAAAACTGCTTTTTATATTTGTGGAAGAAAATAATATGAATTTAAGAACTGAGGTAGCATTTGGTATTACATCTTTTCTTCTTATCAACAAAAAATCTTAAACTGTTTTCTGAAGGAGGCATAACTAAGGAATTCTATGTAAACTTTTTTGTGGTGTCTACTTTCTGTGAGGGGGTAATTTCATTACAGACCAATGAGCCGTTGACAAAACCCATCTCTACTTTCTGTTCAGTACAACATCAGCATAGTTCACAAAGTCTTTAAATGACAAAAAAAACCACCCAAGAACAACAAAAAAAATTCACCAACAGAACAATCAATCAAGTATGCACTGGAGGTAATTTTTCTTGTCAACAGTGTATGGATTCAAGAAAGAGAGATGGAGAGTTACAGTACAGCATTAGCTGGTGGACTGCAGAGATAAGACTGTTAGCTGAGAAAATATGGACATCAACAAATGGTCCCATTTGGGGGATGGGTAGATAATTTTTATGCTGATGATAATTTTCTGCAAAATGTGATGCATTAAACAGTCAAATTAAGTTTCCTATCACCTCAGACCTTGTCAATAGCATTCTTTACAGAGAAGAAAACCTGACCAAAACAAAGTAAACTAGAAGAGAGAGAAAATCTCTTCCATATATACTCACAGGATGACTCAAACTGGAAGGGAACTCAGCATCAGCTGTGAGATATACCTGGTTGCCCAAGACTTTACCCAGAGTTTTGAAAATCTCCAGGAATGGACACTGTATGACCTCTCTGAACAATTTTTTTCCAACATTTGGCTGTCCCTATGGGAGAAAAATACCTCCTAATATATAATGAGAACCTCTCTCATTTCAATTTATGACCACTGATTCTCCTCCTCCTGCCATTTATGACCATTACTTTTCCTCCTCCTGCCATGCACTACTATAAAGGCACTGGCTCAGTATTTGTGGTAACTTTCCCTTGGGTACTGGCAGGGTCCCTCAACTTCTCCTTGCAGGGAAAGTGCTCCAATCCTGATCATCGAGGTGGCTCCTCGATGAACTTAATTCCATTTAGCCATGACTTTCTAGCACTGAGAGGCAAACACCTGGATGAAGTATTCCAGATGTGGTCTGGCCAGTCTTGAGAGAAAAGGGACTAGTCACTTCCCTTGATCTCCTGGCCTTGATCCTGTTGTACAGCCCAGGATGCTGCTGGCTCCTTTACTGCCAGGCTTACACTAGCTCACATACAGTTTGAGGACCACCAGAGCCCCCAGGACATTTTCAGCAGACCTGTTCCCTAGGCAATCAGGTCCCAGCCTTCCCCATTGCCAGGGATTTTTCCCTCTCAGGTTTAGGGCTTTGCTTTGGCCATGGTTAAATTTCATAAGATTCTTGTTGGACTATTCTTCCAGCTTGTCTAAGTCTCTCTGGAGGGTGGTTCTGTACTTGAGTGTATTGTTTGTTCCCTCTAGCTTGATGCCATCTGTTAAATTGATGAGTGCACTCTGTCACCTCATCCTGCTCACTGATTAAAATGTTTTAAGGAACAGGTCCCATGATAGAGCCCCGTGATAATCTATTTGGTCCCCTCCAGGCAGAGTAAAACTACCTGCTGAGCCCAATCATCCAAACACTTTTTTTCTCCACCTACCCAGACTATAATGTCTCAATTTGGGTACAAGAATATTGTGTGAGACAGTGTTGAAAACTATGCTGTGTTTTGGCTGTTGTACCTAGTTTGTTATAGTGAGTGTTCAGTAGGACTTCAATTTACATATCTCCCTACATAGACCTTTCTCTAGAACTCTGTGTAAGAATGCATGATGAATACTCTTTCATTTTAAAAGAATTGGATCCATTCAGAGTCATAATTCAGGCTGAATGCTCAGCACATCATTCATAGTCATTGAATTTTAATTTTAGTTTCTTGTTCTGTATTTGAATTGCTACTGATTTCATGAAATTATACTACCATTGCCAATTTGAAGTTAATATTTTGTAGACATTAATGCTGTTGGGAAACAATGAATCTAATGTTTCTAAATGATACTTCTGATGCTTTATTTTTTTAAGTCATCACAGTTTTCCAGTTATGCTTTAAACTGTAGAATTAATTTCTATCAAGGTTTGGCTTTGTTTCATTAACGTGTCCTATGAAATACACATCTTGCTAAGGAAATACGATCAAAGGAAGGTGAAAGGAAATATAAACCATAATGTCCTTTATGATACCGGACAGAAGAATATTACTGTTGTTTCTGGTATAATTCAGACTCAGCTTTTCTATGTCTTTGGTGCAATACATACAGAATTTACAAGAGAAACAAGTTTTTCAAAAATTCTTAGAGTCTTGAGCAGCTAGATAAAATACATCCTTTCAAGTATGCTAATCAGTTACTAAGGAATGGCACCAAGAAAACTGTTAATTTTAATGTAAGATGAAGTCTTTATTGAATGCCTACCAGTATGTTATGTGACGAGGCACAGTAACATTAAAGACATCCAGTTAGAATATATAGACCACTAATATACCACAAAATATGCTAAACTGACCAAATAATGGAAAAAAATCTGTGCTGACTATTCATGATGCACGTTGAAACAGAGGCCAGAATCTCCTTTCAATTACGTCATATCAAATTAAGAGGAACTCTAAGGATGTTCTTACAATTATAAAATTAAAAAATTGCAGAAATGGAAAAGTACTTACTAATACAACTGAATGGGTCCATACCCAAGTTTATTTTGTCCAGGTCTACGCCGTTCCTTACGAAGAATTTCCGGTTTTCTATTACTCAAGAATATTAAACAAAAGATCATGAAACTTACTCAAAGAACATGGCTATCATTTTTAGTTTTTTCTTTCATCAGGAAACAAGTTTTTCAACCCTTTAATCCAAAATGGACATTCTTTAGAATTGCAATATGAAAAGCCTTTCTTTTATCTATCGACCTTCCTGTTATTTGATGTGTCATTTCCAATTTCATGTCATATGGATTAAGCTTTCTATGAAAATTAGTCAATTATTGCCTGCACTCTGTCAATAGTTTTGCTATCATGTATCAATAGTGATCAGACTTCTATCACGGGTTTTACCTGATCTGGGTTTCTGTGTTTTCTCTGGCATGACTGTATTGGAATTTCTTTCTGGTTCACTTGTGTTGTCTAATTATACCTTATGTAAACTACATGCAGATCTCTGATAGATGTTGATTGCCTCCTGGGCTTTCCTGTTTGCTTCCCTGCATCCAACTCATGCTGGGATTGCAAAAGCACTTGTGAAAAGAGAAGTCTCAAAACTTTGCACCCAAGATGTGGAAGGAGAAAGGAGGAGCAACACTTTCCCTTTCTGTATTTAAACACAGCAGATTAGGTCGAAAGCAGAACTGTATCCTCAGATACCTTTAGCCAAACAGTAGTCCTATGCCCACATAGGCCATATTCATGAGTGAACGTACATGCACACAGCAGCACATATTCTTTTGGAGGCCTTGATTGTTCTGCCTACTTGCTTTTACAAAGAATCTTATTGACTTCTTACAACTATGGTATACCTTGTGTGAGTTTAATTTAGATTTAGTTGGATACCTAATGACTCAATGCCTTATGTACCGTTTCTGTAAAATGTACACTCTAAAGACCAATCTTTAAATCCTGGGAAAATTTTAAGCAGAGTAACACAAAGGAAGCAATTTGTGGGCATTTTGCTCATTTTATTTATAGCGTATTTTTGTTTTTGAAAGTTACATAACAATTAATTCAAAAGACAAGCAAAAAAAAAGGGAATCTGCCTTAAAGTATCTGTGAGAGTGTATGAAATTAATTCTAAACATATTCTGCTAAAATGACATGATTATAAAGAAATGTATGTGTATAAGCTTCATTCATACTGCAAGTGATTTTCAGTTTTCTCCTGACTCAACTCTGAATCTGCCTCTTGAGAGACATTGATTTTGAAGATGTTGTAGCACTAACTCTGAAACATTCTTGATTCCTTTCAGTTCTGTCACTGAGACTGATAAGCCACATTACGATTTGGTGGCCATTTAACTCTTGTGAACTTGACAGTCTTTCCCCGGAGCAAGGAAAGAAAAAAAAAAAAAGAAGGAAAAAAAGGAGAAAGAAAGAAGACAAATGTGCTGAACCTCAGCTGTGCTCAAGATTGCTCTATGTATGAAATGCAGAGGTTTTCTGACAGCAAAGCCAACCTCTTTTCTTCTTTGTTACTTTCTAACTGAGGAATACAGAGGGGACAATTTTTGTTTTTCTTAAGGCTATGCAATTCAGACTTAGTCTTTGGAACAAAGAAATAATCTTTTCAAAACTTCAGTGTCAGGAACAGAGCTGTGCTGATTCCAACAACACATAAAATTTGGACATGTGACGTGTTTGCCTGACCAGAAGACTACTTCACAAATACCCAACTGACCTCCTTCCTCTTCCAAGCGGCTTCAGGGCATAAGCAACTAGTAAGTTTTCTACATGCTCTTTAATCCTACAGTAGAGGTCTAGATAGTGGAGATGAGTTTATAGTTCTCTGTAGAATGAAAACCAATGACATTTTCTTTTCCTTTTTTTTTTCTTCTTTCCAGGTTTGTAATTAAATTCCTGCTCTGCTCCTGGAACATGATTACTACATGCTGGTTATTTCATATCTGAAAGTCCCTACTGAAGAGCAGGGACAAATGTCAAGAAATGACCTAAACCAAGCACTAAATGGAACATGAGCAGTGTCAAGGGGAAGGCACCAGAAACCCCATGAAACAGTGGCTGCAAAATTAACTAGATGTATTTTGACAAAGTTCTGCTAAAAGATAAAACTCAGCTCATTTGCCCACAAACAAACTTCCATGTCAATTTTCATGCCCAAGAGCATTCAGGTCAACTGCCCAGTGCTGGCAGCTATGGCTCAGGATGAGTGGGAGGCACACACATGCATCCCACAGGAGCTGGAGGCAGTGGGGGGTGACACTCTCCGGCACCACAGGTAATGCTGTAAGTCTATGCTTAGGGAACTGAATGAGTCCTGGGATTCTCAACAGACAACACCCTTCATCTGCAGCCCAAAGTTGAGGCCAGGACAAGTTCAGCCTCAGTTTTGTGGTCCATGTTTATTTTTGGCCACTTCAAATGCATAATTAGCAAATGGATGGCTATGACCACTGCTTTCCTCTCCTTTTGTGCTTCAAGGGCCTGAAGAAACCTGTATGTATCTGTATTTTTGAACTGTCAAAATGCTGTACCATGATGTAGTTGAGAGAGTTACCTCAGGATCTTTTGTCTAAAAGTTATGTAAAACTCAGTATTTAATTTCATATTTCTCTGGTTTATGTAGTTAGAATGGGAGAATTTATTCTCTTAGCATAGGGTGTGCAACCTTCACAAAGAAACTGGAATATAATTATACTAAAAAAGCAGGTGTTGCTTTATCTGCATTTGCTGCATAACTAATATTCTGTGTAATACTAATTAAAGAGCTAAAATTCAATTAATTTAAGTGACATAATTTAGAAATTGTAAACAGAAGCAATAAAATGTATTAATTAAAAATGTGATGGTTTATCTTTTTGTGATACTAGAGTGTTGTAAAATAGAAATGCTATTACACCACGATTAATTTATTCAGAACCTTTCTTAGTTGAGGTAGTTATATTCAGCCAAGGTCTGTCAATACAATTTTCTATCAGTTGTCGCTTTATATCAGCTATAGTGAGTAGAGTTGCATAGAAAGTTATTGTCATTTGAAATATTGGATTTCTTTTAGGAAACAAGAAACCAACAATTATTGTTTATTATTTAACTTATGTTATTGTAGCTCTTTAGTATTGTGTTTCCTTGAATTGAATATTTCAGTATAATTCTGCTCTGCTGTATTTATGTTCTGATCTGTGATGTGGGAAAGTCCTCTGCAATTTCACAGCTTTATTACCTGAGGAAAAAAACTAAATAAAAAAGTAAATTTCTGTAAAAATGTATAAATATAATTAGAGCCCTCAGTCTTAGGGCTTGGAGAACTTTGGAATCTTTAAAGTATTTATTCTTGCAAAAACCTGTGAGTTAGAACACACATTAGTCATGAATAGCACTACCCCAAAGTTCCCCATGTCTGGACAATATAACAAGCATTGCATTATACAGAAGACTGGACTGGCTTGCCACCTGCATTCAAGCACACAGGAAGTCTCGGGTACAAATGGAACAGACTTTTCAGGACTTTTGCATTTCAGGACATTGCAGGTATAAGCACAATAAAATATTTCTTTACTGAGGCAAATCTGTACTTGTCATCTATAGGCTACATACGAATGCTACATATGAAGCAACGGATATAAAGAAGGCAGCTCTAGGATCCACAGGTCAACGAACTCCACAGATCATTACAGAACAATGAAAGGGTTTGGCCAAGGTTGTGTAGAAGATGACTGTACTGATTAGAAGAAATAGGGTGTACATCTCTCAAACTCCCACTGAGTACAATTTTCTGCCACAGTCTCACTCTTACGTAGAGTTAGACATTATTTATGGAAGATATACTTGAAAAAAAAAAAAACAGTGGATTTAGTAAATCATAAATTACTCACACATTCTGTCTTGATTCACCAGATAATTTCATTTGCAATATCTTGACATGGTTAACAGAATAGAATGGCATGATTAACAATCCTTTTACCTAAGTCAAATACGTAGAAAAATGCCTTAGGCTGTGGGAGTCCCAGATTCAATTCTTTACTATGCATGCATGAATGTGAAACTGCACTTCTCATGAGTTCCCTAACTTTGAATTCTGGGTGGGTGCTTTTCACAGATTTTTCCTGCTGACACTGTCACATGTCGTGGGAAATACTTAAGTTTACACTGGAGCAGATACTGCTGAATGGAGGTTTGGTATCCCAACTAAAAGTTTTGTACACATACAAGAAAGTTGCTTCTGATAGGTATCTGTCAGATAAAAAATGTAGAAAAATCCTCTAAAACCTCCCATACAAGTTTTTGAGGTACAAAAAAAAATACCAAGTCTTAGGAAAAAAAAAAAAAAGATTTTATGGTGTTGGCATGATTTGCTTGCTCTTTCACTAAGTTAATGAATATTTAAAGTATTTAATGTAAATTAAACCAGCTCCAGTAGAAGAGAATAATGAAATACCCTCTGAATATTGTACAATATGCTGGCTGAGACAGTTCCTTTGAATATTACGTATTTCACATTGAGATACATGTAGAGAGATGACAAAATAGAATACAATCCTACCCTGCTCTCTGTTCATGCCTTAATTATTAGAACATAGAGGACTCTACCTACACATACATATCCTTTTGCTGTACGCTGTGTCAGTATAACTATTTTGACTTACACAAAATGTAAGAAAAACATTTTGGTTTCAGTGGAAAACAATTCAACATTGTCCAAAATAAAATAGATTTTTCTCTTGCTTTGATAGACAAAGTAAAAAAAAAAATTCACACATGTGTGACTATGAAATTTTCACTGTTTCCATTTATTATTCATGACTGGATATGTTTGTCCATCTACACAAACAGTATTGTTTTGGTTACATAATTTATTTTATTTGAAAAAATGTAAAGATTAAACATCCTTGTATCTTTGTATCTATAATGTCAGGCTTGTCCCACCTTACATGTTTACAATGTAGGCATAAATTTAACAGTTACTAACCTTATAGTGGGTAGAGAAAGAGTTAGTATAGTCAATAGTGTTTAAGGAGTGATTTATCTAAACAAATTCAAGAGTGCACTTTGGAATTAAATGAGTTGGGCTCCCTGATTCAGGAAGACCCAGGTATATTTTTGGTTGCTACAATCTACTTCAATTAGGAAAAAATTCCTACTACAGAAATTCTATGTATGCTTCTGAAAGGACTTGAATGAGAAACAATAGACTAATTCCGTATCCATCAGATATACTAATATCAGCTGCTAGTAAGAATAACTTAATGCAATATTTCTGACACAAAAAGTTATTGAATACTCTTTTTAAAGTATATTTACATGGATAATAATGTAATTAAGACAATTGTCTAGCTTCAGAACACATTCCCTTAAATATAAAGAAAATATCATTAAAGGAGTAGAAAAGAAGGGGGAAAAAAAACCATGCACAGACCTAGGAAATGATTGGTTTAACTGCAGCTTCTTTGTTGACTTTTTAAAAAAATCTGTGTAACAAATTGCTTTAATATTCCTTGAGACAACAAGGTCAAAGAAACAAACATTATAGACAGAAATTTGAAATACATTTTATTTTTTCATAAGTGGTTTTATTTAAGTGCTATATTTTTTTTAAGATTTTTCAATCTTTCTTTTATATTATTTCTTACAATTCAGTTCTACATTTATTAAGACATCAACAGGTTTTATCTCATAATTGATTCCAAAAAGTTTAAGGTAAGTTATGTGAACTATTTCGTTTGCTTTCTTGTGGTACTTAAATACCTCATACTGCTGTGAGAAAATTTCAGTTGCAGTCTATCTGGAAAGCTGACAAGAAAACATTTATACTCTTTGTGATCTGTTTAGAACATGCCAAAATCCACCACTGTTTTGCTTATTTCAAAACAGCAAAAGGACACCAGAGAATTTCTTTCTATTAGCTATCAAAAAAGCCTTTGGTCACTAGAGATCTAACCTGCTGATTAAAGAACACAAATTCCCACAAGTTATTGCTAATTCTCATAAACTTGCCAATATCTCAAAGATTTTGCTGGATTCGGTGTGGCCTAGCAGATTAAGTAAAGGTCTTAAAATTATGACAAAAATACTGCTATAAATATATGACTCACTTTTTTTTATTAATCATATACAGATTGGTGGCTGCCCTGGTATTGTGTAATATAATGGATAGATAGGTTTTCATCATTTTTTGTTCATATCACAAGCTGAGATGCCTGGGGTCATTAGGTATGGTAAAGTATACTTCAAGATTCTTATTAATAATCCTTTCCTACTTCTTGTAGTTTTTATTACCACTCTTGTAAAAATGAGGTGTTATTCATGCATTGAACAAATAAAATTAAGCTCCTCAAAATTCAACATTATAAAACCAGCAGGAACTGTGTGGTAGTTAGTAGACTGTAATTTAGTGGGAGTTGGAAAACGATATGGAGGACATTGTAAAGCTACTTTAGATTAGAAAGAAAAAATTAGTAGAGTGGGAATTATAGAAATGTAATAAAATGATTTGAATTGTCTGTCAACGAAAGAATCAAAATTTAAGTAGTGTAAGTCCTGAGGGTTACTAATCACTTTCTTTTTTGTTTTATTTCTTTGTTTGTTTCTTCTATGATATTCTTGTAGGGCTCAAATTCCTTAGTATTTAGATATACAAATAAAAAGTAGTTGATTTGGACAAAAACAGCCCCAGGTATTAAGATCCATCATTATAAAAATGATGAAATCTGAAAACATTCTGGAATTTGAAAAATACAAAAGGAATGCCTTATTGAAAGAACGGGTGATTTTGAGTGCAGATGCTTTTCATTAAAGTCAGCGAAGAAGCTACCAATATCTTGAAGGAGAACAGGATAGCGGCTGAATAGACGTTTGGAAAATAGTATTTACCACTATTCCCTGAATGTACATTCAGTGAAATCAATTCAGACATACTTCTGTCCATTCTACCAGTATATGAATCATCAGTTATATTGGGATGGATAAATTAATTTCAAAATATTATTTTTCATGCTGGAGTTCATGTCATACTCTTTTAGTCAAAAAAAAAAAAAAAAAAAAAAAAACAAAACACAAAACCAATATCTTGAAGGAGAACAGGATAGCGGCTGAATAGACGTTTGGAAAATAGTATTTACCACTATTCCCTGAATGTACATTCAGTGAAATCAATTCAGACATACTTCTGTCCATTCTACCAGTATATGAATCATCAGTTATATTGGGATGGATAAATTAATTTCAAAATATTATTTTTCATGCTGGAGTTCATGTCATACTCTTTTAGTCAAAAAAAAAAAAAAAAAAAAAAAAAAAAAAGACAAGGCACTAAAGCAGTTGATTAAACTAGCAGGCAACACTGTTTACTTATTAAGCAATACATAACACTATGGCTGCATTCTGTCAGAGAAAATTTACATATGTATATTTGTTGAGCAGTATGTTATCCTTAAGTCTAGAATGAAATATAAAAACATACAGTGCAAGTTCGGATAGAACTTAGTCCTTCTGTTTCCAGGTATGCTGGCTCTACAAGCAAATCCATTTGTGAAGCTGGTTGATGACTATGTAAGCAATTATAATTTCAGTAAGGATAATTTGCGTTTGAAATAAATCACTAGCAACCTGTGTAGTTCACCTTCAGATGACTTGCAGGACTAGTTACTAATTCCTATATTTTATTTGATTCATGCAGGAAGATCAGACTGAATATACTCCTTGTTGACTGTATTCACTCCTCAGCCACAGATGACTGTACCATTTGTTATACAAATCTTTCCTTTTGCAATATTTTTTTACTTCTTTCCTAAAAATCAGAATATATGGATGTGCATTTCCATCCTACAAAGTCACACAGAAAGACATAAGCAGGAATAGCATTAAGTTTCTGTATTCAGTCTCATCAATCTATAGGAAAGATAGATATACTTGTCTTTTTGGTTTATGTGAATTTCTGGAACAATGCAGATCTCAATCCATACTTGCTGAGAAAAATGGATATATCTTCAATGAAATTAAAGGATTGAAAAGATTACTTTGATGACTAAGGATATTTTACCATTCTATAAGAAAAGTCTATCTATTAAGCTCTAACTTTTATTTTGTGAGTAGAGCTTGGTATTTCTGTTCTGTTCATTAGGACTTCCATCCTTATTCACATAAAATATGATCTCACTAAATTTCATTATTATTATTTTCTGTAAAAGAAGTATTACACAATTTATTCCAAAATCAAACTGGTGTTAATAATTTAAACAAGTCCACATAGCTTATATGACTGCTTTTTAGTTCTTTTATAGTTAGTCTACATCAACCATATAAAAACATCAGATTTAGATTTTCCTAAAAGACACACTAACAGTATTAGATATTTTTCTCCAGCTTTTCAGTAGCTCTGAAAAGAAATAAAAATGCAAAAGTACATTCAATACCAAAGATTATTTCTGAATCTGTCAGCTTTTGTTTTCTCGGCTAATGACAAGTCATTTTATGACAGCTCTGAATTAGATTTATAATGATCTTTTTCCCTACAGTCATTTAATTTTGTTAACAATTAATTCATTTTCATATAAATTGTCATATGCTGTCTCAAAGTCTGAAGAAAGTTTTTCTACCATTTTTTTTTTTTCCAAGGCTTGTGTGGGGACAGGTGGTTCTTAAATGAGCATTTTTGTCATAAGGAAAAATTATGCTGAGGTCAATTTCAATATTCCAGTGAATCTGGTTAGATTCAAGTGGCACCATGAAGATTCAATAGAAGAAATAAATTCCTGTCACATTTGTGTTCAATGTTGCAGTCTAGTTGGAGATTTGTCCATTGCGCATAGACTTAACACGAAAAGATTCATGTACTTTACTCCTGAGGCCAAATTCACTAGCATAGCCATGCTGCCATGCACAAGACAGCAAATAGTGAAAAAAACATTGAGAATTATGCTGTTGTAATATGAAGTAAGTGTAGTATCATTTTCAAAAGTGAGCAACAAGAGGTGACATGATAAAAGACTGAAGGGTAGAGGGTCTCTCCTCATGTCTTTGCTGTTCCTCCCAGCAAAGGCTGCCTCCTTTGCTGGGAGGAACATGAGGTCTCTGCTTTCTTTCTCCACTCTCTTGGGATCTGCTTGGGTATATTTTGGTAGCTTACCATACCCTACCTGCTTCAAGCCCAGTGTGAAGTCTGCTGCCATTTTCTAGTGATGTAAAAAAATGACATTCAGTGGCCACAGCCTGCTCCTCCATGGCAACATGATGCTTGAGAGCTTAGCTGGGCTAGAGCAGCACCGAAGGGGCTCAGCAGAGTAACACACTGCAAGCAGCAATCAAGGAGGAAATCAGGAACCTTTTGTGATGAAGATTTTACAATCTAGTTTGAGTTCCTTCTTTACTGTAATGTTCTGAAACTGGTTTTCTGACACTAACATTATCAGAATTTGAGGTACTACAATGTACATATTATAACTAAAGGCAATCACATGCCAAGAATGTGAACTTGTTGAATTCCTTTACATTAATCATAAAGAATAAAATATTATATTCCTGGCAGTTCAGCAGTTTATTGTCTATGTGTTTAATATTGGCAGCAAATCAAAGATACGTATTGTCTCTGACCTCATGAATGTGTTTCATCAATTTGCTTGTGAGGAAGAGTTTACTAGGATTAAGTACACATTACTATCATGTTGGCTATCATAATAAAGGTTTTTTTTTAATCAAGTTTCAGTCATTTTTAAAGGCTTGTTAATGATTGAGCCTATTTTTCAACTATGTTAGCACAGTTAGACATTTGTATTACCAGATCTGTCATGCATCAGTGGTCACTTTGTGGAATTGTATGTTCTCTTGCTTAACATAAAACACTTGGTTTATGTTATGCAAGAGATGCAAATGAAATAAAAATACAAAACTGTATTAAAGCTTGACATTTTCAATCTGCAACTGAACTTCATATAAAGTATGATGTATGTTTAAAGTATTTAAACACTATATAGCAGTGCAAAAGTTTAAATGAACTAAGGCCTTATATTAAAATGAAACTTTAAAAGTGCAATCACTGTTTCAGAGGTTCTCTAAAAAAAGGATTTAAAGCCACTGGAACAATAAGACTGAGGACTAGTTATTTAATACAGGGGAATAGGGGTAGAAAACACTTCTAACATCCAGCCCTGACCCTTTTTGCTTGAGCTAGTACACCCATATCAGAATATGCTTTTAAGTTTTTTTGGGGAATCAAGAAATTAGGAAATAATACAATAGTCCCCTCTGACTTTGTTCAAGGAACTATTCACTTGTCAGGCTTTGTATTCTTTTATTAAGTGAAAGTGGGTAAGAATAGGTCCAGTTAACAGAATTACCTGTATAATAACACCTGTAAATTTGAGGAATGGCAAATGATGAGGTTGGACTTAACCTCCACCTGAGCTTTCTTAGCTGCCTCTAAGGCTGAAATGTCAAAAAACAGTTTAATTAGGAAAGAGAATTTCAGGAACGGTCTTAGAGGAATCTGTGAAAAGATCTTCCTTCTCACATCAACTAGACCTTGCTGGTTCAGATGTCTTGGCAACAGGAAACAGGTCTTTGACGTTTATGTCAATCCTGCGTGTCTGATTTAACACTTTGAAAAGCATTTGTGTTTGAACAAGAAGCACATCCTTTAGAAAAGGGAATAAAATACTGAAAAGAGCTATATTGTAATACTAGCTGATAAATTTTTTTAGAGAGATATCTACCCAGACAACAAGGACTCAGATCAGTTTCCCACATACAGACATCCAGTAAGACTTGAGGCTACCTAAAGTATCTAAGACATCCACATGGGGTCGGTGGATGTAACCCACTTGGTTGTAACCCCAAAAGAAATTTCTCGTTCCCAAGTTACCATTTCCCATCATCTTGAAATGCATCTGGGATTTTGTGACAAGCGTTATTGCTGATTAACCCATGTCTGATATGTGTATCACTTCTCTTTTCCACAATAAACATGAAGAAAGAATATTTATCAATGATAGATCAATACTTGAAAACATGCCATTACGATATTACTTTGTCTTCAAAGTAGGGAGTTAACAGTTGTTAAAGGCACAGATTTAGTACTTCTGTTCTATTGCTTCACATACCTTGGTAGTGCTGTAGGCCTAGTTTGTTTAAACATATGCATTTGAGTCCATATTTCACGTATGTTCATTTGTCTACTGTCTGTCAAGCTAAACATTGCTACCATTGACTTCTTGAAAATAGTCCTGTCCTATTGTATCCTTGAACAATGTTTCCCATGATTCTCATTTCATAACAGTAATATTACTAAAAGATTGAAAAAGCCTCATCCAACTTGAAGACATGGTTGAAGATATTTCAGCTACAACAGCTTTATTTGAAAAGTTTACATCATATGTGTACCTTTATTTGTGCCTATTTAGTGTTGATATCAACTAAGCACAAAAAAGAATAGATAAAGAAACTAGATATTCCAATTCAAGGGTGCAGTACAGAATTCCACATCTAAGCCCTATGTCCTTGGAAACAAAGCTGAATTTACTGAGGCAATGGTGAAACTCTCAAAGAGTTAAGTATTTGATTGGCATTACTGATTAGAAACTGGAACGCCTGATGTGTATTTCAGCAATAGTGTTTCAATAGATCGTGCTTGAAATAATGTCACTAATCTTCTCCCTGTAAGCTGCAAAAATTATGATTTTTGAAAGCTTAAATGTTCTCATACATAAACTTTCTTCCCCTGTCTTCTGTTAACCTGAGACATCACAAATTTTAAGAGTTTTTGTAATTGGTAGTAAACTAGTTGACAGATAACTACTAATCAAGCTATAAAACCAACAAAGTCAGGGCACCTGACCAGCAGAAAGAAGTACCTAGGTCATCTTCCAGCAGATTGTGTCTGTGTGAGCAAATAAGACAGTCCTGATATATAACTTCTACTTTTGCCATAGAAGGCAATTATAATCAGTAGAGAAAAATGAGTCTTTGCACCAAGTTAATGGTACAGTTTGTATCCATCAGGACTATATTTCACAGTACTGGAACCTTCTGTTAGCGCTTCCAATGGGACCAAAAATACAGGCTACATATATTACTTTGATTACAGTAACAAGCCCCGTATACTGCCACACTGTATACAGACATAACATAAAAAATGAATGGACTTTTGTCAATACTATCTGCATCCATTTGAGAGCAAGGTATTCTCACAGCAGTGGTGTGGTTTAAGGTGATGATTATTTTCACTTCTCCACCAAAATTGCTATTTCAGAAAACATTTTTTTAGAATCAAATTTATCTAGCATTTCATCTTCACTTCCAAGAGCATTGAATCTGCACATGAAATATTTTAAATAAAATTTGAGGTAACAGTGTAACCATTTTTCCAGGTAACAGGATATAGGAAGTTGTACAGTACTTCAGACGGGGTTTAACCCAGGTTGTTCTAACCCTCCTTAAGTATTTCATTTAATACATCTTTATAGGTGAAAGAAGACCGAAGAGCTTCTGCATTCTAGTTCCAGCCTCCAAGATCATTAATGCTGCTGCTTTCACCCACAATTCTTTTCACATTATTGTGATATGTTGCAGTGCTTCTGAAGAGGGAAAGGGAACTACCTGACTTCCCTTCCATATCAGTTTTACTGACAGGATACATTGTGCTTAAACTTCTTTTTTTCTTTTTTTTTCTGTCCATAGAAAACCAATTTTTTGCTTCAGTTGTCTTGCCCAGCAACTGCTTCAGAATTTTTTTTTTTTTGCCTCAATTTCCTTTTTTATTTTTCCTTTGTTTAACTACCTTCAGTTTTGCTAGCCAATTGAATGTTTTTGAACTTTAAAACATATTTAGGTCAGCTCAAGAGAATGTTATCCAGTTTTCCACTGGACTTCAAGGTATTTTTGTTTTCCTAGGTGTTTATGTGCATACCTCTGTCCATGCATATATGGAAGAAAAAGACATCATTAGAGAATGTGCAAGGAAAAGCTATTCTGGTATGCTCAAGATGTCTGTCTAATTGCATACTATTGAATCGGAACCATTTTTTTTCTTCCTCCAATAATTAAAAGTAATTAAGTGTTGAAAATCAGTAACAATGATCTTGAAAAAATGACAGCAGGGCTCTAGCATGGCTCCCAGCTAGCTGTCATTATCAGAGCACATTGCTTTGAAGATATATCACTCAATTACTTTACCAAATTGCCATTTCTCTGTTAGTTTTGTTTAGGGTTAGCTTGCAGGGAAAAGCAATCATGAAAAGCTATCTAAAGAAAGACATCTATGCTGGGCAGGCTTTTTGTAATTGATGGAAAAGCAAGGATATTCCTTGGTTTGGCTGGGCTTAATATACCTCTCCCAATTATACTTCTGAGCTACAGTGAACTGAGTAACAATACAGTTAACTTGGTGGACCCTTGATCTGTCTTCTGGTTGTAGTAAAGATGCATTTTGAAACATTGTTGTGAAGGGAATCTTTGCTAGAATTGTTATAGACTCACAGGCTTCTATAAAAATACATATTCAAAAGATAAAGCCTGAGATAATGGATAAAATTAAGCAGGATCATTGATACAGGATTGATACAGGAGATCATTGATACAGCTTGTCTGTTGGGAACTGCTAGCCTAATTTTTTTGTTTCTGTGTACAACTATCAAAGCATTTTTTTTAAATGTAGAGTTAACACCTATGGTTGCATTTTTTTTTCAATGAAAGTTTCAATAGAGATTTCAGTGACTGACAAACACTCATAAACTCAGGATCATTAAACTGTGAAAAACTTTTGCTCTGACAGAAACATCTGGTGACAAAATGTTCAGTTACCCTGGTAAACTAGGTTTTATGTTTAAGTTCTGAAGAATACAGCAAAGAATGAAAATAAGAGTGAACCAAAATATCTACTAAATAAATAATGCCTAAAATTTTATATCAGATCAAACTGGTTTTATTATGAATGACTACAAACAGCTATAGGCTGAATACATTTGATAACGTTTCTGTATGTCTTTTCAACATGCATTTAATTAAACAGAAGTAGATTCTAAAAATGTCTGAAGACAGCAGACTGCAAAAAAGCAAGTAAGCTGTCCCAGTAATTTGAAAATGGAAAGGCTAACATATACTTCAGATCTCACTCTATGTGCTTTATCAGCTTGGGACTGCAGTTTTCATATTTCTTATGTCACTGTCTTGGGTAGCAGGAATATTTGCTATTCTCATTATATCAAACTTCCACTGAAATCAGTGAACATTCTGCCTGAAGAAGAATGTCAACAAAAATTTAGGGCCCATATACAGAAACAATGTTTTCTTTGTTCTCTTTCTTCCTTCCATACTCATTTCTCTCTCACATTTTTGAGATTAGTATCTTGTTAATAATTAAAATACTCTTGATTTGGTCTGTTTCAAGCTCATTTTTATTTGCCAAAAGTATGGTTGCAGTGTTAATAACTTTTAAAAAATTACTCCTTACGTAGTCTTGCTCTGTTTCCTTTCCACTCTTCCTATATCAGTGTATATTGAATGCAATATTATGACACATATATCTCAATATCTCCAGATATTAACCTTTATATTATTTTATTACTGCTCTTTTCATATTTCTTCCTCTTTTATTAAATCAAAAACTATTTTATACTCAGGGAAAACTGCTTAATTGATCACAAGAAGTTGTTGTTTGGAAAACCACATTTGGAGAATATTGATGTTACTACACCTCCGAGGTAGTAAGTTGTTGGAAATTTGTCTGTTAATAGGATTGTGGTGTCATTCCATTTATTCTGCTATCAATAGTATTGAATTCTCCTTTAGGAGATTTGTGTCTTCATCTTCCTCTTCACATAATCTATATTTACAGTAGAGTTCTTTAGGTTGGTAAGATGGCTATTTTTCCTTTGATATTTTCAGGTCTGTCATCTGTAAGTGATTAAAATTATTATAATTGCTTAGGTCAGTTCAGAAACTCTATATGCATGTATAAGAATCAAATAAAAAAGATGTTATCATATAAAGAAGATATGTGTTTAATTACCATACTTAGTAAGGTCTAATTTTATCCAAATTATTGTATGTTTGTACATGTCACAGAAAGATATGAGTTTATTCAACCAGATTTGGCATCAGCTGTATTTTAGCTGTCATGACATCATATTATCATGATGCTGTGTCATTCATTTTGAGGTTTTCCGTATTTGCCTATGTGTCACTACCAACTTTTTTTAAGGGCATTTCCAAAGAATTCAGATATAACCCATTGCAATAATGGTAAATTACGTAAAAATGTTGCATGAAAACAGTGAACTGGGTGTGATTCAACAGATACATTGATTATTTATGTGAGTCTAACATGTGCAAACATTCACTAGCTTCTAATTTTTAAGTAATAGGGCCTTTTCAACTTTTAAAATGTATTCAACTACATTAACATAAAATAAAATAAAATAAAATAAAATAAAATAAAATAAAATAAAATAAAATAAAATAAAATAAAGTAAAATAGTACTTACCTTTCACATAAAAAGATGGTTGCATACAGATGATTTTTGTTTAGGTTGAAATTCAATCTACAATCATATCAAAGTGTTTTGAATACTTGCTATGCTGATGAGATAATGAAATGAAAGCTGTTAATATTTTTTCACATCTACATTTGCCAAGTTTGAGCCAAATATCTTTGCACAGCAGCAAGTGCAAAGGGATACTGACATTGCACAAGACATCAGAGCACTAATTTAGTAATAAAAAAAACCCCAGCAACAGAAAAATTACTGTGTATTTTCCAGGCCTAAAATCAGACTTAGCATCTAAACCAGTCCTGAAATATTGCATAAGTTAAATGGCTTCCATTTTCAAATTCACCACATGAGGTGAAACACACGATATAGGACACTTACCAAAGGAAGTGCAGAAAATAGCAAAGCTGGTCTTCTCCTCAGCACTAGTTTGTAATTCGGACTGGTGCTATTTAACATTTCCCGATCTTTGAAGATATGTGGAATATATTTGCTTTACTTATTATGTCTATGCCATACAAATGTTTTGGAAAATCTGCTGTATACTACTACACTTATGTTTTTGAAACATTCTTACTCTCCATATTTCTCTTCTATAGAATCTGACTTTGGATTATTTCTCCCCAGATGTATAACCTTGTACTTTTATGAGCTGAATCATCTTTTTTTTTTATTCCTGTCTGAATTTCTACTATCACTTGTTAAATTGGTCCCAATGCTTCTCTCAAAAATAGTCTCTTTATACACTGTCCTTTCAGAATATAAAATTTGAATAAAGGACATGCAAAAATGAATAATGATTTTAGCAAAATATTTCTCTGTTAGAGGCTTATAGAAAATATTTTGAAGTGGTAAACCTACTAGTTGGGTATGAACGACCCATAAATTACAGTAATATTTTAGAGCTTTTTAAACTGTCTCCTTGCAGCAAGGAATACTAGATACATTTGTTACCTAGGTTTATCAACAATGCAGACTGTATAAATCCTCTGCGAGTACAATTTGCAAACCAGGTACTGTTGTGGTAATTAATAGTACTGAGATTGCTTTTCTCTTGTACAGGTATACGAAGTTCCCAGTTAAATAGCCATAAATGGCAAAATGCAAGATCATACATTCAGAACAAAGACTACTAATTGCATTTTGAAGGGAGGTACCAAATTGTTACTGTAGTTTTGCTTCTTATTTGTTAGTGTAAGTGTGGATCTCATATGTTGTTTATGTTGTATAGTTGAACAGCAGGGATGCTATGGCAAGAAGGCTTCTGGGTAATTCACAACCCTGGGTACAGGGAGAAATAAGCCAGAGGTAACATATGCTCACATCTTTGGGTGACCATTATGTGGCAAATTTCTAGAACCATCCAGACACATAACAACATGTAGCTGATTAAATCAGACAGTTTGGCCAACTCTGACATAGTGTTTGGGAGTACATCTTGAGATGACTGAATGTATGCATCTTTTTGCTTCTTTATACAGCATGAGTAAGACCTACTGGAAAATTAAGAGTTGCCATATTCTGTTGCCTCTGGAAAAAAGTAGAAATTATTATTATAGAGTTGTAAAATGAGCCTACGACATATGGCTTACATAGCTGATGTAATCTGAGGTGATGAAGTAAACTGATTCATTACTTGACTATTATAAATCCATAACTAAACATGAAAAAGAGATACAATATTGCTGAGCTTTCTGCTGAAGTTATGACAGGGTAAAAGAGCCTACTGTTGGTAGCCACGTGCAGTCATGAAAGAGACACATTCTTGGCTGTGGCATTAGCACAATTAACTATTTACATGTACTGGTATTTATGATAAACTCTAAAATATCATTCTGTTACATGCTTTTTATTCTTTCTGCAGTCATTCTAAGAGTAAAACTGGATGCTCAAGGTAATCTCTTCTGTATGAGGAATATATGTAGCTCTGAATATCTCCATTCACAGTAGACCAGTAACAGAATGGATTTTTCACAGTATCTGCAATATTATCACAATAGTTTTCGTTCTTTCTACCTGCTGGTTTATTCATCAAACAATATTCTGTAGCACTTCATTTTCAGGCATTGTGAAGGGTTATACAAATGGTCAGGCATATTCTTTTGTTGTTGTTGCTTGCTTTTGTGTTTTCCTGAAGTATCAGGTAGCTGAAGGAGGTGGCGGTGAGGATTTAGAAAAAGTAGCCTTGTGATTCTCTGTTGGTGGGGAATCTGTTTTCATAAATGTCAGTGTGTTTTGTATGCTTACCTACGGGCTGGACACCAGACACAGAACTGGAAAGATGTGTTCCCTGAGATTTACCATGCCTTCGAGAGGGCATCATTTTCATTCCAGAGTAGTCAGAACTACTTTAGAAATGTTGATGTTTTTTTCTGAAATGAAAAAAAAATCTTTCCACCAAGATAATACTTTTTGCTGTTCACTTATTGATCACTAATGCCTTCTCCATTTTATTGTTTGTTTATATGGTTGCAATGTTTAAAAAAATAGAACACTTTAACACATAAAGGTTTTCTCACTTTCTTCACAGAAGTTATAAATAAAATAAAATTGACTGGATTTCAAGTTAAAAGATGCTACACCAGCAGCCATATAGGAATAAATGTCAAGCATATTTTCAAGGATTAATGTTTTTACAGTCAAGAGCTGAGATATCAAATCACAGATATCTGATTCACAATACCATTTTCTTTGTCCTTACACTTACTTCCACTGCAGAGACTGAAAAAAAACCTATTTGCTTGTACTTGCACTTTTCCAGTCCAAGAATAGCATTAGAACTCCCAAAGCAATATTCTATCTGTGCCATTATTCTTCAAAACAAATTTCTAAGGTATTTAAAAGTTTTACATACTTGATGACATGTCCAACCATTATTTTTTGATGCAGTGGTAGACTTCTTTCATTACTTATCTAAGCATTTGTTCTTTAAGTACATGTACTGCTGTCAACTTAGTTAATCAATGTTATAGCTATATTAAAAAATAATTTAAAAAAATCTATCCTCTTTCCCATGGTTTTTGCTCTGTTGTTAATTTATGGATTTTTACTGGTCAGTCCAAAAGGACAAATTATTTTTTACCTGGCATAGTAAGATTTAGCAGTTAATTATTCAATTGGAATATGTCTTTCCAATTGAAAATGTAATTTCTTCAAGGTCATGAATAAATGCCTAGATGATGTAGAGGATAAAGGATTACTTCTTTTGGTTTCAAACAAAAAAACCAAAACAAATTGAATGGGCTGTAACAAATACCATGACTCAATGTAAATATAATCTTTAACATGTTATTTTAATACAATAACTATTTTAACACAATATTAGACACTTGAAACAAAATGTACTGCAAAACAAATATAGATACATATTTTCTAATTCTCCATACTAATATATGCTTTAATAATGAGTATTAGTGAACAGGAAACACATGTCCAAAGAGTATTTAGCACTATGAAATGTTCAAAGTAAGCAATTTAGTGAACTATTTCTTTCCTCTTTTTAGAAATTATTTATCAAAAAAGTTAAACATATTCATTATTCATCACTTACAACAAACTTTTTGTACTACCTCATTTCGGTCTCTTGATTCTTATACTATGTTTCAAAAGGGCTAATATTCCATGCCACAAAGTCTCAGGGAGAAGTATAACCTTTTTTAGGTGTATGCATTTTTGTTGTAGCCTTGGATTGCACAAATTATCTTGGGATTATCAGGCTATTTATTTACCACCAGTGAAAGTACTTGCTTGCATTATAGAGAATTGTTTCTGCTCTCTGCTCTTATCACAATATTATTTATAAACAGGAAAGAAATCAAAATAACTTTAAGATGTTTACACTACCTCTTCTGTCACAGATCTTTGAACAAATATATTTTCAAAAGCATTTGTGAAACTTTCTCCCAGACAGTATTCTCACAGATAGAATATAGCTAAGTTAAAATTATTCGTAGAAACTAATAACAATGGTTATAATGTCAGAGTAAATTTTTTGTTTGAAATCCAGCAAATACTTAAAGATCCCTTTTGTAAGTAATTAAGTTTTGACAGTCATTTATCAGCATTCGCCCAATGCTGATTGAGATGTTCTGTGTTCTTAGTATCTTCACAATGTGTTCACAATCTATCTTCTTTGTGTTCTCTGCAAGAATTTATGCTGCAAGAACATGATCTTGGGAGTAAAGTTAACTAAGAGGATGTTGATCAAAACCTACTGTAGTTTATGTAGTGTACAAAAGGACAAAGCTGAATTTACAATGTTATCAACTAGTGATGATTTACACAGTAGGTATACTAAAGTGTGGGTTATATAGCTTACTGATTTTTATTGTTAGACCAGAAGAATCCAACACAAGATTTCAAGTAAAAATGTATTAGTCTTTGCTTTGGATACTATTCTATAAAACATTTCTCCCAACTCAAGAGGAGTTATTCTTTACTTATTTTGCACAATTGTATTATTGCCAGAACACTTTAACAACATGAACAAAGCAAAAGACTGAGAGGAGTTAACCAGATGTCTTGCTTAATTACAATTTTCATTTTTTTCCCTTGCTAAGATGGCACTGGTTAAAAAAAAAAAAGGGAAAAAAAAAGGAAAAAAAAGGAAAAAAAAATAAGGCAAAAAAAAAACAAACAAAAAATGGAAATCCCTATTTATCCTTCATATAGAAGGAGAGAGACAATGAAGAAAGCTAAATTCTGCAGAAGACAGCGAAAGAAGCATAAAGGGAGGGAGAGGTGTTTGGGCACAGGAGGTTTCGTACGGTTAGCCTGATCATCTAGTGAAATAAATTTGAAAAACAGAAACCACCATATTAAAAGTGAAATTTGCCAATCTGTTACTGCTTGGTTTACAGGAAGAAAAGTTGATTATTTTTTTTTATCTTTTAAAAGATTTTTTCTGACTTTCTACTTGTCTTCATATATGTGTACACTGAAATGTTTACATAGATTTTTATACTGAAATATTTCTAATTTTTGAGAAACATGTTTTTGGCTCCCCTGAAAGATATATATTTTGCAAAGTATGTCTTTCCTTTTTCTCTTTTGGTGCAATCCATCAATGATCCAGAGTGCTCTAAAAATGAAATTACAGTGTAAAAAATTAAGCTAAATTTTCTCATAACAGCTTTTCATATTATTACAAATAATTCCCCCAAAACTTCTCAGGAAGTTACCAGTTTCTGTGGGAACTTAATGGCTGCCAACTAGGAGGAAGTAACTGTGTGCTTATTCCTAGTTTAGTACAAGTTTGAGTGGTACAAGCATTACAAGATACAAGTTAAGGTAAATGAAATGTAAAAAGAGAGAAGCAGTGTTTATTACTTAACAAAACAATGTTTATCCTTTCCCCAAAAGATTTTATTTGCAGTTAATAATATTGCAGTATTGAAGATTATTGTATTTTTCATTCTTCTTATCCTTTAAAAAAGAGTTCACTCCATGCTTTTATAAAAACCCAAGCTCAGGTACCTGAACTGCCATTAACTCAATGTACTATGGATAACTCTTTCCACGTTACAACAGAAGGGCAAAAATCTTGCTTGGGTCACCCAAGCATGATAGAGATAATGGAAAGCAGTGTTGCATAGTCAGTCTCAGAAAAAAATGCTTGTTAAATATATAATTCATCGTATAGTTTATTGTGATCTTTTGTCAGGATAATGGTCATGTGGGCAACTATTTCTCTCTAATGGGATGGTTAGTCACTGTCTGGATGGTAACAAGAATCTCCATTGCAAAAGTCCTTGCAATGGCAACTTCAGCTGCATTAGATGAGACTCATCAAACTGCTATTTTCTTGTATACAACTCAGCCATGGTCTTATAAGACTACTCCAGTATATGCACAATCAGCCACTACTGATTATCTTAAGCTATGTAAAAACATCTACTGTCTCATCTATGCACAAAAGATCGTCCTATATAACCACTCCTGAGCCTACAGGAAGTTTCTACTGACTATTTAAAATTATCTGTGTGCAGCCTAGTCTATTCAACAGCAAGAACTGTCTGGAGAACTGTCTAGGATAGCCAGAGTCTCCATCAAGGATATTAATCATCACACTGAAACATACAAGTAGTACTTATCAATTAGCAAACACCACAGGGTCTGCTTGAAGGAGTCTCCAGGATCATCCTAAATCCCCATCTGTCAAGGATCTGCAGCTTTGGTGAAATGCTTTGGTGTGAAGGTATTAGAAGTTCAAGCAACCACCATTTCTCCAAAGAATTCTTCTCTCTAATTAGTTTCTTGTTTCAGCCACGCATCTGGGGAGTTCTTGGGCCACCCAGGGAATTAATGACTAATTGCACTGAGCATGCACACAGGAAAAACCCTGCAAAAAACCCAAAATAATGTATGTAGAGGAAACTTGATTTTCATCCTTTTACTACAACTGTTAATTAAATTCCGTAGATGTTGCTGATGTAGGAAACAATATACATGAATATTCTTAATTATGTTGTATCATTTTCATGCATTTAGCCCCCTCCGTTTTTTTTGGCTACCTGACTAGTATATAACACTACAAATATACAAATAAGATGAACTTAATAATCTTCCCTTTTTTGTCAAATAGGTTTATCCCCAAATATGTGGGAATAAACTTGAACATATTACATAACACAAAGAAGGAAATGTTAAAATTACTTTTGAAAACCAAAAATAAATGAAAGGAAAAGGAGTTAGTAAAACCTGCAAGTAAAAATACAGCTGTAGATTTCTTAGTCATACTGTTGGTCGTAAATTATTGTAGTGATTTTGGCATCTTTTTATAACTCATACAGTTGGAGACATCATATGGAATTGCTTGATAACTGTTTTGTTTAGTCTCTGTGAAATAAGCCATCTGTTGTCCTGACTGCCTTTGGACCTCTCCCAGATTCAGAGCAATCAAGAAGCAGTAACCCAAAGAGGCATTATATAGGGATAGAATTAAGAAGAACAGGGAAAAGGAGGAGATCTGAAACCTCAGAGAATCACATGCAAAAATGTGAACTATTTGTAGCCTGATACAACCCACAAAGGGGGAATGGGGCCCTGAAGGACCCAAACCCCAAAGTGTTCAAGTCGGTGTTTCTGGTTTTGCAGGGACTGCACTGTCCAAAATCAAGACCTGTCAATCTGAGCACCAATAAATTCTGGATATGCTCGTTTACTTGAAACTTGGTTATGGTTAAAAAAAAAACATGAACTATAAATGGTGAGAGGAGTCCATTTACTGAAAATTTTCTGTGTCATAAGAAGAAGGATACATCTTTCCCATGTTCCGTGGGAAACTGCATAAAACCTAAATACTGGATAAAATTTACCTAGGCTTAAATAACATACCAAAAAAAGGAAAATGAAGAGAATCGTTGTGCTTTGACTGCTTTAGGACATATACTTAACTAAAACATTCACGTTTCAGATTTATTTTAGAAGATAATATGCAATAATTTCTAGATTTCAAATGTTAGAATAAATGTATTAGGATACATTAGCTTCCAGCAGCTCTGAAACCTACTTATTTTCTCTCTCATTTCCCAGAACAATCCCTGAATAGATATGTAAACCTCTAAAAATGGAGCTTAATGCTAAATACAGGAAGAAACTCTAAGTTCAAAATCTGCAAAGAATTGTGTTTATGTTTCAAGTGAACTGCCCACTAATGCAATGCATAATATACATCCTGGAAGTTAACTTTCTGCATAAGTCCATGCAGGCAGAATGCATTAGAATAGAATGTATTAATGATTAGAAGTTCATTTAATTTTAAGACAAATTGTTTTTGTCAAGCATTTACAGCCATCGAAAAGGTGAGTTGTAACAAGTACTTTCCCAAATGATCTTGCTTTTACTGAAAAGTATTTTAATTAATTTGTCATTTATAGTATTCTTCATAGTTGCTACGTAAGTGGCTGATCAATGAACTGCAATTTATTAAATTTAAAAGCTGTAAAAATTTTAGCAAAGCTCGTTGGTAAGTGCAGTAAGTAGCTTTCATACTTTTCAAGGAATTGTTCTGATTTTTAGAAAAAACTTGCTTTGAAGAAAAAAGATGTCTTTAAAAATTTTTTTAAATACCTATTTTTCCTTTTTTATGGTATTAAAATATACTAAAATTGCTGGGTTTTTTGTTCATAGACACAAACTCATGTATACATATACTTATGAATGTATATATTGAGACTTTTTTATGTTTTTGTTGAGAATTTAACCAGTTTCTGAAATTCTAAATTCCTTTCAGAAATAGGAAATGTATGTTGTGGTGGTCACAGCTCTGAAATAAGCTGGAGAGGTGTACAAGCCAAAACTGATGTGACTTGAGAGGGTGTGCCTGCATCATTATGTGACAAAAATGTTTGTGTGGTGGTGCTGCATGGTTTTTAGTCTAAATCAGCTCTACCTGCTAGCGCAAGCTCAGTTGTTAAGTGAGTAAGTTATTAATACCCTGTGAGCTGGGGACGTGTACAGTGAGAAAGAAGCTGAAGTCTTTTCTGTGTCTGAGTAAGACACCCCCATCTATCTTCTGACAGTTTTAATAACTGTTCTTTTGCATACTCCAAAATCAAACTCTTACACTTGAGCTTGTGTGGGATGCCTAAGGATTTTCAATTGTCATATTTAATTTCTGAAGAAAGAATTGGCACCAGATGTTAATAAATTTAAAAGTGTCTATAACTATTAAAATGACAAAAATAGAACACCACTGAATACGGTTTGAAAAATATGCCAACAGTTACAGGTAGGTCATAAACTTCTAAGGAGCTGAAGGAAGGTTTGCTCAGCTCTGCCTGAACAAAAAATGAAATTCACCCTGCCAGGACTTTTAAAAGGACTTCTAGGGGAGTATGGCACTAGAAAACAATGGGTCTCTCTTGAATTGACATCTAACATGACTTCAAAAGAGTTGTTTTTTGCTGATATCAAATTTAAGCAGTACGGCATTTTCCCTGTCTCATGTAGTTCGCATTTATAATTCCTTCTTCAGACTATTTTAATCTTTTCTTTGGCCCCCAAACAACCTCTTCTTCAGAGAAGGTCCTGGTGCAATGCCCTGTGAGGTCAACAGAAGTCCACTGACCTCATTGGATTTTGGTCCAATTAAGAGCTTTATCTTTGCTTAGTGAAGTGCCATTCAACAGACTTCTTCTCCTGAGATGCTTTAGTGAAACTGTTTCTTGTGTTTCTTTTCAATGCTTTCTAGAACTTCATCCCACCGTATTTATTTATTCTCCTCTCTTATCACAGTTTCTGTCTACTACTTGCATAAGTATAATAATGGTGATAACCTGGCTAGACACGAAAATAGTTAGACTGACTTTCATCCATCCTGCTCAAAATTATCTTTTAATTTAAATCACTCCCAGAACAGGGTAGCTGATAAAGTCTTATGACTATTGCTTCTAGTAAAGTTTAACCTATAAAGAAAGAAAATAAGTGCTAAATTTTGTGCTTGACCTCACAAATAGTAATGATACAGAAAATTAGTAATCCTTTAGTCATTTGTCCCATATTGTCAGCACTAATTACACAGCTTTTCTGTCTGTGCTTTGTTTATTTTCATTGGAACTCTGTTAGAACAGATGTATTTTTGAGGAACAATTTCATTTCCATATTTAGTACTCCTCTGATGACGTCTTTCTGTGTGAGATGGACTAGGCCTTTAATTTCAGGTACCACCACAAGGTGGCTGCAACCCACCACAGCCCCTTTCCTGCTCTGTGATGGAACCCTGAGGCACGTTTGCCTGGGTGCAGTGATACACACATGTGGGTAGGATCTGTGAAAGATGTCAGCCATGGATAGGCTGCTGCTACCACCAGATCTACTCTCACTCCCCGGTGACTCCTGAACCACTCCTGAGAAAGACAGTTTCAAGAGCAGGCACAACAGGTCACACACAGCCTGTGATTGCTGGCTGAAGGCTCCTTATGTAGAACATGAAGGAAAGGCCAGAACAGATAGACCCATTCTCCAAAAAACCATTCACTGTCTCTTTCTCAAACGAAATCATGAATTCTTAGGAGAAAGAGGCAGCGCATAAGGGTTTAGGTATCCGGGATAGACTCTAATGAGCATTAGCTGAGCTACACCTGCTAACTGTGTACATGGTAGTTGGCACACAACTTGTAAGTAAAATCTATCTACTCATATGTTATTCTTTCATATGAAAATCAGTACATTTCACCTCATTTTTGCTTAGAGCCAGCCCTTAGATTCATGTACCAGCTCAGCTGATTTAAGATTATTCAGATCTGTGCCAGAGCCCTCATACAGAATAGTATAAAAAGGGGGAAAAAAAGGAGATAATCAGTCTCCCAAAACCACGGTGTTTGTGAGTATATCAGCAAGCTCCTACAAAGCCCCATCAGCTTAAGCAAGATTCTGAGAAGATTTAGGCTTCTGACCTAGAACAGATTTTTTTGAATGGAAAATTCCATGCTCATCACAGTTCACTTGTTTTAAGCCAGTATTTTTATTTGGTGGTATTGCATATGTGGCCAGAAGATTAAACACTCTAAGTCTCCTATGCTTATTTGAAGGGATATACAAATACATTTTGTGTCACTTTCATACAGCTTTCTGCTAAGAACAGGCTCTACACTAGCAAATGACCTTTCATTGATTTATTCTGGAACTGCATTCCTGCTTTCAGATGAGTGCAATATGATACAGCAGAGATTCAGCTCATAGAAGGAAAACACACAGGAATCCATTTAATTCATCAAGGTCATAAACTCACCGTTCCTGGCTGCACAGTAGATTTTTATTTTTTTTTCAAAGCTAATTGGGCTTAGAACTAGGCTAGTGATTACACATCCTCTTAATCACAGGTGAAGAAGCATTTCAAGCTGGGAATCGTGCCTTTACACCTACTCTTGCATACTGTTTTTCCTGCCAATGTTCCTACTCATCTCCTAGACTGGCATGGTGCCTTCTTACAAATTAATTGAGGACTTTCTGAATAACATAGATGCCAGTCAATTATGTGTTTACAAAAACAATCTGCATTTTAGTACAGGTGCTGAGTCATTATAAAGAGCTTTTCTGTGAGTGTGACACCAGAACAGACACATTGTGACCCTTTTGAACTGCAAACCTTGATATTTCTTTTAAAATTGCCACTTTGAATACGTTCAGAAAGGTTAACATAAATGTCGGGGAAATATGTAGCTGCAATCAAGACAGATTATGTTCTTGGGTTTGAGTTTACAATAGAATACCAATGAACAGATTTTAAAAGTTACTGTTCTTTGTAAGAAAAGTGTTTGCCATTGTCGTGACAACACTAAATCAGAATCTAACATGATTTAAATAGATGGACAGATGTACCAGTCCAGGAATTGAATTTTTGTAAGAGTGATATTAAGACTTTTTTTCATGCAAGTGCACTCCGATTTTTTCAGTTGGGTTAAAAGGTGGCTTGAGTGAATGGAGGAATTTAATAAAGCACTGTTCAGAGCTAATAATTATCTCCATTCTGGAATACTTTATAATGGGAATGGTAAGACATATTATGGTCTAATTTTTAGAATGTTTGACTTTGATAAGTGTCACAAAAGATAAGACCTACTGGGCTGTTACATAAGTGACAATGTCCTTTGTAACCAGACTCAATATGTGAATTAAGGATTATGTATATCACATGGGAGGAAAAAGACTGCAGCTGAGGTGTGGTCTATTACAGTGTAGCAGCTAAACAAAAAATTGTGATGTTTTTGGTCAGAAAACTTCTTAGGAGGAAGATGTAGAAGTTATTTGTGGAATTTTAACATAAAGATGCATTTCTTTTTATTAATGAAACCAGTCTTTATGCAGCTTTTTAATATTTGTTTATTGACTAATAAATCTGTGGTAGCAATTATCTTTCCTGGTTTGAAAATACTTAATTTATCATTGAAAGGACCTTAGTTTTCTGGTAAGATGAACAAAGTTATTTGCTAAGCTTCTTGCACTGGGTTCTAGTAGTACGCTCCAGCAAGGCTACTGGTGAGAGGCAGGGTAAAACGTCCTGCCATCTATTCTGCATTCCTAATTTTGGAGTACAAATTTGGGCTTATGGTAGTAAAACTGTCCTAGAGGTTCCCAACAATGGGTTGATTTTCAATGAGGAAAAGTACTTTTCTCCTTTTTTCTGTTTAATCTCCTGCTTCCATATCTGAATCTTCCAGGATACAAGGGCCAGTTTCTTGCCCTATTTTTTTCATCATTTTTTTTGTCCAGTAAAATATTTTAATACCTAAATACCAAAGACTTGGATGCCAAATGATGCCCAAATCCAACATCATAATGTTGAAAATTCCTGCTTATTTACTATGTAACTTACGTCTCTTCTTTTGAAGTTGAAGGTTATTCAGAGTCTTCAGAGCTGTGATTTTGCATACACTTAAAGATATCACTTAAAATTGTCATGCAAGACTGAGTGAATGAAGCTTAGCTGAGCCTGAATTCTACCTAAGATCTAAAAGGATAATATAACATCAAGTCATAGAAGATCGTGATTTTGGATACCTGCTTAAGTAAAGAAAAGAGATGCTAGAATAATCAGTCCTTTGACATCATGCGCTGAGATTTTCCTTGCCGTGGTTTATCTTTATTTAGGAACATGCTGGTTGAGATGCTCTCTCAGAAACAGGAAGTGTAGTTCTAGCTTCTCCTCCTTTTGTTTTTGTCCTCTTTCCAACAGTATGTCTTACACACCGAGGTGAAAACATAGCCTGCTAAGATGGGGGTATTTCTTTCTTTATAAAGGCAGTCTTCATTCCCTTCGTGTATTAAAAACTGAGTTTTTTAAAAAATCAAATAATAAAAAAGCTGAGATTTAAAAATAATTTAACCTAGTGATCCAAACAATTTGTTTTGAGTACATTTTTAGCAAAACCGTCTTTATAAAATTATAAGATACTTATAGATGTAGATGCCATGGTATATTATTCTATCTAAAATTAAAACTCATTATCTAACCTGAGACTTAGAACCACAGTTGGAAAGCTATAACTTGTGAGAAACTAATACTGCACAGCAAGAAGCAATGCAAGACCTGGAGACATTCCTCTGAAAAATGGCAACTACAAGATATAGAATGCCCTGTTAGTAGGCTCACTGGCCTGTTGCAAAATGAGTGCTTTGTACTGCTTCAGTGTACCCTCCATTATTCTGGGCTCCTTCTGAAAAATCCTTTTAAATCTTTCAACCACAAGGACTGAATGGCTGTTCTCAGATACACATTTTCAGCTGACCAAGACAAGGAATGGAATTCTTATTGCTTCTATTTGGCTTCTAACTCTTCCAGATAATAAGAGAAGGTGAAAATTTGAAGTTGCTATTTATCACTTTGACTATAGTATTATTTCTGTTAAACAGATGGGGGAATTGAGTTGCACTGAGGTTTAATAGTTTATCCAAGGTTACACAAGATTATTTTGAGAGGAATGCTAATAAAAGATATTACAGTTTTCAAAGCATGTTTTGATTTCTTCTTCAATAACTGCTAAATATATCCAAAGGTTCTTGTAAGCCAGACTTGTTTTCTAAAGGGGTTCAATCACTTCATAATATGTTGTATAACTTAGAAAGCAGTTTGACAATGGTCTTGGAAGATGGATGTTATAGATGGATTACCCATTTCAAGCAACCTACACAGGAGACAGAATAACAGATTGAGTATTCTAGTAAAACAGTATGAGAAAAACAGGACAAGTCTGTGGAGCTTTTGAAAGCCTATTTGAGGAAGTATTTCTTCTACCTGTACACCTTTTTTGTTGAGGAAACAAGTGGGGAATAAATGCATTTACACTGAAATCAAAATCGTTTATCTAAAATAGAAAGGGAAAATAATTTATACACAGTGGAGTGGATTTTTTGCCATTTCTGTGGGTTTTGGTGTTTGGTTTTATATTTTTGTTTATTTGTTTTTTTGTTTGGGGTTTTTTGTGAGAACATGTAGTGCATTCCATCAGAAAGGAATGTAGGATTATAGAAAAAAGTTCTTGGTACTGTGGAAACTTTTGTATCTATAAAGAAAGAAGAGCATGGCCTATGGAATTTCTTGATAACTTATGTGAACATATCGGAAGTATTTAGTAAGAAGTGCATTAGTACTATTTTAGTAAGTTCCTAAAGAAGATCCAAAAAATAATAGAACTGATTTTTATCCAAATATTCAGATGAAATCTGTGTGCTTCTAAGGCAACATATGTTGGTGAGTATGGGAAGAATGATCACATAGTATTCTAAATGCTTTGAGTTCAGGTTTTAATAAAGACTAATAGTCTAACAATAAGCCAATATATACTCTTTGAGGAATAGTAAATTAAATCATCTTGTTTTTCTATGATGCATGTCATGAAATTCTCATTAGCTCTCATTGTGTGTGGTTTTGCAGGCCCTGTACTCTGTGGGCTCCAAGGAAATCATGAGTTCACAAAGAGGAAAGGACTTCTTAAAACCTTGAACTGCAGCTTATTTCCTTCTACTTATCTTCCTTTCAAATGCAAAACAGACTAATGAGCTGGCTCAAAGCTGAGGGTAATAGTGAGTTCCTAAAAAGCATTCAGCATATTTTGGGATGCATCTGAACTAAATTTTGGGTTAAAAAAAAAACCTGCTTGTGCATTTTACCCCAAAATATTACAAGGCCTATCATCACCTATTCTTCAACAAAACAAACAAATATATAACGTCATCTATCTTTGAATCTGAGCACACAGTAATTATGTTTCAGATTGATATGATGAACTTTTAGCGTAGTCATTTTATAAAGTGCTAAGAGATACTGGCTCAAAATAATCCATCTGAACTGTAAGGCTTAGCTTTATGTATCTATTTTTTTTCTTAAGGACATTGGTGTAAACTCTACTCCTAGTTGACTTTGAAGTTCTGACATTAAAATAGCCATACCTCGGGGATTACTCTTTTTTTTTTTGGTAAGAGAAAACAGAGGCAGAAATGGACCTGAGATTTCATAAAGAATTTAGTAACAATCTGTATTTGTTTAATCTTGGATACACCAGTTTCAGTGATTGTTTGTATCACTTACCTACATTGAAATACTTCAATTTTCATATTGTGCTCAGTGGGATATAAGAAAGTTCAAGGGTGCATATTACTTCCATGGAAAATAAACTTTGAATACTTTATCTAAGAGAGGGGTTCCAGTCTATGAAGTTGATAAAGCATCTCTCAGGCTTTCAAAGCTTGCTGTTGTATTTTCTTGTTATAATCCCAAGCAGCAATTTATTGCTGGTAAAAAAGAATTAATCATGACATTTCTCAAAAGATATTACCAAAGCAGTAGGGGGAAGCTGAAAAGATACAATGAAAAATGTACTGTTGCAAAAGAAGGAAAGCAAGAGTTCAGTTACTCTGAAATAGTTACTACAGTATATAAATATAAATTTTGCATTAATAGAGGAACTTTATAATTTTCATGAGCATAAGACAACACTAATTTTTTATAAAATAGGTGTTCCATGGAGAAATACTTTCTTCTGTGATAATGTAAAATGATATGCTCTTTCATCTGTCAGCATAGTTTATCTAATACAAATCAGGGTTGCAAAAGAGAGTTCATGTTATGATCCTACAGCAGGGTCCTTTATATTCCCACATCTATTGTCATTTACTTCCAGGAAACCAAATATACCTGAAAAATATTTGCATATTTGATCACGCTTTAAAGACGTCTGAGGGTTTACTGTGTTTTCTCTGCCCTTTCCTTTTCCTGCAGAAATGAGTAGGTGTGAGAAATTACTGCATTACTGCTCATAGATATTTCAGACATTTTCCAAAGGAAGATTGTGTAGGGTTTTCCATTGTCCACTGATTTTCCATTTATTCTGCTCTGCCCATTGAAGAACCTGGTGAGATTACACAGCTCTGTCTTGTTCATTGGTTCAGTCTGATTATTAGTACTAACTTAATGAAATTTAGGACAATATTCTTAATCTCCATGATTTTGAATTTCCTTCTCATAACAGAAGCTGGGGAAGGGCAATTGATATCATACAAAAAAAACCTTTTAAACTGGAGTTACAATTTCTGTATGTTCTTGTTGTGCTGTCTTTCTGAGTGCCTGATCTATTTTCTCTATTCCTTGTTTGTTTCTGGATAAGCAGAGAAAAAACCTATTGTGCATGGCTTTTGTAGGAGATTTAAACATTTATTAGTCACTGTCCTATACAGTTTCAAAATCTATAAGCATAGAACATATTTTACATTGGTAGAAGATAGTAAAAATTACCCATTCTAGATCATTGTGAAAATTCCCATATTTTCTGTATATTTTATCCTAGGAGTATATTTGATTTCTAGATTAGATTGCTACTAAATAAGGTACGCTTTATAAGTGAATTGAGGTATGAAAAGATTAGTCTTTAGGGCTCAGGAACTGAGATCTTGGAACAGAGTAGAGGAAAGGCAGATATCAACCGAGAGCCACTGAAGGGGGTGGTCCATTGAACATTCCTAGTGCTTCTCTGTGGCACAATGGTGGGATCTGGTTCCTCTCAGAATTTGCCTCCAACAGCCACTGTGTTTAAAATCTGTCAGGTGGTTATGTTGTTGGCTGTGTTATATTATAGCTTTACCATAAATTATCGTCTGAGTCTGAAGACATCTACAGTCCTGCAGGGGAAAGGTCTAAACATAAATTTATGAACCCTTCTAATTAGAAAAATCATGCGATTCAGTACTCTAATTGTTACTGCATGGAGGAGGTATGGTTTCTGTTACCATAGACCTGTTTTGACGATTAAGTTGTTGCTTTATCTGAAATAACCAAACAGCCTTTAGGTTGATAATAAAACTCTAGACTGTGGTGTCCAGGAGGGGCATTGTAAGCGCTGACCTGATGAGTCATACTCTTACTTTTTGTCTCAAGCAGTATTGTGCCAGACTGCAGTAAAAAGTTCAGCAGAAGTTTGGGAGAATTATTTTTTTTCTCATTTAGCAGATATTGTAAAATGTGGTGGTGAGGCACTGCCAGTAGAAGTGGGATGAATATGTTTGAATCTGCTCAAAATGTGATGGAAGCTGAACCATGGTTTCAACTTCCAGTACGTTCTCATGCAGGCAGTAATGTGTTCTGTGAAGGGATAATTTTCTTCTGCCTGCACTTTAAGGCAGCAGTTGACTTTCTACCTCTTTATATGAACTATTGTTTGCATATATTGTGGGTATGCTCTAGGCAAACTAGGAACATCTGGCACATAGCAGAGAGCCCACCCAGCTGGGGTTCTTCTTGGCATCAGATAATTGCTAAGCTGCTAAACCATTCCACACTGTGTTGGTGGAAGGAAGAATTTCACAAACCACCCTATTTGCAGAGCCTATTTTTTGTACCAGCAATGCCTGAGAGTACAATTGCAGGAGAATAGGAGAGGTCTTGAGAGTACAGGCACAGGACCACACCAGAGACATGTGAAGTATAAGAACAAATCATAAACAGTCAGTTACTGGCTCTCCAAGAAATGCAGCCTTGAGAGGTGAGCCAGTATTAGAGTGTAGTGAAGAGAATAAGCAACTATGAATCCTAAACTTCCCATATGTGGTGAAAACACAAAGGAAATTACAATGCTCCAGCACTATCTCCCCAGTTAAGGGCACTGTGTCTGGTCAATACTGCTACTTATCTGCTACTTATCTCACATTTTTAGTAGGAAAATACTGCTTTGACATCTTTTTTCTTGCTTCTTTTTCTCATTCATCACATTTCTCTAGTACATATCATTATTGATTTGCAAGGTTTTCTGTCATGTAGTTGGGTAAAGTATGTTAGAATTTTGAAGAGCCATTTGTCTGCCTGTGTAGGTTTTCTAGAAAAAAAGAATAACCCAGAATACCAGATATCAGACCAACACCTTATGGGAAAGGATGAGAACATCCTGTGCTGGGTGTTTGTGGAACGGGAGATGATTTAGACCAGTTTCAATGGTTACTAAACTGTTCTACAGGTATACTTCTGCAGCAATTAAGGTGATTTCTTTTGAGATTACTGCGTCCCTATTCCTCTCCCCTCAATCAACCAGTCTGTGATGTATCCCCTTCCTGGCCAGTTGGTGAGCCAATACAGGAGCAAGAAGGATAATGGAAGTCTGCAGCCAGAGGGAAAAGACTAGTGGGCCTTTCTCCAGCTAGCTACCTCATGGTGACATGCGTGATACTCAAGTATTTCCTCTTGGCTTTCAGTGATGCCTCATTGTAAATAACTAGCCCCAAGACTCAGATAAGAAAAAGAAGAATCTTATTTTCTGTTTTAGGTTAGGAAAACATAAAATAAAGAAAACCCAGTGTCAAATTTGCTACTTTTCAAATAATATTACAATGACTCATAGAACTAAGATGAAAAAATTTTCCTCAGCTGTCAATCTTACTTATTTGATTCCTTGTGCTGTCAGTTTTCACATTCATGAATATCCTACACGAGATCTGATGAAAGCTACGAGAAATGTTTGATATTGGTTAAGAAAAGGGCCTAGGGTAGGGAGACTACCACAGACGGATTTGCTGGAGTAAGCTGTTAGCAAATCCTGTTTCTGCAGCAAATTCTGGTCACATTCAGTTTCTGGAATTCTTCAGTCTGGGGAAAATACAGAATCTTTTAATCTAGCATAAAGTATGAGACAAGTTGCTTAATGATGCATCATAGCATCTTGCATTGAACAAGAGCATTTACATAGTCAGGAACTGCTTCAGCAACACAGCTTGTACTTCTGAATTCCAAGTAGATGCACATATTTTCTCTGTGGGCAGGTGCAGTTCTGTGGACTTTATCAACTGACAGAGATTAACTGGCATAGCCATTCTAAAATAATTATATTCTACTACGATTTCCTTAATAATATCCCCTTAATAACTGCTCTCTTCTGTATTGGTAATATACACTGAAGGGGACCTGCTTCTGCAGTTACATTTGTCTTTTGAATGACAAAAAAAAAAGAATAAAATGGTGTTCAAAAATAACAATAATAATTTTGTGTATGTAGCCAACTATTCAGGAATGATGCTGTCAGGAAGATCAAAGTTTTGTCAGAAGAACACACACTGAGTATCATGGCACTTGTGAGCAATGTTCACTTGCCATTTACAAATTGTAGGAATGAGGGAAAGAAGGTCTTTCAAGGTCATTTCTGTTTCCCACAAATTTTATTAATGATTTTTATTTTCATCTCACACCCCCACAAATTAGTGGATTCACAAAAGTTATTAAACTTTATTTTTTCTCTTTGTCAATTATGTAGTTGACAGATAACTTCCCAAATATATTAAAAGTGTAAAATCTTAATATGCTTCTCTTAACAAAATTAATATATGCGTTAGGTTTCTGTGTAGTATGGCACAAATAAAGGTATAAGCACTGATGAATAATTCACTAGTTAACCTGTTATAAGAAAAATATTTCATAATAAGAGAAGATATATGCAAAAGCAATCATTATATCATTACATGTTTTACATGGCTGAACTATATATTGAAAAGTGTATTTTTAAGTATAATCAAGACCAGAGGAAACTATTCAATGAAGCAAATCAAAATGCTTATACAGAATCAAACAAAATCCATCAAAATTATGGAACAATGTCAATCTTAGGGTAGAACGATGAATGACACAGCTTTTTAAAGTCCTTTCAGTAATCTTGTGATTCTATTGAAATAAGCAAATTAATAGAATCCTAACTAATACATGTTCACTGTATGTTAGCAACTGGCCAGAAACAAGTAAAAATAACAATTGTATTTTAAAAGTAAAATAAAACTTTCAGGAATGGCATCAGGGTAACTGATGTAACATACATCAAGTTACTGAAGAGGTATATTTTTATGATGTCTGCAAGAGGAACTATTTCTTTTCTCTTACTTCCCCATAAAAGTGATGTCTGGTGGGTGTAAAGAGACTTACGACAACATCCCAGAAACTCCTTTACTTAAAGCTTATTCAATGCTTTTTCAGTATTTTGAAGAGGTCCAATATTGAGTAGGGCAGTGTTAATATCTCCATTATACAGATTAAAACTGCAGAAAAATAAAAATTAAATTACTTGCTCTAAATATCTGACACATTATTGTGACTCTATCTAGGTCCCCAGGATCAAATCCAGTATGGTATGAAGCAATACCTATTCCTTTACCCATTTGTCTGTACAGTGGAAGATCAATTTCCTAATGGTTGTTCAGAGCACAGACTAGAGTTCTGTAAATCAGCCTGACCATTAAGAGCCTTTGCCACCATTCACTAACATCTATTAACTTCAGGAGGTTTTAGGTCAAACACTGTTCTCTGTAGAAGGGCTTTTAAATAGCTGCTGCCAAGTTTTGCCTGTCCTTGGCATAAAAATTAGTTTTTGCATAAGCTTGGGAACTACAAAGACTTCCAGGAACTCCTTGCATGTCATCTTTACCAAGCTAGATTATGAAGCTCACAGGTCTCAAGAGACCAAAATACACATTTCCAAATTTACAACTGGTCAGAAGGCAAATATATGTGAATTGCACACTTGCTGGTGCCATCAAGGCATATTATACAAAGAAGTCCAGTATGTCTGTCAGAATATGCATTGAAGGAAGGGATAACAAATGCAGTGGTCATGCCTCATTCACTATGGTATAGTTCTCTTGCATCTAATATATAATGGGAGGTGATAAAGAGCTAATGAAAAGTGTGGATGTCACATCTTTTTTCATCAGTCTATCCTGGAATAAAAGGTAAAATTTTCTGGGTTTTGGTACATACTGGTCATTACACTGCCTCATACAAGAAAGGTAAGACTTCGACCCTCTTGCAATGTATGCATCCTTACTACTAGAAGAATTCTATTTCACATTTGACCTGCTGCTTGTCTATCTGTTGTCGGTTCTATATACTTTTGCTTTTTGTTTCTGTCCGAGAAACAGGGAGTTTCTTTGCTGCAGTGCTGCTCTTTAGCCACTATGCTGCTCAAACAGAAGAGTATGAAATGACTGGAGGGTAATTCATGTGTATTTTTCTCTCGTGCACACATGCACTTTTGCACTAAGACAATGTGTAGAACAAGGAACTCTACCATGCTACTTTTATCTAGGAACTTTTTCCCTTGACAAAACAAAGTATCCACTGAAATATTGGAGATGTGTTCTTCAAGACTGATTCCAAAAAGAATAATAATAAAAAGTATATATGTTATATATGCATACATAAAAATTAACTATTTGTATTTTGAGCAACCTCTTCACCCACTGAGCTGGAGGTGGGATGATGAAAATTAATGCTTTTAATTATCTTCTTTCAAACGTTTATTTTCTAACATATCACTATGTTGTTATTGTTGTTGTTCTTTCTAATAGGTATTATGTTTTCCTCACCAAAGATAAATTTTTAAAAAATCCTTTCTTTCTTTGCATAAATAAACCTTTTCAAGTTAGATCTACAAAGTACAAACTTCATGGTGTAATAAATATGTTAATTATTCTTGTATGTACCCTTCAGGGGTCAGATCTATGGAGAGAACCCAATGGGACTGCATGCTGAAAAAGAAAAAAAAAGCTTTAATTACTGTTCTGCATATCATTTATGGGTCAGTGGTAAAGAAAGATGCCTAGGGAATCTATTCTGCATATACTCATGTTTATTGGGTGAAATGTTATGGTAGCTTTAAACTAAACTTTTTCATTTAATCTTTTTAATTAATGAAGTTGTAATACTTGGAACATCTGAGTGTTCTGTGGATCTTAAGGCCATATCTGTGGCCATTTGTGAACAAATTTAAATGAACTCATCTAACCCTATTGTTTATGTTAATAGGCTTATAAATCTTGATTACATCCAGGATATCTACTCAGACACTGTAGGCACTTTGCATTCTCTGCAGCAGACATTTGATGCTGCAGTTCCTTTCCTCAATCAGATTAGTAACGCTGTACTTACTAGCCTTTTTTCTGTGTTGCCCAGCCCAGCATAGAGCAAATGAATATGACATGATTGCACATTTAAATGATGTTCATTCACTTTCTATATGCTTATGCTGCTAGTATGGTATAGGAATGAATGCTATTAGATTGCACTGTTGTTGTCTTGTGATGAAGAAAGATAATGGAATTTTACATAGTTATCCTTGCACAAAGCTTCCAGATATGTCTAAAGGTATCTTCCAGAAAAAATAAAGATTTATAAAGGGAAAAATTAAAAAAATGAATAATCAATTTATTTTCTTGATAGCTTGCCTCAGACATAAATTTATGTAAAGGTTACAGGGTTCCCATTAACCCTATTCTAATCTGTACAGCCTCAGATAGGGAGTTTTGAATACCCGCAGGCTTTACAGTGTTCACAGCAGATTCCTGTGGCTTTACTTTCTTTCAACAGTTAATCACCCTTTTATTTAAATACGTATAACTGTGTCGTTACAATTGATAATAGCATGACAAGCTTAACTTCTGAACTTCTACAGTTCCCAAGGTTTACAGTGTTGCTGCTACTTCATGAACTTAATCCCTCATAATCATGATGAGAAAGGGAGATTCTGTAAGAAAATAACAAAAGAAACTAGTTTCTGCAGACAGAATTGCTAGTATGCAGCTTTGCCTTTATTTTATTATGTAGGCTGCAGTCACAAAGCAGGTAAATGAAGCATGATGCCTTTGTTCATGTTTTAACTTGGCACAACACAAAAAACAATTACTTCAAGTTTTAGAAATTGAGATTAACCAGGAAGAAAAATTTGTAATAGAACTGGTTTTAGTAAAATTTATTGATTCGTAACTTTTCTTTTTTCCTCCTATTAAAGATTTTTTCTGAGTGCAAGAAAATACAGGTAATTGAACTGAATTGTGATGATACAAAGATTTCTCTATATCCATGTGGGCTGATGAGTTCCCTAATAATTGCTAGTTCTGTGTAGAACAAACTTAAGTGACACTTGATGCAGTCCTGAGTGATGTGCTCTGGGCAATCCTGTTTAGCAGGGCAGTTGAACTAGATGATCCCTAGAGGTCCCTTCCAACTCTGTGAATCTGTGAATTTGTGGGTAAAGATAAATGCTATTTAAGCATAATTTCTAGATAGGGTAGTAAGTTCCCTATAGACAGTTGTTAGAGAAAATGAAGACACAAAATAATAAAGTAAAAAATATCCTTTCAAATAAAGAATATATAATGCATGTTCGAAGACAGTTATTTTAAAAGTTGCATCATATGGCTGTCATTTGGTGATTGAAAAGTGTTAAGTTGAACATTGATTTATGTAGATTTATATATATATCAGCTAGGGAAATAGAGATCGTGTTGACGGGAATGTTTAGAAGACTGACAAATCAAGACAGTTTTACACTTTAAAACCAAACTCTACTAATTTAGTTCAATAACTTCACATATTGTATTAATAGTTAGTTCTTTCTTGTTATTTATCATCGCTACTACACCTACAAAACTGTTCATCTTTAATACTTGAATTTTAAAATTAACCATGTGCATACATTACCACAGAGCTGATGCTGTACAGTGAACACTGACGACTGCAGTTGTTGGTGCTTCTAAGTCACTGAGGTCAAGGATATCAGTCATGAGCATCTTTAGCAAAGAAGAGGGAACAAAGGTGTCTTCTCTTTTCTTTGATTTTACTAGCCTTTCCCTGATGCTTTTACGCTACTTGCCTTCCTCCCAAAAGTGAAGTTTCCTGTGCTATTTTACAGACATTTTTAAGATTGTTTTCTTATTAAAAGGACTTGTAATCAAGCTGATGAGCTAATTTGGCATCATCTCTGGCTGTGTCAGTTCTTCTCTTCAATTGTTATTGCAATAAAATTTAAATCCAAACTATATTTATTTCTTCTTTTATGAGGTAATATTCATATAAATTTAAAAAGACTGTATTTTTCATAGTTTTCTCTGAGTTGCCAGCTTCTCTGCACTCTTGCGCAACTGTAGTTTCTGAAAAAAAAACTGAATTTTTGTCCTTTAAGGTTGACTTCAGTTCAATAATATCCTGTAGGATTGCTTTTTCCTTTTTCCTTTTAACTTCTAGTTCATTTTTCATCTTGAACTGTATGATATATTATGAATATATTAAAATAGTGTGTACATATAATGTCAAAAAGAACTTTTTCCCAGTCGTACCTAAAATCTTACTAGGTTGAAATATCCAGTCTTGTATGTTGTGTCTTGAAAAGTATTTGAAAAGAAACCTGTGTGCTCTTTCAAACTGAACAAAAACACGCCAATCAAAATCTTCTAGAAAAGGTTCTGCCAACTTTTTTATTCTATCTGCAGAAGCTAATGGATGATGATTAAAAATTACCATTATAAAAGGGCCTGAATTTAGCTGCCTCTTTAAGAAACTACTATTGATATATCTAAATTTTCCTATTCATTTCTTTGGCAGGGTATCTGTTACCAGTAAAATCTTCAATAAGCATTTAACTGATGCTGTCTGAAAAGCCGGCAGATGGGCATAGAAAAATATCAGCATAGGCTTTTTTGGAGGCCTTCAAACACAATCTAGACTTTAAGGCTGCCAAGCATAGTATTGTGGCATATGTCATTTGTAAATGACCATGGATACATTGACTGAGATGTTTGGAAAATGGTGATTTTTCAAGCAATTATAACAGAATTAACCTTTCTTTTCACTACTTCTGTGTTTCATCATTCCTATTCAAAGTGGCCGTAAAATTTGGATATCGTGGATATCCTCTGGAGTGGATGACTCCACCAGATAGGACCCCATGGTACATTGTAGTCCATCAATTTATGAAAAATAAAAACCTATGAATAAAAAAGCTTATCATTTACACTTTAAAATACAGCACGCGAATAAGGTAAATAATTCTGAGGGAAGAACGAATAAATTGGTCACAAAATAGTATACATAGAACAAGTAAATAATCACTAATTGTTTGGGCTTCCAGTGTGTGTGCCTGGATGAGTGCAGGGCAGAGATGCCAGTTTACTGGAAGCTTTGAACCTGGAGCCCCACATGGCCCAAACCAGTGCTTTTCTGTCTTATTGGATACGAATCTAATTCATTAGCTGAATATCTTGGCAGGAATTATCTTGGATGAGCATTAATATTGTATCAGGACTGAGGTCTGAGAGGTTCAACATTGGCATTGAATTGCTTTGTACTTTTGCCTCCATCACTTCGTGCTTTCACTTGTAAAAAGTGAACTGATATCAATCTACACCCATCAGCGTAGGCATACCTTTTAAGCTTCCATTAAATAGTTGTTTTCTGAGTTATTAGAAGGGAACTTTTAAGTAGTAAGTTAAAGAATAAGAGAAGTCATAATATTGTTTGCTAAAGAATTGACTACAGTGGTGGAAAGTAATTGCAGTTTTCTTGGTTATTAATGAATATGGATGTGGGTGGCTGACACATCTTGTTCATCATGCAGGACTGTCAGCTTCTTTAAAATAACTCTCAGCTTTCATTTCAGATATTCATCTCTAGTCTTCAATACTGCAGAATAAACCCAAGACACAGACACCAGAGAGGAAAATCCCGAAATGTATAAATTAAAAAAATAAAAACAAAGAGAAAGAAATTGTCCTTTACTGTACTCTTTGCTTTTGTTTCTCAAGTTGGCATGGATGTTATGACCATGGATTATTTCGGTTTGCTAAAAGTGAAATTCACTTATTATGCACTTCACATCTTATGATGGAATTAATCATACCTGCCGAGAATGCTCATCTTTCCTATAGTGTAGGCATTTACAACTGAATCTGTTTGTCTGTGCGTTCATAGTTAATACAGATATAGTCAAAAGTGTAATTCATCTCACTAAATGTAGGTATTATAGAGCATGTGGCGTGAATAGTGCAATGAATTGCATCATAACCTCTACTGACTTGTTTGCAATAAGAGATAAAGTAAGCCAAGGTGTCTTGCTAGATGATTATTCAGATGACATTTTTTCATAGGAATCTTTTCAGTTACCTTCACAGGGCACTGGCTCATGTTGCATTTGTGGAAGACCAGTCTGGTCTTGCACAAGTCAATGGCAGAACTTTTCTTGGGCACTTTCCTTTCATGCACTTGCATGAAGTCAATGAAACATTTGTTAAGGCTAACTTTTACTCGTAGAACTCTGAAGATTTTCCGCCCTCACATATTTTACTGCCAGTATTATACAAATTATTATCTATCATATCTTTTTGTTAATGTGTTCAGACTTCATTTTCATCCAGTAAGGTTTGCCTCCTCTCAAAAAATGTTTATTTCTTTCTATTTCCTGTATTCACTTTTAATGTAACTCCTATCACATAAGCATTAGCACAAGTAATAGCTAGTATTCATTTACAGAGAATATCGTTTCAGGAGAGCAATGCAGTCTCCAAGTAGCTACTGAACTAAGGACTGTGGGGTTTAATTTTCTCATTTTTGTGATAAGGTGAAAGCTACAGAAATTTCAGTCCTCAGCTGGATGTGGGCCTGCCCTCTGGTCACACTCAGCTTTAAATTCTTCTGCTTTATGAAGCAGCCTTGTTCTTGATGCTCTTTAATGGTTGGTTTAAAATATATTGAGGAAGAAATTATCTCATATTCCAAGTATTTTATTTCCAGTATTTTCATTTCACCTATGGAAAGATCAATTTTGCTACCCTATTATTATCCAGAAAAAAATTAATGTCACTAAAGAAAAAATCATTTCTTTCTCTGCCTTTCATGCACAACAAAGAGGTCTTTTTGGATAAGAAATGGCTTGAGGTTTTGTGGCAGGAGCATCCCCCATCCTCCCTTCCCCCATGAGTCTAATGGTGCAGTACAGGGGCATGGTGGCTCCTTTGGCGAGAAGCTTGTGGGCTGCTGGTCATGTACACAAACAACTCCCAGCCACACACCCCAGATAGATGAATCCCCGAAACCATCTCAGCCAAAAAAACCTTTCTTTGAAGAACCTTTGACCAATGCACGCTGAGTGACTACAACCAATAGATGACCACAGTTCAAATCTGACCATGCTATAAAATGGGGTCCCTGCCAGAGAACGCCCTCTGAGTGGTTCTCCTCAGACCAGTAGGTCTGTGATTGGAAGCCCTCGCTTCGGGTTGAGACATAGGCCTCTAAGTAACTTCCTCGAGGACTGAGCGTCCTTGCCTTTTAGGTGGGTGGTTTGCACATTTTGAACCATCATTCAAAGCTGACACACAGGGTAGCAATAGTTCCAAACTGACATCCTGAACCTGTAAAAATTCATGTCTGTCAAAGTGTTTGTAGTGTAAGATGCCTGCTAATTTTTATTGTTCCACTTTTTTTTTTCATGACACCATTAAAACCTGAGGTTTTTTGAACATCTTTTGTTGGTCTTATGCTTCCACAACAGGCTTGATCTCTGAGCCTTGGTCATATGGGGTCAAAACTTGTGCAGACTGCGTCTTTACTTCTCTTAGAATTAAAATAAATGTATGCATATATAGAGCACCTGCCATTTTCGTCTTCTCCTGAAAGTTATTTAACAGCATAAAGCTTCTTTTTTCCTCTTTTCTTATTTCTCAAGTTCTATGATAGATTCATAAAGTTAACAGGGCCTAGTATAGGATGCTGTCTCTACGTATAAGATATATATTTTATGTTGGTTGTGATAACAGAAACTCTTTCTAAAACTGCAGTATTCAGTGCCCTTAGGTGACCAATTCAAACAATTCTATACATATTTTTCTTAAGAATATTTTAACTAAGCTAGTCAAAGGAAAGTCATGATTGTTTTCTAAGTTTGATCTAAGTTACTTATCTTCTGCCTGTACAAATCATTCAGCATGAGACATAAGATGTAAAATGTCATTATTTAATAACAAAAAATCCTCTTACTTCAAAATTTTCCATCCGCACTGTCTCCTCCTCTCACAAAAGGACCTCTCAAGCCATATTTGAAGTTTAAAACTCTCACCTTCTTTGGTTTTAATTTTAGAATGCCTCCTGGTTGGAAAGTGAATTTAAACCAGTATTTAAAAAAAAAATTAAAAGGAAGCATTTAAAATTTTATATATGTCTACAAGGTATTCTGCCTGCAATACTGAAACAATGTGAGTATGGAGGATGTTTATAAGTCTATGGAATAAAGCAGCTTTTCAGTTACATGATAAATGATTTACCAGAAGATTGGCAAGTTATCTGTATACTTTAGAAAATATCTACACTGAAGCCCTATGGTCATCCAAAAGTGAGTCATCTGATTTCTTTGGTAGTTTCCTTATCTCCCCAAATGAACCTACCTCAGTTTGCAGACTCTTCACTCTTCATCCTCATCTGTCCTTGGAATACTCATGAGGTTTTATCTCAGCACAAATTAAGCCTCAAGGAAGATATGACATGTAATGTACCAGTTATATCACCATGTAATTCTTCTAGGGCGTGGGACTCATGTTTTTTCACCTCAGAGCTAGTAACTACTGATAGTGGCCAGCAGCATTCTTGAATTTTATTTCCTTAATTAAAAATTTAAAAAGCACATATGCATTTCTAAACAGCCATAATCCTCCATGCATATTTAATGTCTTAGTTTTAGTTTACTGCAAGCTCTGTTAGCAAGTATTTTTCTTGACTTGCCAGAAAAGAGTGAGTTTTTATTCCTTTAACTCTGACTCAGACGATGGAGAGACTTACACCAGACCAGTAGATCCTATTGTGTTTGTTTTCTTTTCAGCTGTGTGTCTGGATTCCTCCCTCTCACAGGGAAGTTGTGCTTATGGCTATGCTTAAAATACAGGAAAAAATATTTACATTTCATTTAAATTCTTAAATCTATCTAGCCAAACAAACAGGATACTGTGTTTGGCCTGACAGGTAGCTTTATAACAGTACTGAAGCAATGCAGCTGTAGGAGGTAATATCTATGCACAAGACACTGCTAAGTAGCTACACAGAGTTACTGTGAGGCAGCTCTAGAAATGTGTTGATGTAATGTAGTATTTTTGTATTAAAGCTACCAATACTCCCATAGATATTTTGGTCATGCCATTCTGTCAGTTTTCTAAAGTCAACAAATAGGTCTCTGAGGCTTTACTTTCACAAATAATTACTGGAGGGAAAAGGGTGGAACTTTGGGGGGTTTTTTTGTTGGTTTTATTTTTCTTTATACTGACTTAGCTATTCTGTCTTTTAGCCCCTGGACAGACAAAAGGCAAGGCTTACCCTATTTCAGTTTGCTAAGCTATGGATTCTACACATTGATATAGTTTTCTGCAGAGGTCATAGAATCATAAAATGTTTGCACTGGAAAGGACCTTAGAGATCATCTAGTTCTAACTAGAACAGTGCTGTGATATTTTCTCACTGTTTGGCCAGATAGCTCCTATTGACTTCAAAATTCAGTGCTCCCATGAGCGAGAACATTGTAGATTTGTAAAATACATGGTTTCAAGATCTAACATGCACTCAAAAAATCAATTATTGCAATCTAATCTTCAGTTTGTTCAGATAGTTGAGCATATATGTTGTTACAGCTATAAACATGTCTAAATTTCCATTGTGAGAAAAGTGCCAAGAAAAACAAAACTTGCAAATGCATGAAAGGAAATTCAAGCAGGATAGTTGACAGTAAAAAAAGAGAGTGAGGGAACACATTCAGAACAATTTGACAGGAAACTGGTCATCTCAGCAAGCTATTTTTTCTATCAGTATTTATCATATTCTGCTGCAGTAATGATGCACTTTCTGTTGGATTTGAAATAATGTAAGAGAGAATTAAGCCATGGAATATGGATTTTCATCTACCTTTGTTGTGATCTGTTCAAAAATCACATTGATGTAGTTGGTATATACCATGACCATAAGGTACTTTGGGGGATTTTGTGCTCTACTAAAACATTGCATATGATATATATTTCTAATATCTTGTCATAATTCACAGTATAGTGAAGAAGTCCATGATTCTAATATACAGTTGCTAAGATACAAAGGAACTCAGCAACTATCAAACAGTTTTCTGAAGAATCATTCTAGGACTCCAGTAAGTCATGGAATATATTGCTTTTAAGGAAGAATAAAAGTTATATCCTGAAAAATATACATAGAATAAGTCATTTTATACAGTGTAGCAGAACACTTCAGAATGTTTGGAATTGATATGCATGTTACAGTATTTTTGGAAAGCTAGGAGACCATGAACTTGGTGAAAGTAATTGTAATATATAATTTTCTCTTTTGGTGTAAAAGACATTTAAAAGTAAACTCACACTTAAAAAGATAAATAATAATCAGGGATTGCCGGAGTTAAAATCAGTGAAATTCAGTCTATTCTCTTTGAATGTATATGACAGTACTATTTTTTAACTGAAACAGAAACCAGAATCACAGGATGATATGGGGTTGGAAGGCACCTCTGGAGATCATCTAGTCCAACCCCCCTGCCAAAGTAGGTCCACCTAGACCAGGTTGCACAGGAACATGCCCAGGCAGCTTTTGAATGTCTGCAGAGAAGGAGACTCCACCACCTCCCTGGGCAGCCTATTCCACTGCTCTGCCACCCTGAACATAAAGAAGTTCCTCTTCATGTTTAGATGGAACTTCCTATGTTCAAGTTCATGCCCATTACCTCTTGCGCTGTCACTGGGCACCACTGAAAAAAGACTGGTCCCATCCTCTTGACACACACCCTTTAAGTATTTATAGGCACTGATCAGATCCCCCCTCAGCCTTCTCTTCTCCAGACTAAAAAGACCCAAGTCCCTCAGCCTTTCCTCATAAGAGAGATGTTCTCGGTCCCTAATCATCTCTGTAGCCCTTTGCTATATCCTCTCCAGCAGTTCCCTGTCCTTCTTGAACTGGGGGGCCCAGAACTGGACATAGTGCTCCAGATGGGGTCTCACCAAGGCGGAATAGAGGGGCAGGATAACCTCCCTCGACCAGCTAGCCACACCATTTCTGATGCACCCCAGGATGCCACTGGCCTTCTTGGCCACAAGGGCACATCTCACCAAGGCGGAATAGAGGGGCAGGATAACCTCCCTCGACCAGCTAGCCACACCATTTCTGATGCACCCCAGGATGCCACTGGCCTTCTTGGCCACAAGGGCACATTGCTGGCTCACGGTCATCCTGTTGTCCACCAGGACTCCCAGGTCTTTCTCCTCAGAGCTGCTGTCCATCAGGTCAGCCCCCAACCTGTACTGGTGCTTGGGGTTATTCCTCCCCAGGTGCAGCACGCTACACTTGCCTTTGTTGAAGTTCATGAGGTTCCTCTCTGCCCAACTCTCCAGCCTGTCCATGTCTTGCTGGATGGCAGCACAGCCTTCTGTGTGTGTCAGACACCCTTCACAGTTTTGCGCCATCAGCAAACTTGCTGAGGGTGCGTTCCATCCTTTTATCCAGGTTGTTGATGAATATATTGAAGAGGACTGGACCCAGTACTGACCCCTGGGGTACCCCACCTGTTATGAACCTCCAACTAGATTCTGCGTCCCTAATCATGACCCTCTGAGCTCTGTCTTTCAGCCAGTTTTCAATCCACCTCACTGCTCACTCATCTAACCCACACTTCCTAAGCTTACCTATGAGGATGCTGTGGGAGACTGTCAAAAGCCTTGCTGAAGTCAAGGTAGACAACATCCACCACCCTCCTCTCATTTATCCATCCAGTCATACCATCGTAGAAGGTTATCAGGTTAGTCTGACATGATTTCCCCTTGGTGAATATTAATGATATTAACCTACATTTAAAAAAAACCCAAAAAGTGATCTCTATCTAGGAAAATCTTTGTCTTTAATTGTCAGATAATAGTCACAATTTTCAATTAATTTTGAACTCAATCACTCTGTAAAGCTTTTTTCAGATTCCTTTGACATCAAATTAGCATTCCAGCATAAGAATGCCAGACAGCAATATAGGTTAGGGGTGGACCTACTGGAAAGGACTTCTGAGGAAAAGGATCTGGGGGTCCTGATAGATAGTAAGCTATCCATGAGCCAGCAATGTGCTCGTCTCCAACAGGGCCAATGGCATCCTGGGCTGCACAGGGAAGAGTATGGCCAGCAGGTCGAGAGAGGTCATTCTTCCCCTCTACTCTGCACTGGTGAGGCCAAAACTGGAATACTGCGTCCAGTTCTGGGCTCCCCAGTTCAAGAGAGACAGGGAACTACTAGAAAGAGTCCAGCGTAGGGCAACAAAGGGATTTATACGGAAATTTAAGGGATTTATAAGGAAAGGCTGAGAGAGTTGGGATTCGTTACCCTGGAGAAGAGAAGGCTGAGGGGAGACCTTATTAATGCTTATAAGGATCTAAAGGGCGGGTTGAGGGAGGATGGAGCTGAACTCTTTTCAGTGGTTCCCAGTGACAGGATGAGGGGCAATGGGCACAAGCTGGAATATATGAAGTTCCATTCAAATATGAAGAAGAACTTCTTGTCGTGGTTTTGACCAAATTGACCAACCAGAATGACAGATGGCCCCTCCCTCCCCCCCCTAAGGAAAAGAGAGGAGAGGAAGAGGGGGATAAAAAAATTATGAGTTTAGAAAAAGACTAAACTACTTTAATGAAAATATAAATAAATAATGAAATAAGAAAGAAAAGGAAAAGAAAAAGAAAGTAAAATAAAATAAAAATGTATACAGTATATACAAAACCATATCAAGCTCCCAGGATGACGATCACATCACCAGCAGGTGCAAGGGAAAGTCCCAGGATGGACTCGGTGATGGACAGGAGCCAGATTCCAGATCTGGAGTCAGGAACGCTCGGATCGGGATCAAAGGCAGACGAACAGACAGGGTCCTCCTTGGACGTCAGCCATTGAAGGAAGAGATCTGACCCTTTGATCCCTCAGCTTTTATACTGAGCATGATGCGGATGGGATGGAATACCCTGTTGGTCAGTTTTGGGTCACCTGTCCTGTCCGTTCCTCCCTACAGGTGGGACCCCTCTACACTTTTCCGCTTCCAACCCTCCAGCGGGGCAAATAACAAATTTACCTGACCTTGGTTGTTATAGCAATAAGTATAAGCAGGGACCTCTCTGCATACCATTCCTTGGTATAATCAGGTCTTATCACTGTGAGAGTGAACAGTTTCTGAACAATATGCTGTTAATTTCAGAGTTTAGTTAGTCAGAAGAGGCCCAGCTAAAAAAGTAAAATTACTGAACAGAAAATTAGTTCTGTTTTACCTCAAACCAGGACACTTCTTTACGGTGAGGGTGACAAAGCACTGGAACAGGGTGCCCAGGGAGGTTGTGGAGTCCCCTTCTCTGGAGATTTTCAAGACCCGCCTTGGCGCAGTCCTGAGTGATGTGCTCTGGGCAATCCTGCTTTGGCAGGGGAGTTTGACTAGAGGTCCCTTCCAACTCTGACAATTCCTTGATTCCGTGATTCGTCCAGGCTTGGTTTAATCCAACTTTAATGAAATGCTTCTTTTTCAGGTGTTAATTTTCAGTGAGCACCAAAAAGACTAGAAATTGTTCCTATTTGATGTAAAGGAAATGTGTAACACTGGATGTAAATTGCATCCTGGTTTTTTGGTTTTTTGAGGTTTTTTTCTCATCAGTCTGTTTTTCTTCATAGTGACATAACACTTGATAAACAACTCGGAAGAGGTTTCTTTGCTGGAAAGGTAGATATTTCCTTCTTATGGCAAACATGAAGGAAGAAAATGGTAGAAAATGCTTTATTTGCTTCTGTTTAGGTCATTCCCAATGAAAGAATCCACCTTTGGAGAATAAGATTACTAATTTGTGAAACAGATTTATAGCAGATATTGGTTTTTAGAATAAGCGACATTTTTTAGTGGAGTTTTTAACTCCTCTAAAGTAAAGGTTTTCTGCCTGAAAAATGATTTCATGGAGATAGCTTTCCAATTTATTTGTAAATTCCATTGTTTTTAAAGCATAGCTCTTACATCAGAATTATTTTTTGTCCATGGAGATTTATGTGTTCTTGGCAGTTAAATAGCTGTTTTTAAATGAACTCATGATGTATTACAAAATCTGAAACAGCTGTTGAATTAACTAAAATTCCATTAATTGCATTCATACTAGTTGAAGTATGTTTATTCTTACTTTGAAAGTAATTTTCAGAAATAAATATAAGTTATATCAGAGTTAGAGATATGCAAAGATTGGTAGACATAGGTTCTTAAATCCTTAATTCTCTCAGAGAATACATTATGGATTTTCAAAAGAAATACTTTTGTGAGATTACGTAGCTTTGATGGATGTCAGGAAAAGAAGCAAAATAGATTTCTGGTTTGTTCACATTACAAGTTTGCAGAACAGATGCTCTCCATTGGCCTGTCAGATTTATTTATATTTGACAGTCCTAATCCCAGACAAGCACCTTTAGTTTGCTGGTAATATTATTGTTACAAGAATATCTGACAGTTTCAAAGACATGTATGTGAATAATAAATTACTATTTATATTATGTCGTTAGGTATTCAGCATAACTTTTTAGATATAAGCCTATTTTTTACAATGGGACACTTCAGGTGAAACTGCTTAGGAATAGCATATACTTTGATTTACCAGTAAGTAAACCTTCTGTGTGCTGTTCATTCTTGGCAGCTGGAATTATTAAGGAACAAATAATTCCTTTTACCTAGACTGCTTTTACTATCTCTTCATGGAGAGCTGAAGCAGAAAAAGATTGTCTTACCCTAGACGAAGTGACAGCTGGTCAAACAGATACATTTGTTTTATACACGGTAAGAGAAAATGTATGACAGTGCAAAGCTGAATAAAGGTTTTATCAGCATAAGCACAGGATGGCTACATCAGTCAGCAGTGACAAACCCTTTAGTCAGCCATATAGGTTATCCCATGTACACATCAATAAAACCTAGAGAATAAACTTTCCCCAGGCAGTTGTTAAGTACTGCGTGCATTGCATGTTGTCTCAGAGGTTTGGGATACTCTGACAGCTCTGGAAAAGCTGAATGGGTAGTTGGAACATGGGTGAGTGAAAAATGCCAGAAAATTTTGGGATGTTAGAATAGATTTTAATCAGCAGTATTCTAAATTATTAGAAATCTGGGTATTATATTTTTGCCTCTGCCAGTAACCAAAATAATCTTTTCCAGACACTTGTGTAATTTTACTGCCATTAAAGGAAACCTTAATGTCATCTTTCTTCTATGACAGAAATTTAACCATGAATTTATATTTTTAGAAACTTCTACTGACTAAGCACTGAGGAGAACCTCTGGCATAAATGACACTACTTAGAAGAAATGCAGGTTTGCTTTTCCTCTGACAGCAGATGGTCTAACTTTATATTCTCCTCCTATCTTTCTTGTCAATATAGGTATAAGACAGATTAATACTCTCAAGTATGAAATTGATCTATAACTTTTTAATATTGTCATAAAAATTTTGAACCACAAGTATACAAAGGGTGAAATTCAATATTAGTGTTTGTGTCACAGTTTTTTTTAATCTATGGCTTGATGCTTGAAGCAATTAGACTTTATTAACTTAAAGCAAAAATACCTCTGTGCAATTCTTTCTGAAGGATTGTTTTAGAAATATTTATTTAGTATTTCAATCTATATTTTAAATTTTTTTTCTAGCTCCTGAGATGCCATTCACGAATCCCTTCCTACTTTAAGACTTACACCAGACCAGTAGATCCTATTGTGTTTGTTTTCTTTTCAGCTGTGTGTCTGGATTCCTCCCTCTCACAGGGAAGTTGTGCTTATGGCTATGCTTAAAATACAGGAAAAAATATTTACATTTCATTTAAATTCTTAAATCTATCTAGCCAAACAAACAGGATACTGTGTTTGGCCTGACAGGTAGCTTTATAACAGTACTGAAGCAATGCAGCTGTAGGAGGTAATATCTATGCACAAGACACTGCTAAGTAGCTACACAGAGTTACTGTGAGGCAGCTCTAGAAATGTGTTGATGTAATGTAGTATTTTTGTATTAAAGCTACCAATACTCCCATAGATATTTTGGTCATGCCATTCTGTCAGTTTTCTAAAGTCAACAAATAGGTCTCTGAGGCTTTACTTTCACAAATAATTACTGGAGGGAAAAGGGTGGAACTTTGGGGGGTTTTTTTGTTGGTTTTATTTTTCTTTATACTGACTTAGCTATTCTGTCTTTTAGCCCCTGGACAGACAAAAGGCAAGGCTTACCCTATTTCAGTTTGCTAAGCTATGGATTCTACACATTGATATAGTTTTCTGCAGAGGTCATAGAATCATAAAATGTTTGCACTGGAAAGGACCTTAGAGATCATCTAGTTCTAACTAGAACAGTGCTGTGATATTTTCTCACTGTTTGGCCAGATAGCTCCTATTGACTTCAAAATTCAGTGCTCCCATGAGCGAGAACATTGTAGATTTGTAAAATACATGGTTTCAAGATCTAACATGCACTCAAAAAATCAATTATTGCAATCTAATCTTCAGTTTGTTCAGATAGTTGAGCATATATGTTGTTACAGCTATAAACATGTCTAAATTTCCATTGTGAGAAAAGTGCCAAGAAAAACAAAACTTGCAAATGCATGAAAGGAAATTCAAGCAGGATAGTTGACAGTAAAAAAAGAGAGTGAGGGAACACATTCAGAACAATTTGACAGGAAACTGGTCATCTCAGCAAGCTATTTTTTCTATCAGTATTTATCATATTCTGCTGCAGTAATGATGCACTTTCTGTTGGATTTGAAATAATGTAAGAGAGAATTAAGCCATGGAATATGGATTTTCATCTACCTTTGTTGTGATCTGTTCAAAAATCACATTGATGTAGTTGGTATATACCATGACCATAAGGTACTTTGGGGGATTTTGTGCTCTACTAAAACATTGCATATGATATATATTTCTAATATCTTGTCATAATTCACAGTATAGTGAAGAAGTCCATGATTCTAATATACAGTTGCTAAGATACAAAGGAACTCAGCAACTATCAAACAGTTTTCTGAAGAATCATTCTAGGACTCCAGTAAGTCATGGAATATATTGCTTTTAAGGAAGAATAAAAGTTATATCCTGAAAAATATACATAGAATAAGTCATTTTATACAGTGTAGCAGAACACTTCAGAATGTTTGGAATTGATATGCATGTTACAGTATTTTTGGAAAGCTAGGAGACCATGAACTTGGTGAAAGTAATTGTAATATATAATTTTCTCTTTTGGTGTAAAAGACATTTAAAAGTAAACTCACACTTAAAAAGATAAATAATAATCAGGGATTGCCGGAGTTAAAATCAGTGAAATTCAGTCTATTCTCTTTGAATGTATATGACAGTACTATTTTTTAACTGAAACAGAAACCAGAATCACAGGATGATATGGGGTTGGAAGGCACCTCTGGAGATCATCTAGTCCAACCCCCCTGCCAAAGTAGGTCCACCTAGACCAGGTTGCACAGGAACATGCCCAGGCAGCTTTTGAATGTCTGCAGAGAAGGAGACTCCACCACCTCCCTGGGCAGCCTATTCCACTGCTCTGCCACCCTGAACATAAAGAAGTTCCTCTTCATGTTTAGATGGAACTTCCTATGTTCAAGTTCATGCCCATTACCTCTTGCGCTGTCACTGGGCACCACTGAAAAAAGACTGGTCCCATCCTCTTGACACACACCCTTTAAGTATTTATAGGCACTGATCAGATCCCCCCTCAGCCTTCTCTTCTCCAGACTAAAAAGACCCAAGTCCCTCAGCCTTTCCTCATAAGAGAGATGTTCTCGGTCCCTAATCATCTCTGTAGCCCTTTGCTATATCCTCTCCAGCAGTTCCCTGTCCTTCTTGAACTGGGGGGCCCAGAACTGGACATAGTGCTCCAGATGGGGTCTCACCAAGGCGGAATAGAGGGGCAGGATAACCTCCCTCGACCAGCTAGCCACACCATTTCTGATGCACCCCAGGATGCCACTGGCCTTCTTGGCCACAAGGGCACATTGCTGGCTCACGGTCATCCTGTTGTCCACCAGGACTCCCAGGTCTTTCTCCTCAGAGCTGCTGTCCATCAGGTCAGCCCCCAACCTGTACTGGTGCTTGGGGTTATTCCTCCCCAGGTGCAGCACGCTACACTTGCCTTTGTTGAAGTTCATGAGGTTCCTCTCTGCCCAACTCTCCAGCCTGTCCATGTCTTGCTGGATGGCAGCACAGCCTTCTGTGTGTGTCAGACACCCTTCACAGTTTTGCGCCATCAGCAAACTTGCTGAGGGTGCGTTCCATCCTTTTATCCAGGTTGTTGATGAATATATTGAAGAGGACTGGACCCAGTACTGACCCCTGGGGTACCCCACCTGTTATGAACCTCCAACTAGATTCTGCGTCCCTAATCATGACCCTCTGAGCTCTGTCTTTCAGCCAGTTTTCAATCCACCTCACTGCTCACTCATCTAACCCACACTTCCTAAGCTTACCTATGAGGATGCTGTGGGAGACTGTCAAAAGCCTTGCTGAAGTCAAGGTAGACAACATCCACCACCCTCCTCTCATTTATCCATCCAGTCATACCATCGTAGAAGGTTATCAGGTTAGTCTGACATGATTTCCCCTTGGTGAATATTAATGATATTAACCTACATTTAAAAAAAACCCAAAAAGTGATCTCTATCTAGGAAAATCTTTGTCTTTAATTGTCAGATAATAGTCACAATTTTCAATTAATTTTGAACTCAATCACTCTGTAAAGCTTTTTTCAGATTCCTTTGACATCAAATTAGCATTCCAGCATAAGAATGCCAGACAGCAATATAGGTTAGGGGTGGACCTACTGGAAAGGACTTCTGAGGAAAAGGATCTGGGGGTCCTGATAGATAGTAAGCTATCCATGAGCCAGCAATGTGCTCGTCTCCAACAGGGCCAATGGCATCCTGGGCTGCACAGGGAAGAGTATGGCCAGCAGGTCGAGAGAGGTCATTCTTCCCCTCTACTCTGCACTGGTGAGGCCAAAACTGGAATACTGCGTCCAGTTCTGGGCTCCCCAGTTCAAGAGAGACAGGGAACTACTAGAAAGAGTCCAGCGTAGGGCAACAAAGGGATTTATACGGAAATTTAAGGGATTTATAAGGAAAGGCTGAGAGAGTTGGGATTCGTTACCCTGGAGAAGAGAAGGCTGAGGGGAGACCTTATTAATGCTTATAAGGATCTAAAGGGCGGGTTGAGGGAGGATGGAGCTGAACTCTTTTCAGTGGTTCCCAGTGACAGGATGAGGGGCAATGGGCACAAGCTGGAATATATGAAGTTCCATTCAAATATGAAGAAGAACTTCTTGTCGTGGTTTTGACCAAATTGACCAACCAGAATGACAGATGGCCCCTCCCTCCCCCCCCTAAGGAAAAGAGAGGAGAGGAAGAGGGGGATAAAAAAATTATGAGTTTAGAAAAAGACTAAACTACTTTAATGAAAATATAAATAAATAATGAAATAAGAAAGAAAAGGAAAAGAAAAAGAAAGTAAAATAAAATAAAAATGTATACAGTATATACAAAACCATATCAAGCTCCCAGGATGACGATCACATCACCAGCAGGTGCAAGGGAAAGTCCCAGGATGGACTCGGTGATGGACAGGAGCCAGATTCCAGATCTGGAGTCAGGAACGCTCGGATCGGGATCAAAGGCAGACGAACAGACAGGGTCCTCCTTGGACGTCAGCCATTGAAGGAAGAGATCTGACCCTTTGATCCCTCAGCTTTTATACTGAGCATGATGCGGATGGGATGGAATACCCTGTTGGTCAGTTTTGGGTCACCTGTCCTGTCCGTTCCTCCCTACAGGTGGGACCCCTCTACACTTTTCCGCTTCCAACCCTCCAGCGGGGCAAATAACAAATTTACCTGACCTTGGTTGTTATAGCAATAAGTATAAGCAGGGACCTCTCTGCATACCATTCCTTGGTATAATCAGGTCTTATCACTGTGAGAGTGAACAGTTTCTGAACAATATGCTGTTAATTTCAGAGTTTAGTTAGTCAGAAGAGGCCCAGCTAAAAAAGTAAAATTACTGAACAGAAAATTAGTTCTGTTTTACCTCAAACCAGGACACTTCTTTACGGTGAGGGTGACAAAGCACTGGAACAGGGTGCCCAGGGAGGTTGTGGAGTCCCCTTCTCTGGAGATTTTCAAGACCCGCCTTGGCGCAGTCCTGAGTGATGTGCTCTGGGCAATCCTGCTTTGGCAGGGGAGTTTGACTAGAGGTCCCTTCCAACTCTGACAATTCCTTGATTCCGTGATTCGTCCAGGCTTGGTTTAATCCAACTTTAATGAAATGCTTCTTTTTCAGGTGTTAATTTTCAGTGAGCACCAAAAAGACTAGAAATTGTTCCTATTTGATGTAAAGGAAATGTGTAACACTGGATGTAAATTGCATCCTGGTTTTTTGGTTTTTTGAGGTTTTTTTCTCATCAGTCTGTTTTTCTTCATAGTGACATAACACTTGATAAACAACTCGGAAGAGGTTTCTTTGCTGGAAAGGTAGATATTTCCTTCTTATGGCAAACATGAAGGAAGAAAATGGTAGAAAATGCTTTATTTGCTTCTGTTTAGGTCATTCCCAATGAAAGAATCCACCTTTGGAGAATAAGATTACTAATTTGTGAAACAGATTTATAGCAGATATTGGTTTTTAGAATAAGCGACATTTTTTAGTGGAGTTTTTAACTCCTCTAAAGTAAAGGTTTTCTGCCTGAAAAATGATTTCATGGAGATAGCTTTCCAATTTATTTGTAAATTCCATTGTTTTTAAAGCATAGCTCTTACATCAGAATTATTTTTTGTCCATGGAGATTTATGTGTTCTTGGCAGTTAAATAGCTGTTTTTAAATGAACTCATGATGTATTACAAAATCTGAAACAGCTGTTGAATTAACTAAAATTCCATTAATTGCATTCATACTAGTTGAAGTATGTTTATTCTTACTTTGAAAGTAATTTTCAGAAATAAATATAAGTTATATCAGAGTTAGAGATATGCAAAGATTGGTAGACATAGGTTCTTAAATCCTTAATTCTCTCAGAGAATACATTATGGATTTTCAAAAGAAATACTTTTGTGAGATTACGTAGCTTTGATGGATGTCAGGAAAAGAAGCAAAATAGATTTCTGGTTTGTTCACATTACAAGTTTGCAGAACAGATGCTCTCCATTGGCCTGTCAGATTTATTTATATTTGACAGTCCTAATCCCAGACAAGCACCTTTAGTTTGCTGGTAATATTATTGTTACAAGAATATCTGACAGTTTCAAAGACATGTATGTGAATAATAAATTACTATTTATATTATGTCGTTAGGTATTCAGCATAACTTTTTAGATATAAGCCTATTTTTTACAATGGGACACTTCAGGTGAAACTGCTTAGGAATAGCATATACTTTGATTTACCAGTAAGTAAACCTTCTGTGTGCTGTTCATTCTTGGCAGCTGGAATTATTAAGGAACAAATAATTCCTTTTACCTAGACTGCTTTTACTATCTCTTCATGGAGAGCTGAAGCAGAAAAAGATTGTCTTACCCTAGACGAAGTGACAGCTGGTCAAACAGATACATTTGTTTTATACACGGTAAGAGAAAATGTATGACAGTGCAAAGCTGAATAAAGGTTTTATCAGCATAAGCACAGGATGGCTACATCAGTCAGCAGTGACAAACCCTTTAGTCAGCCATATAGGTTATCCCATGTACACATCAATAAAACCTAGAGAATAAACTTTCCCCAGGCAGTTGTTAAGTACTGCGTGCATTGCATGTTGTCTCAGAGGTTTGGGATACTCTGACAGCTCTGGAAAAGCTGAATGGGTAGTTGGAACATGGGTGAGTGAAAAATGCCAGAAAATTTTGGGATGTTAGAATAGATTTTAATCAGCAGTATTCTAAATTATTAGAAATCTGGGTATTATATTTTTGCCTCTGCCAGTAACCAAAATAATCTTTTCCAGACACTTGTGTAATTTTACTGCCATTAAAGGAAACCTTAATGTCATCTTTCTTCTATGACAGAAATTTAACCATGAATTTATATTTTTAGAAACTTCTACTGACTAAGCACTGAGGAGAACCTCTGGCATAAATGACACTACTTAGAAGAAATGCAGGTTTGCTTTTCCTCTGACAGCAGATGGTCTAACTTTATATTCTCCTCCTATCTTTCTTGTCAATATAGGTATAAGACAGATTAATACTCTCAAGTATGAAATTGATCTATAACTTTTTAATATTGTCATAAAAATTTTGAACCACAAGTATACAAAGGGTGAAATTCAATATTAGTGTTTGTGTCACAGTTTTTTTTAATCTATGGCTTGATGCTTGAAGCAATTAGACTTTATTAACTTAAAGCAAAAATACCTCTGTGCAATTCTTTCTGAAGGATTGTTTTAGAAATATTTATTTAGTATTTCAATCTATATTTTAAATTTTTTTTCTAGCTCCTGAGATGCCATTCACGAATCCCTTCCTACTTTAAGTCTTGCATATATTTACTTTTCTGTTACTGTTTATATTTGGCTTTTGGTTTTCATATATTAACACTGTGTTTCTAAATTAGGGTTATGCAGAAACATAGCAATATGTGTCTTTTGAAATATTATTAATGTCTCTCATAGAAAATCAAGTTTTGCTAGTTCCACACAATTGATAATTTGAAGATAGGCTTTACATTTTGGAATTGGTTGATTTTTTAGAGAAATTTTAAAATCTTCTCTTTAACCAATGTAACTGCCATATCAAATGAATGTGCCTTCTAGGAAATAAAAATAAATAAATAAATAAATAAAAAGTATTTTCTTGAGGTTAGAGAAGTCAAAAGTGCTATCAGCTACATAAGCAAATGACCAACCAAAAGTAGCTCCAGAGCTACCAGCATAAACTGTCAAAGGAGCTTGCCAACCAGTTACACAGTACTACTAGGAAAGAAGCCCTTCCTGGTTGAGCAGATGTATCTTATGACTCAAAGGAACATGGTGAAAATGCTCCAATTTGATAAGAAGAACACTGTCATTTCAAGATGCCTCTCTTAATTAAGAAAAAAGAAAAAGAAAAGCAGTCTGAAAATATTATTGTTCAGGGAACTAGTGGTGCATCCGTTTTCAAGTGCTTATGGAAGTCTTTCAGTAGTTGTACAGAATGAATGCGCCTTTCTCAGGTGACATATGATGTAATAAAATACAAAGAAGCTGAGAGTGAAACAACATCCCATTACTACACGGAATAGATTCTATAAAAAGACATTTCAAAGCTATTATTTTTTAGTTTGTAAACTGTCACTTTACCCCTTGATTTTGGGGTGATAAAGGTGAATAAAACTCTCCTTCCCAAACCTTTCAAACCAAGGTGTTTTCATACCTTGACATAAGCTATTGAACTGCTCAAGGGTCACGAAACAGAGTGACATGACTGATAACACTCAAGAAAAATAGTTGTAGTTCAAAAACTCACACTAAATAAAAGAGAAGAAACACATTCTCTTCTCAAAACTTGTATTAAGGTACTGTTTGTAGTACAGACTCAGTGCTCCGTAAGACTGCATATGGTAGTCATCACATAAATTGCCATATATAAACTGTCCTCATTAAGATTCACTAACTGAATCAGAATTTAATTAATTTAGATTAAAACATTAAGCTAAAAAATCAAACAACCTTTCTATGCTGAGTTAGCAGCTGTGGTGAGTTGAACTTGGCTGACTGCCAGGTGACCATCAAGCTGCTCTCTCAGTCTTCCTCCTCAGCAGAACGGAGGGAGAAAATCAGATGAAAAGCTTATGGGTTGAGATAAGGACAGGAAGATCACTCACCAATTACTGTCACAGGCAAAACAGAAGTAAAATGGGTGAAAGAAAATAATAGTAGAATTACAGCCACAAATATTTGGAGAGCAGATTTTAGTTTATTTAGGTATCTGCTTGTTGAGAACTCATGGGAGACAGGCCTGATGAGAAAAAGGGTCCTGAAGAGCTGGTTGGTCTTCAAGGACAACATCCTCAAAACGCAGAATTGTTCATACTGACATCCAGAAAGTTCATCAGATGATGCAAAAGACTAGCACAGATGAACAGGGAGTCCCCAACTAAGCTCCAATGCAGCAGGAAGTGCAAGGGTGGTGGAGGTAAGGACAGGCCACCTGGGACAACCACAGAGACATTGCTCATTTGTGCCGTGTTGGCTATCAGAAATTAAAAGTTGAGCATGAGGTGGCACTCTCAACAGATGTTAAGTGAAGGCTTCTGGAAGTACATTGGCAAAGGGACATGTAGGGGTAGGAAAGGAGGTTGAAGGACACCTTGCTGTCTTCAGTTACTGAATGGGAGACTGTAGTGAAGACAAAGCTAGACTGTTCCCAGAGGTGCAGTCATATGACAAGAGGCAATGGGCACAAGCAGCAACATGAGAATATTCAATAAGAAAAAAACTTTTTTACCATGAGAGCGGCCAAACACTGGAATGAGTTGTATGGAGAGGTTGTGAAATCTCAACCCTTGGACGTAGTCTAAAGCTGAGTAAAATCATCTAAATGGACTAAGACAGGAATTCGACTTGATGACCTCTGGAGGTCTCTTCCAATCTATTTTTTAAAAATTGAATTATACAATTCAATTTTAATTTTACAGCACTATGATGTTGTCATAAGCATCCGAAAATACCCCTCCCATTCTAGACACCCTTGTATTGGTCTTAATATGTCTCAAAATTCAACAATAATTTGAGGGAAGAACATAATGTAGCAGATTACCCCTTGATATTACTAACATTAACATCATAGCTACAGGGGAAGAGAATTGATTTATCTCAGTCCACTATCTGATTTGCTGACTAAAATTTGGTATGTTTTCCTTCCCTTCTGAAAGTGTCAAAAGACAAATTAACTGTTAGTCATCAGCAGATTTAAATACTCTTCAAAATTTAATTGATGCAAAGGTTAATTGTGGATTTTTTCTTAAATTACCCAGAATGGATGTAAAACTTTGGAACAAGCTATAGGGTTTTAATGCAGTTGCTTTGCTTTAATTAGTTTTGAAGCTTCTAAAATTATTGAGGAAAAATAAGAATAAATTTTAACAAAAAATAAGATACTGACAGTACTAATTTTTCAGAACACAAATTTGCTAGTTAAATCACACACAAAAATTAAAAAAAAAATTAATTCAGTAAAAGATATTTTCTTTTCTTTTAAGCAGTTGTAATTTACCTCAGAAAAACAAGGAATCCTTGGTTTTATTTAAATAAAGCCATTTTCCATCAGGTCAAGATCTAAACAGGAGACCTTTTTATAAAAAAATAAGTCAACAGATGTTGCAATCCAATGCAAAATACCAGGTATTTAAGAGGAGCAATAAGGGGCATATTTTATATACTTAATGAAAATTTGTATTTTAGCCAAACATGATATTGCTGGTTCGTGTGCCAGCATGACCTGTTTATGCATGTATCACGTAAAATTAGTTAGATGCTTTTAATTTTTTTTAGAATGGGCCTGTTAATATTAGTGAAGACCACATATGAAATTGAGATGAAGTTAAGAGTTTTATCTCTGTTTTCATTTAGGTTTATATTGCTATTGTCTCTTCTAAAGAGGTGTTCAAACTACTCAGGAGTTAGACCTACTACATTCCTTACATCCATGATAAAAGTTGTTATCCTTTACAACTGTGGTCTGCTTAAAATGAAGTCTGGGATTATTTCAGGCTGCAATATCTAGCTGATTTCTTGCTCCTGGCATGTGGTGAGTGGACTTAACAGTTATTCTATCAGGGTTTAAAGGCAAGCAAGGATAACCCCCGTTTTTTTACTAGTCTGCAGGTGTGAATAGTACATAGTTCCACCTAGCATTTATCCAAGGTACACTTAATGATAGGCAGGTTTCTGAAAAGTGAGAAAACCTCCACTAAATATTCTACTAAAGTAATTCAAATATATAAGCTACAAAAGGTTTCCTATCGGCACACCCACTTTAGAAGTCAGGCACTATAAAGAAAACCACCCTTACTTCCAAAATGAATTATTGCATGATTAATGTTAATTATGTATTTTATAACCTTTAATAATAACTTTTAAATGCAATTTGCAGGAAGAATATTAATCCTTAAAAACTGAACATTATACAGCTGAAGCCCCCATAGGTAGTTGCCCTATATGACAATCCATTACTGATTGTGGTTTTGACACTTTTCTACAATTATTTCCCCAGCTGGTTTTCTATCTGTCCTGTAATTCATATTTTTTATTTTTGAAACCTTCAGTACTTTTTTCTTTTAATTTGTGGTTCACAATTTGATTAAGGTTAAGGCTGCTTTAAACTGTGCATGGTCAAGAAGAAAACTGTCCCTGTTTAATTATATGATTCTGAGCTTTTATTCCTCAGTAAAGTGCAGTCACTTAAAGGGAAAAGAATTCTAGCCACAAAGGCGGCAAGATGCATATATCTCTGTTTCTGCTTTTATTGAAAACATGTTCCTAAACACTAAGCTAAACTTGTTATTTTCTGCCTTATCTGCAGAATTTCTGCCCAAGCTCTTCCTTAACCTGATCACTAGAACTTTTAAAATTTTAATTTAATTTAATTTTATTTTATTTTATTTTATTTCAATGTCTGGACACAGACTGGAACAATTCCTGCTGGCATTGTTACTACCTTTCTATGTGGTAATTTTGCCACTGTGTCAGCTCTTGCATCTCAGTTTTCCTTTTTCCTATTTCATCTTGACAAGTCATTTTTCATTTCCTGTTGCCAGAAGACCAGCCTTGAGTCACTTAAGAGGATCCCTATACCTGGAGGCACATAAGCCCTGCACTGGGATCCTCTGGAGAACCTTGTCAAGACTGTGCATGGTCATTCTGATTGATGACTACAGATATAACTGTCATCATACAGCTGTTGCTTGTACTTAAGAAACCAAATGACCTTCATTCTGAACTGTAATTAGGTATTATAATACATAATGTTTAAGTCGTTTGTCTTTTATGGTTACTGATTAGATGAAACTCTAGCATAATTCTTACAGTTTAGTTTATTCCTCATTTTTTCTTCACACAGTAACTTGAAAGAAGAATTCAGACAGCTGGAAGTGTTCTATCCATAAGGGTTTTTTTGTTTGTCTGTTTTAATTTCAGTCCTGATTTACTTAGGCTTTATATAGTCAACTTTGAGGACAATTGCATATTATTTTTATTTTGAAACTCCTATATGACTTTCTGTTTTCAGGTTTTTTTTTAGAGTGATAGTTCTAAAGAGTAATCGCCATGCTCACTTAAGGAAAATTTTGACAAAAAGAAGGCAACACAGATTTCTCTGAAATGCTGTTTAAGCTCTTTTCTCTGTGGCTATAGCGCTGTCTGCCACAATTCTTGTGTTTCACATTCATAGAGCTGGTTTGGGTTAAGAAAATTTTAATTGCTTCAATCTAATGGTCACTGTCATGTGTTCTTCTCAAGGAAGAAAGACCAAACAAGCTCCAGTAATTCAATTGAAGCTATACTGAAGTGAGATATATAGCAAGTTTACAAATATTAGCTTTTAATAATTCTAGACAAAATATTTTTTTCCTCATTTCCTAACTGGTTTGGGAAATCCTATTGCAATGTACTTTATCTCTTAAATACATGAACATACCTTTCCAGTTTCATAATGAAATCAGATAATATAGCAAACAATAAGTGTTTTAGTAATCTTTGCAGATAAGGAATTTTAAAGATAGACCATAGAAGTAAAATCAAAGGAACTTACCAAAATTCTCAATTGTAATTTTAAAATCTACAAAATAATTTTAATATCTGAAATGAAAACTAAGTTAGTAAATACATAAGCCTTATTCCTATTGCCAAGTGTAAGCGATTCAATGGCAACCTTGAAACTCAGCTTCTGGAGCATTGGATGAAAACTTCTTATGAAACCTCTCACTGCATTTAAAAAGAGTCACTGACCTCGAGCTTGCAAAACTGCCATGTGTTGTTAAGTGGGCTTTAAATTAAGGATAAAAGAGGGAAAGGGAACTGTCACATTGGACAAAAGAACTGCCATGATCTCCCAACCCACAAAATAAGCAAATGCTGAATGAATTAACTATGTTTTATTTCAGAACAAAAATATGAATATTAATATTACAGAATATCTAGATGAAGAGAAAAATGAGATCAAGAAACTGCATTATACGATGGACCTTTTCTAGCATGAATAATAACTTTGTGTTACTTTTCCATAAATGGATCATCAGTATGTAGAGATAATAATCTTTGTAAAAAGCATCACAGAAGAAACTGTATTATAAAGATGGCACATATGAGAAAGGGGTAACAAATAAAAATATGGAACCTCATTGGAAATTCTTTGGATTAATACCAAGACAACAAAAACAGAACTGAGAGAGAGCAATTTTTTCTCCAGCTAACCTGAAATTACATGTTTACAATGCAGCTAACTGATTATCTGCTAGCAAAAAGAGTCAAACAAACCAAGAACAAATGTTTCTGAATGTTTCTCAGTCAGGGAGACCATTATTCTTCTGTAATGTAAATCATCACAGTGATATAAAAATGATTTTAAATGCAATCAGGATTTTTTTAGAATAGATTTTGAAAAGTTGTGGGAAAGATTCTGATCTATTACCACAGAATTTTTTATTTTTCCTTAAGTAGTACTGTGTTCCCATATGAATCACTAGTTATTGGCTTTAATTGAGAAAACCGCTAGTTATTCCAAAAGAACCAATAATTAGGGTCAAACATACTAGAAAACCTTCAACAGAATCTATTCATGTCTGATCCATGGTATCAATATATGTATTTGGGCCAGATACTTTTTCTAGCTGCAGCAGCATACTTTCAGGGTACCAAGTCCAGACAAGAGAGTTTTTTCAAGGTCATTTATGTTTTATAGAGTCTGACATTTCACAGTTCAATATTTGACCACAGTGAGTGGTACTGATAAAGACTGATACAAGGTGTTCCTTATGTGTGGCAGCTTTTCTTGTTTTAGCTTTATTTCTGCATATTTCCTAGTTAATTCTCACCTCTATTTAGGTACAGCAAACACATGGAAAATGAGATTGTTCAGACACCTTCAAAACCACATATGCAAGGCTGATTGTATTTAGATCTACCTTTTGTCTTTTTATAGTCCTTGTTTATGACAGTTGATATTTTATTATTTTTTACGGCCAAACATTGCTACAGATATGAGATCCTTCGACAGCTACTAAAATTAAGTAGCAAACATCATTTTGATTGGAAAGTTGCAGCTTGTATAGTTCTCTTAATTTATATTATAACGGATCATATTTCCTAAAGATATGAACTCAGAATAGAGTTAAGCAAACTGCTGAATGTCCACCGTGAGGGCTGATTCAAATTCTGTTTTATTTGAACTTTGGGTTTTTAATTCCTGGGCTCTGCTCTATTGGGCAGATGATAAAATAATAAAACATGGTTTGAATATTCAGCAAACTGCTCTACTTGCACTAGTGAAAACACGTAAAATACTTGCACTTTACATTCTTTTACTTGTGATGCAATTAGGCAATTGCTGTCTGAATTGGCAGAGGAACTGATGTGGAAAACATAGGTATCTTCAGTCACAGCTTATCCAGGTGATTTCACTAAACTGCAGACACCATAACTGTCTAGTAAGAGCATATTTCTGATGTCATGTAAAACTGATAGCAGAGCTACCAGTGATTTCAATGGGAGTACAATTCTGCTGCTGAGGTGTCGCGGTCACTCCTGAGGCTGGAATCCCTGTGGAGAGTGATGAGCTCAAGGAGCCACTCATAAGTTGCTTGATAGTAAGGTGTTCATATCTAAAAGGTTAAATTTAACTGGAATGCTGTTTCCTTTCTTTTGGTAACTTCAAATATGAATTTGGATGTGTTTCTTGGTGAGAGCATTTAGAGCACACTGGGCTGAGGTTTGCTGGCTTTCAGTGTTCAATGATGCAGGTCTGAGTTTACTAGAAGAGGATTGTGCAGCAATGACAGGTGGTTATCATGCTTGACCCACCAGTATGAGGGCATCTGGGATGGGAAGGCTCATTTGTTTGGGGATCCGTACCTGTTCTCCCTAATTGGAGAGGTTTGTTCCTATGGTCACCTCTCCAGGATGTTTGTAGTTTCAACATTCTCTCACACCTCTGTTTTCTTCCACTGTGGTTGAAGGAGTATTTTAAGGGATTCTGAAATGTACTTTTGGGAAATGGAAAGCTTGTCTTGTAAGTAGGTTAAAGATGGTTGTTACCTTTGCTGGCTTATAACTAAATCCTCTGTATTAGAGGACATCTCAGAGAATAAGATGTGTCTGGTTGGGGGCTGGGAGAGTAAGGTTTACTGTGATGAAGACTGAGATACCCTCTTCTAATTGTTGTTTACTGGGGCAAATTACCCTTCAGTTATGCATTCTTATGCACTTTCATTTATTTTTTTAACAGGAAATAAAAATTGTTGGATTTATTTCCCTTAAGTCTTGTGTAGATTCTGTGAATATCTCATGAGAATTTCAGGGATCATTTGAGTGAAATATATCATTAATATTTCAAGGATATTCTATAGAACATTTTAAGCATATGGGGTTTTGCATATGGTGCACTTATGTTTAAAATAATTTTTTATTTAAAAAAAGTTTTAAATGTGAGAATTGTTTTCACTGATTTGGATACATTTATGTTCTTTATAATAATATCTTTAAAACCTCATCTCTTGACAGTTCTTAGGAGGACTGCACTTTAGAAACTGTGATCATATGGAGCATTTTAAAAAGATGCTTTTAGAAAAAAAATCTAAATCATATAGAACAATTATTAGTTTTTGCAAATGACAGTGTTTGAAAATATGAAGCTTCAAAATGACTGGTGACAACACTGAATTACTTCCAACAGTGCATTTGACAATGTAAAAAGGTCAAAAAAGTCAACACTATCCATTCAAATTTTATACTAAAAATGTTTTGATTTGCCTTTATTTTAATTCTTGCTGAAGAAATTATTGGCAGGGTGATATACATGGGACTCTAACAGGAACCATGAGACTGTTTTGTTTTGTCAAAGAACAGAAATTATTACTAAAAAAATGTTAATGAAAGATTTTTACCATTGCAAGTGAAAACAACATGTTCTTCAGACAAGAAAAAAAGATCTTTTCCTTTTGCCTTTTTTCCATTCCTCTGTATACCTGGTCTACCCTTTTCTGAAATCTCTCATTAGTTTTCCAGAAGGCGTTCAGCATGGCCAGTATATGTATTACAGGAAAAGATGCTATACTGCCTCACAATCTCATTTGCTCATTTCCAATTTTTTAAAAACTCTATTTATTTATTTCTCCTTCTCTATATGCATAAAACTTACTATTTTCATGTTTATGTGAAAGTTACCACTGCTGAGATTACCTTATAAATACGTGAGGTATACCTTTGCACTGCTCAGTACTGTATGCTACACTTGAGAAATGGTCATGCATACTCCCCAGTTCCTGTTGTCTTCTGTTGACTTGGTTGTTTTGCTCATAATCCAGGGTACAAGGATAGTGTCATGAGAAAATTCTGGTCATCACCTCATGATATGAGTGTTTGGATCAAGGCACTCTGAAAATCCATTTCCTCTGCTCTTCTTATTGGCAAAATACAATTCTGCATTGTGGTGGTGTTTTTTTTCCCTTTCATTGTATGGAAGCCTTATAATCCTCTTACAGTGATATTTTATTTCAAGCGTTTTGTGAAACTATTCTTACCCACAGAGAACAAGGAAATCTCTTTGAGTGTGAACGATATAGTTTGGTGCAACAGACTTTGCAAAAAAAGACAACGGAAAAGACATTGACCTTAACTCCAGGAGTGAATTTTTCCTCAGTATCTGAGGAAGGGTAACTCATCTGTTTAACACGATGACACAGAGCTGCTAGAGCTACAAAGGCAATAGACTGATCAGCTGCAGCAACGTTCAAAGTACAGAACAGAAATGGAAAGAAATAGCAAAACAATGTATAGTTCAGGTGCCCCCACAGAATTTTTAAGGCACAATAAATGAACATGCAGCCGAATTTATCAAGCACTTTAAAATACAAGAGCATGAGCATTTTGTCTCCAGTTATTCACACTAGAAACTGAAAAGTTATTGACTTTACACAAAATAATTACTCTGTCGCCTGTAGATCATTTGTAGGTCTTACTTTTCCTGGTAAGAAAGATGGCAAAAGAAACTTACTTAGTTTCAGATTATTCTAGATGTAAGAGTTAAGTCAACCCACTATGTACATTTCTGCTGTTAAAAAGACAAATGCATTTCCGAAATTGCTTCTTATGTTTGCAGGTACTTGCACATATAACTGTGCCATGGCACTAAAACTATGATGTTATTAACATATTTTTTCTTAATCTAGCACCATAAACCTTAAGTAGAATTTGCAGCAATTTTACATCTGTATATAAGCTTTCGGCCTGGGGCTTGAATTTCAATTCTGTTGTTACTACCCGTATCACTTGATTTCATCTTGAAGAAGTCATTCCCAAAACAGTAACATTTTTACTACAATCCTAAATTATACATTGGTGATGGTTCTGAATCAATCAAGTTTACCAGAAACAGTCTTTACCCAATCTGACTATAAAGATGGTTATACTACTATGTGAGAGAAGCCTGTCTGACACTAGCTCCCATTCTTGAGCTCTCATGGATATTAAAATCACCTCCAACATCTTAGTAAATTGATGCTTGTGTTCTGACCACTCTTCTCACTTGTGTTAAAGTTCTCACAAACCTTCCACGTTGTTCAAATCCCTCACAGGATCAAATTCATTTTCTCTCCTCACACTACTCCATGAGGCTTATTGAGGTCCAGGGAGGAATTCAAGACAACTAAGCTCCAAGTGATATGTACCAGTTTGGAATGAGACAAACTACAGATCTTGTTTTTGTTCATGAACAGTACATGAACCTCAGGTGATCTGAAATCCCATTTATACATTCCCTGTGCCATTTCTTCAGCCTCAGAAGTTTCCACTGCACAGTTACAGCCCTCAATTTTTTTTTTTTTTGATGATGTGAACTTACCTCTGCTTTTACACTTACTTTATTTTATCACCTTTGCAAACATGAAAAAGTCTGAAAGGAGGAATTTGTCAGGGTTTTACAGTTTATCTGTGTTCAGAAGTAGTCAGAATGGATTCTCCCCTCCTCTCATTCTCAACCTTGTTCTTTCAAATCCCTTGTGTTTAATATACAGCATTTTCCTCTTGGATAGAAAGTTCAATTTTTTCCAATGTGTCAACTCTTCCTTTTTCTTGAATTGCTGAGTCTTCATTTTTCTTGAGAGACATAATTTTTAAATACATTACTGTATTATTTAACTTGATCAGGATGCCATTTTAGGCTATAATTTGAAGTCTAGTTTAAACATTTTCTTTTAACTCATTTTTACAGTAATGTGTTAAGGTTCAAGTTAATGCTTTTACCCTTTTTAATCAGAATTAATGTATTTAAGTCTGAGTCTTATTCTGAGTCTGGGTAATACTCAGATGTGTTAAGAGTAGACATATTTGTGTGTGTTACCTTTGCAAATATTTTTTTCCTGTCGTTATTTACTTAAATTCTCACTGCATGTGAGATTCAAATAGTTTTGTTTATTTTTTGAGCTCCATTTGTGTGCTTACAGCTACTTAAAGCATTGAGAAAGAACTGATGATTGTCGTGAGGTTCTTTACGGTATAGATAATCTGAGTAAAGAAGGTCTTTTGCCTGCTTCCTTTGCTGCTTATTTTCTATTTACGGAATTTTCAACATACTCTTCAGTGGTCCTCTTAAGACACCAACCTTGAAGTAGATCAACTAATGCCCTGTGTGAGGTGTAATTGTTCAGCACAGATCTCAGGAGAAAGAGCTTTGGTTTTTTGTTTGTGTTTGATTTAGGAGACTATGAGTAGGCTAGAAAAAAAGGTTCAGGTTAGATCAACATACCTCCACTGACTCCAGGGTTTTGCAGTTCATTTTTATATTAACTTCATATATTCATGATTTATTAAATCATCAGTGATTTAGTGCAGATCTGGTAACCAAGGATTCAGAATAAAAGAAGTTTGCTCTGTGAAAGAATACAAAACATATCACAGACCTGCTGCCTCGCTTCTTGATGATCCTGATTTGAGAGCTGCCAAAGATTGCCAGGCAAGGTGGCTGATTCCGCTTTCTCTTAAACAAATGTTACCCTGGGACCCCAGTGCAGCCTGTGCACCCAGAGACTGCAACATCCATTATAAGCCATCAGTGTTGAAAACTGTTGTCGCAGATTTTACTGTTGTTATTATTTTTCGGTTACCCAGGTGCAACATGAAAAATATTAACATCGTAAGAGATTACAAGTGGGCACTGGGCATGACACAAAATTAGACAAGAGACAGAAAGTTAATTCAACAGCTGCTTAGTAGAAAGCATTTATATAGCAGAACCAGAACCATTTGAACAGGTTGAAAGCATCTGATAGCAAAGACTTCCCACTGCATGCACTCAATACCTGCATCTTTTGTAAGGCTTAGGGTGTTTTCTTTTATAACAAACTTTGTTCTTGTCTTGACATTGTTCTAGCTGTGTTGGGTTAAGGATATTGGTGAGCAATGTTTGTGAGAAAGATAATATCAGTTCATCTAATAGAAAATACTGTTGGAGCTGTGAACAACCAACCTTCCAGGCGAACAGACTGTTCTTTTATGTGTTCAAGAGCTTGCTCTTTTTCCACCACTATAGCAGTTGTTATAATGACAGATTACATCGTCTTGCAAATCTTGCCTGTTTCAGATCATTGTTCAGTGTAAAAAGTTTTTGAGGTGGCTTCATGCAAAGGAAGTTAAAATATTTTAGGTTTTTTGTTTGTTTGAAGTTCATTCCAATTCTATGAGTGTGGGGTTTTTCCTTGCATTTTTTTTGTTCGTTTGTTTGTTTCTGGTTTGCTTTTTTTAAGGGCTGTCCTGCTTTAAAAAAAAAAAAAATAAATAAATTAAAAAGCCAACTAATAATTTATTATTTATATTCCGGGCATAAAAAAGTTCTAAAAAATTGAGCTTAGAGTAGCATTTGCTTAGCCTAACAAAGACATGGAATTTACACCTAAAAGATTGAGTTCTTAATGAGAAAACCTGCTGAACTTCAACTGTCTGTATTGTGAATAGCAAATTAATCTGCCCTCAAAAATGTGTCCAGATAGTCCAAATTAATTTTCATTTGCCTTTTAAATTAAAAAAAAAAAAACAAAGAACAAAAAAACCCCAAAACAATTTCAAGAAAGAATCAGTTCATTAACTGAGAAAAGTGTTCAATTTATTATAAGAACACTGAATAAAATAACCGAGCATATGTTAATTCATTTTTAAAACAGCGTTTTAAGCTATATTAAGATATAGAGTTGGGTGCAGAATAGCGTGCATGATACTGGCTGAAATCAGCAGAGGCATCCCAATTTGTACTAGTTCAGAATTTGTTCTGATGTGTGTTATGCACAAAATTAATGTGTTATGCATACACATGATGAATGAAATTGTCAGTAACATCTCCTTTCACTGTAAATAGCTAGGCAGTATGCAATTAAATATGAAAAACATTATGTATTGCTGAGCTTTAACTGTAGAAAAAAATGAGTAAAATAGTTTTCTACCATAATTATTACCAGGTTTCCAAACTTAAACTATTGGTGCTTGGGTTAAACATGTTACTAGTTTTGTAACTGATAAATTTTCAACATTATATTATTGAGTCAAGTTTTATCAATTAATGTTTTGGAAGATAACATCAGTAAATGTTTCCATTGGACAAAAATGTTAATGAGCTTTCCACTAGTACATAAGATAAACCATTATGTTGCCTGTAAAATACAGAGAAATCTGATACAAAATAAACAAAGTTGCAAGACACAATATGGAAAGTTAATCAGATATTTTATGACAGAATACAACTTTTCGGACATGACAAAAAGAGACATGAATTAAGAAGGTCAATGAAGTTGACCCTGGACCTGAATGCAAGGAGAAAGTCAGCTGAAGGAAGCAGTTTTGATTAGAACACTTCATTGGTCTCAGCTAGTTTTATCTCTAATAAATGTACATAACATGATTCATACAAGTCATTAAAATAATATATTGGGAGAGATATGGTGCAAGATAATGTGGTTAATATGGAGAGACTTTAATTAAAAGTTGCAACTACAGGTCACACAAAGTTATTCTCAGTAGTGACTCAGACTTTCTAATACTTGGCAACACTTATTAAGTTATTTTACAGCTGCTATTAGGAATAAATGGATATTTCCAGATGATTTACATCATTTTACTGCTAGTGTAGTACTGAAGACAGAAACAAATAAATAAATGGATGTGCAGACAAAATTAGTTCACCACGCGTTACTGTTTAGTTGTTATGGTTTTATCACTAAGCCATGGCTGACCACATCATTATGTAAATGATTATAAAACATTTAAGCAGTCTTTGATAATTTCAAGGTTTGCTACAGATCCATATCCACAGCCTTATTGCAGACTCTCTATGACTATATTTCCTGACAGTGTAAAGAGGTTGTGATATGAGATTGTCATCCTTTTCCCTGTCAGTGACTGAACTGTAGCATGACAGAATCAGCTCAGTTCTGCCTCGACTCCCCTGGGCAAAGTTTTCTAGAGGAAGAATTGGTGGATTTAGCTATAAATGGGAGATTATTTTAATTTGCTTCAACCTAAAATCCCCAGAAGTGAGGATAAATGATGGGTTTTTTAAAAACACTTGTGCACTTGCCCTTATTGTCTTCTGCTTATAAGGCTAAATACAGCTAACATTAAGCAGGAGTCTCAATCTGTTACAAGCAGGAAAGCTTTCTTAGTGCAGTGTGGTCTCCAGAGTTCAGAAAATAGCTTCTAGGCACATTTCTACTGCTTCCCACCACCCAACATTATTGTTAAAAGGCCCAGTTCTGCTACCTTATCAATGACAGATTACCAAGGAAGGATTTCTCACTTTTTACCAGTATTTTAAATCAATTACTGGAAATATATGCTCTCTATCTTTTTGTACAGATACATGGGTAACATTGATACAATTGGTAACATTGAAATATCAAACATCTGCAGAGTGTTAGGGTGACCTGACAGTTTGCTTTCCTCTTCTATATATTTACATGTGTTTTCCAGACAATCAAAGACAACCTCACGTGATTTCTGCTCCAGAGGATGTGAGAGAAGGCTCATATTGCTGCCATTTGGCATATATATGAAGATTAGTTTCCAGTTTGATTTGTTTACATGGTGTGCCAAATCCTTCTGAAATGCTACATTAGCTGTTTTAATGGTTTCCAAAGCAGTGGCATCCTTATTGAGCTCAGTACTAAGAAGAAAAAGTATTTTTACAAATATGTCAGTTTCTATAATGCCCTCCTGATCATATAACCGTAGCAAATTTTACCAAACCTAGATATAAGTCAATATATGGGAAAAAGGGTGATATATATATATGAGCATGGTGTATTAGTTAGTCACTTACATAGTTTATCCTAATTTGAGAAAGTTTAATTGGCATTTTACTGATTTACTTTTCTTAAAGTGTTTGTGAAAAGTTTATTTCTTGGAAATGTAACCTTTCCCCCACCCCTCTTTTTCTTTTCTCTGAAAGCTTTTTAATATACTATTGCAATAGTGTAACAATTATAACTGAAAATTAATTTGTTAAATCAGTAGAGCTTTTGTATCACTGGAAAGGTTTATTTCTTGCAGTGAATTCACTTAACATCTGTGTCATTCCTCTCTTACACTCTTCTCTTTATTCAGTGATGCTATCTCATAATTCTCCCTAATAGCAAGAAATAGCTAAGTATTAGACTTTTTTAAGTTTCAACTAAACCTAAGTAATTGGTCACAGAGGGTTTCTCTGAAAGGCATTTTGCACTTTAATTGAAATATTGAATTTTGTGAAGTGAGAAGCTCATTTTGCATTACTGAGATCTCAGCAACTTTTAAAAGTCTCCGGACAGGTATCAACTGCAGGGTAGACTCATATTGGTTCTATATACAAAATAAAGTGACTTATGCTGGATTTTGCAGTAATTTTTGGTCTCATATTTATGGCGTGCTTCTGAGATATTCATATACTACAAGTGCAGAAGACAAGGCAGTGGGGTATAATATAAATATACGTAAACTAAATTACACCAAAAAGTTTTGTTCCACTATCATGTTTATTGTTCCCTTTTCTTACATTTAAATTACACAGAGTTGGATGCCAAAGAAAAGTTGCAATTTAATTTGTTTGCATTGAATAATATTCTGGAAAGCAACGCCTGTTGTGGTTTGGGCTCAACTGGCCACTAAAACGAACAACAGTTCCCAAGTAAGAGAAGAATAAGAGACAGACTCATGAGTTGAAAAGAAACTAAACTACTTTAATTAAATATTAATAATAAAATAATTATTAAAAAGATAATAATATGAATAAGAAAATAATGCAATATGTACAATATATAAAAAAACATTTCAAGCTCCCAGGATGATCATGTTACCAGCAGGCACTGGGAAGTCCCAGACTGGACTTGTTGATGGATGGGAACTAAATTCTGGATCTGGATTCAGAAACACATGGATTTATTAAAAAGATAATAATATGAATAAGAAAATAATGCAATATGTACAATATATAAAAAAACATTTCAAGCTCCCAGGATGATCATGTTACCAGCAGGCACTGGGAAGTCCCAGACTGGACTTGTTGATGGATGGGAACTAAATTCTGGATCTGGATTCAGAAACACATGGATCAAGATCAAAGGCAGACAGAGTCCTCCTCCAACACCAGCCATTGAGGAAAGAGGGCAGACCCTTTTGATCCCTCAGCTTGTATACTGAGGATGATGCAGATGGGATGGAATGCCCCATTGGTCAGTTTTGGGTCACCTGTCCTGTCCGCTCCTCCCCACAGGTGCAACCCCTCTACACTCTTCTTCTCCCAACCCTTCAACTCGATGGATAACAAAGTTAGCTGACCTTCATTGTTATAGCAGTAAGTATAAGCATTAGCCCCTCTGCATACCATTCCTTGGTATTCACTATAAACATCAGACCTTATCACTGCCAGAAGCTGACACTCTCTGAAAAACATGCGGTTAATTTCAGCGAGTTGAAGGAGGTTTAACTGAAAAGTAAACTTACCGAAAAAAAAAAAAGATTTCCTTTTACCTCAAACCAGGACACCTCCTTAGTAATATGTTCCTTTCCTGGATTTAATGTTATCACACTGAATGAGTGTACATTGTAAAACCACGTCAATGTTTTGTCCTGTGTTTCAGCATGAAAAGTGCGACCCATAATTGTTTGTGACAAGGAAATATCATTAAAGAGTGAAGTGGAATACCAAACACTTTGGTTACCTGATTTATTTTTTTTTTATGAAAAGTCTAAAATTCAATTGATAGAGAGAGAAAGTGAATTTTGAAGTCATGTTCTCTGAAGCAAATAATAAGTAACAGCTATAACTGAAAAATTCTCTTATATTTTTGGGCTTAAAAGTGGCTATTTTCAGTCATTGCTAGTCCAAATTTATGAAGGTAGCAATACATTAAGGCATTTTTATTTACCTTTCATTGAGAAAGAAAATGCAGCAAACAGTTTTTTGCTCCCAAGGCTCAGTTCAATTTATTTTATTGAAGTGCTGAGGGATTACTTTCTTTTTTTTTTAATTTAAAAAATATAATAGTAAGATCTGTTTAATGTTTAAAAAAAGGAAACTGAAATCACTATTAAGAATTCTTAAATTTTGAAAGGTACTCTGGGGCAGTGAAATGCAGCTTCTAAAATGTTGAGAAATCTTCATGATGTATCTTTGAAGTGCCAAAAAAAAAATGAATAATTGAATGGCTTTAAACTTTCTCATGGGTCAAACCAGAGATCATTCAGACCTTATGCTTCACTTTCAAGTTGCATTTGAAGATATTTAGGGAAAAATACAATAGCAGAATATGTAAATATTAAAGAAATATTACATCTTTCCTCATTTTCTCAAATATTTCAAAACCAGTAAGGTTTGGATCATCCTGTCTAATACTAACAGACAAGCCTTTTTCACTTAAACTTTTGATTGACTTTGGACACACTTATACTTTTGATCTCTGGAATGTTGTGTGCTAAATGAACTCTTGTAACTGAATTCTGTGTTTTGTGGAAAATATCTCCTTTTGTGCCAGTCTGATTCCTGATTTCACTAGCTGCCCCATAGTTCTTGAATTAGAAAAAATGGATCATCACTGCCTATTCTTCTCTTGAACATACCTGTATCATATACTTTGCTAGAGATGTTTAACGAAGTGAAAAATCTAGACTATTCATCTATCTTTACATGGAAAACATTGCTTATGTTCTTGTTCTTCTCCAAACATTCATCAGTTCTCAAGACCATAGGATAACAATTATTCATTTTTTGTCATTTACTATTTCTGTGTATTAAACTGATGATTTTTGAAAACTAACTATAATGTTTCCAAGATTACTTTCCTAAATGGGAATATTCCAAATTGAGCCCTTTTTTTGTAAATATAGAAGTTGTAATTTATGGAAAAATTTGCTGTTCAGTTTAATCTCTTTATCCCTCAATACTATCATTTTTTAATTTCTTTTTTTCAACTCTTCAAGTCAACATTGAAATTTTGGATCATCTATAAGCTTTTTGTGATTGTTTATCATATTTTACAGTTCATGCGCAGATAAACACATTCTCATATGATCTGAAAGAAACCAAAATGATAGGAAAGTTAGCTTTCCTGTTGGCTTAAAAAATATAAAATAAAGATAATAAAAATTATGTTTTATAGTAGGTAAAAATGATTTTCATTTTATCTTCTTCAGTGGTTTCTAACATGAAAATGTCTTCCCCAAACCCCAGAAGATTTGCAAAGAGAAATTGTAGTCCAATTTTTAGAAAGTGTATATCATTCAGTCCTTTGCAACTTTTGTTACGGGTGGCAACTTTAACTTCTCAGGCATATTACTTTCAGCTGAGGAACTGCTTAAAACTGGGAAGGTGGGAAAATTGTAACAAAGCCAGAAATCTTATGGCTTTATAAAACATGCAAATTAAACAAGTGACACACAGGATTCCAATGTTTTAAGAAACAAACAACAGGAGAGAATTTTCAAGGAGGAATATTTATAACTAAATTGGAAAAGATTTAGGGCAAACAGCTGGATACAGATCTATAAATTTAAATTATGAACTCTCCTAAAAGCTATAGTCTTTCACTTTGAATTAGTTGAAAATGTTTATACTTCTTCATTTGACATCTACCCAAGTCTCCTGTCGTAGGCAAACTTGTTGGATAACTATGAGTCAGGAAGTAAAACATGCATTTGCTGTACCTTTGCATAAAAGGATTCACAAGATAATGACGTATTTATGTTGTATTTGTTTATTTTCATTGAGAATATGATGGATATTTACTAATAACTATCAGGAATAGCTTTTATTCATTAAAAAAATAAAAAATAACAGCTTCATTACTTGCTTCTGTTTTAATAAAATTTGCCAATAAAAGTGATTTACATGATCACTAGGGCAACTACTTAGCCTGAGAACCCATAATCCATTTACAGTATGATAAAACCAATGCTAAGTACTACTAGAGCCATTTGCATTTTCCAAGAAGAAACTATTCTGTGTTCCTGGTGTTGAAGCAGGGTAGAAATGGTACATTCATTGCCTCTACTTTAAGAATGTGAGATGAACATACAGATATATGACTGTGTGCATATGAATGTATATGAAAAACATTCTAGAAAATGTAAAGATAACACATCAGGTCTGGAAAAGGTTTATCAAGACAGGCATTTTGGGTAGCAAAATGCTACCCCTTTTCCATCTGCAAGGCTACGTGTGCTCAGCACAAGAGTCAGCACAAGACAGCAGCAGCACAGGGAAAAAAGAAAGGTGGTGGACAACAGCTTTTCCAAGCCCTCTCCTCAGACGTGAAATGTATGTATGTTATTTCAGAAACTGTCTGCTTAGCTGACTTTCTACATGTTACAAGAATGATTTACAGTCTTCACAGAGACTTAATGAGACAAGGCGCAAATAAGGTTAAACACTGCAAGAGCACTGTCTAAGAAGATGAACAGTCTTTTTGGTATTGTGAGTATGTAGTAAGCAGTCATGCAGAGTTGAAACTTGAAAATTCAGCTATTCTACGTTTGCCTGGAACTTCTGGTATTGTATTTTAAATGAAATAGAGTTTCAAAGTATCTAAGGGGTTACCATCATATGCTATTTTGGGGTATATTTTCCCCCAGTTGTGCACTTTTCAGTGTGGAGCCACAAGCAGAAGCCCTGGAATATTTGGTATCTCATCAAAGTCACATTTTTTTAGTCTCATCCTTCAGCTCAAAACCAATTTGTTACAAGCCATTTATTCTGCATCTTTAGCGTCATTCATCATGCTTTGTGGGAGATTTTAGGACTTTAACAGTTTCTTATTGAATCCATGAGTGATAATTTTGCATTCTTAAGATTTCAAAAACACTGTTATCATGCTGTTTCTAGTTTTTAAGTTCTATAGAAAATATATCTACTCACACCCTTTTCTGAATTTTTTCTGTACATCAACTTTAAACTGATGTATTTGCTAAATATCTGATAGAACCCAACAATATCCTTTATTTCTTTATCATTTGCTAATTTATTGCTTTTCAAAAACAGATATTAGGTATGCTATTGCATTTGTTGTATCTATAGAATCTACTCTTATCGAAAACTTTTTTCTTCCTCAGTGATTTATTGATTTGAAAAAATTCAATGTCAGGATATACAGAAAATGTAGATGATCTTTATTCTGGCTATAGGAATTGCTGAGTGATTTCACTTTTTGTTAAAATAAGGATGGACTGAAAAAAAATGTCAGGAAAGTGACAGGTCCAATAGTGGGAGCTGCACAAGATCAGTGCCACTGAAGTCCTATAGTAAACTTTAAAGAAAAGTGATTTGTCTTGTGTTATATATTCCTACATATGTATTCAATCACTTTCTATTAACTGCTGTTTGAAGGTCCTTGCCAGAGAAAATAGCAGTCAAACTCATTTTTATTCTTTAAACAGTAATAATAATCATGTAAAGGTCAATTGTGTAAAATGCAAACTGGTAGTTCAGTTACAATTTTTAGAAACAAGTTGTCATTTAAAGAAAAAAAGATTGTGTACATCAATAATAATGTTAAAGAGATAAAGCAGCAGGTCTGAAAATACAAAATGGTTTGCTTTAATATATTAATTTGTAGTAGCCTAAAACAGCCTTGAAGTTACAGTTCATTCCTAAACACACAAAAAATGTATGACTACTCTGCTAACTTCATGTAAAATGAAAGGCGCAGCAGTATTAATGCCATTTTTTAACCCATCTTACTTATTTGATTTTCCAGGTAATGATATGATTTTCAAATTCTTTGGAAAAAGGTTATATATTTAGTCTTTATCAAAATATTAGTTTCTACGTTCACAGAATCACTGAATGGTCGAGGTTTGAAGGTAGCTCTGTAGATTTTTCAGACAGAACATTATTCACCTATGAAGCAAAATTGTGCAATAACAAAGAAACCCATATTACTCCAGAGTCTGTTACTTCACGTTTGTAAGGGAAATGGCATTCTGCCAAATCTTATACCAATATGGTACATCTATATTTAAAATAGATTAATACTCTGGAGAATTATTTTTTGCACCATGAAATAACAGGGGGACAGGAAGTGAATGAAAAGACAGAGGCCTGGAGCTCTAGCTCCATTTCTACTAGCCAATAGTTGAAACTTCTTGCCTTGCCTCTTTAGAATTCAATACCTCTGAGTCAAAGGGTGTCACCTACTAAGTGAATGTACATCACATAAAACAATAAATGTGGCAGTCTATTTATACTTAGAAAGATGGAAAATCAGGAATGAGAGCTTGCAAGAGAAAATTTTGTTTGATTTTGTCTAGTAGTGGACTATGTCTCTTTTTTGTCTTTTGCTGAGATATAGAGAAGATTTTAAAATAAAGAACAATCCAAGAAATGTACACATACACAAAAGTATATTTATATATGTATGTATGTATTAAGTGCATTAACATCACTTGTTTCTTCTCTACTCTTCAAATTCCCCAAACCAAATATGTCTGGATTTCAGTGGCATTTCACTGAATTTGAATTGGCATTCAAACATCAATAAATCTGAGGGGTATGAATGATATTTTATGTGATTAGAGATTATTTCAATTTCAAACCCTACAGTTCTTTCAGCTAATAATTTCCTCCTCCACTGTATTCCAGTGTAGGAACTCTGTATGTAAATATCATATAGATAAGTAATTCTTTCTGTGTTCTAAATTGGCTAATTACTGAGGAGCTTAATTACTATATTATAAGAAATTAGTGAGTATAAAGGAAACTCAGGCTGCAGAGTGAAGAAACAGTGAGCCTGACGCCTTTTCCTGCTGAGTAAAGCTTTGATATAAGTTTGATTTATCTTTTTTCTCTATGAATCAGGTGTATGTGGCAAGATTTTGGTAGCAGGTGGGCTGCAGGTGACTTCTGTAACAAGATGCCAGAAGCTGCCCCCCTGTCCCACAGAGCCAATGTCAGCTGTCTCCAAGAACGACCTACTGCTGGTCAAAGCTGAGCCAGTCAGTGATGGTGGTAGCATCTCTGTAATATATTTAAGAAAGGGTATAAATTCTGTGCAACTGCTATGGAAGAGAAAATATGTGAGAGAAACAACTGTTTAGACACCAGAGTCGGTGAAGAAGGCAGGGAAGGACGGGATCCAAGCACTCGAGCATAGATTCCTCTGCAGTCTGTGGAGAAGACCATGGTGACAAAGGCTGTCCCCCTGCAGCCCATGAAAAATCAAGTTGGATCAGTTATCCACCCTGCAGCCCATGGAGGACCCCACAGAGAAGCAGTTTTTCTGGTAGGACTGGTGGCCCACAAGGGACCCACACTGGAGAAGTCTGTTCCTGAAGGACTATACCCAGTGGAAGGACCCCACCTGGACTAATTCTTGAATAACCGCAGCCTGTGGGACAGAGCAATGTTGAAGCAGTTCATGAAGGACTGTCTCCTGTGTGTGGGACCTCATGCTGGATCAGGAAAAGAGCACAAGTAGAAAGGAGTGGCAGAGACAACACATACTGAACTAACCACAACCCCCATTCCCTGTCCCCCTGTGCTGCTTGGGGAAGAAAATTAGAAGTCAGGGGTGAAGTTGGGCCTGGGAATAAAGGAGGGCTGGGAGGATTTTAGATTTGTTTTTATTTCTTATTACCCTGCTCCTTTTAATTGGCAATAAATTAAATTAATTTCCCAAAGTTATATCTATTTTATCTATGACAGTAATTGCTGTGTGACCTCCCTGTCCTTGTCTCAACCCACGAGCTTTTTGTCATATTTTCTCCCCCATCCTGCTGAGGAGGAGGAGTGATGGAGTGGTTTCTTGGGCCCCTGGCAGCCAGCCAAGGTCAACCCACCAAATCCTAATTGAATGTTTTCTTGGTAAATTGCATTTTGTTTTATTATTGTAGTAAAGTATATGTTATTTGCTTATTACAATAACTTTCTAGATTTTAAAGGCTACGAGTCTAGTCACTTTCATTTAAATATAGGAAAATAGAAAATTACTTTTGTGCAAAATATAAAAACAACAGACTTGTATTTTGAAGTACTTCCTTGAATGATACATGCTTCCCTTTCTTAATAATATCCCCTAAAATTTAACTACTATTCAGGAAATAAAGGAATATATAATCTTTCATTGTAAAATCTTGTAGAGGTTAGACACCTTGGGTTAACCATCTGATGAGGTGTTATTTTATGGATCTTAACTACTTACTTATTTGTTATTAAGTCTTCTAGGTCCTAGCTTAGATAGCTGTATCTTGGACCTCTCTATTTAGTGTTGTAATTAAGAACTCTTTCATAATCTCTAAATTTACTCAAAAACTAATTAAAGGAAGAAACAATGAAGTAATGCAGCCAGAACTGTATCTCTTGGTACATTCCGTTGTTCATTGCACAATGCTTTGAGTAGTTTAAGTAATTGGATAGAGCGATATGAATTCTCTTTCTTTTAATAAAGATGTTAGCGGAAAACTTCCTGTTGTCTTTTTAATCCAATTAGCAATTCCCTACTGAATAGCATACTCATTACAAATAGTAGATTTCTGTGAAAAACAGGTAATTTATTCTCCTGTGTCAAGTAACTTCACATTCAGACATGCAAGAGCTTGTAGAGTACAAGAATAATTTTTTTACATGTATCTTGAACACATGTGCGAACAGTATATGTTTTAATTGGAGAAAAACAAAACTAGCTCATCTGGGTATTAAAAAAATTCTTAGGGCACAGGTCCCCCATTCTGCATTCAGTTATCTTCCTCTAGTGAAGAGTTAGTTTATTTAAAAAATAATGTCTCAGCTTTTACTGCATTTTATCCAATGACTCTTAGGGACCACTTACCCTACCAGTCATAGTTTTATGTTTATTTTTATTGTTAAGTAAATTATTTGGGAAATTCTTTATTGTGCCTTCTCTGTCTGTGTGAATTTTGAAAAATGACTAGGTGAGATTTATTCCTAGTCCTTTGTTAAACCTGGAGATAACACTGTAAAGATATTAATCTGATTATACAATGGAACTCAAGCTAAAACTATATTCATATTTTCTCTTTTGGTGGACAGAAGTAAGAGAGAAACACGCCTCCCCACACCACCCCTCCGCTCTCTGGCATCCCTATCCATGTCTCTTGCCATTTCCTGCACCAAGCTTGCTTTCATTGTTCCAATTTCACTAGAAAATTCATGTGTATAAGTGCTGTTCCTGATAGTAGCTGAGTTGCAGTGAGCACAGAGCTACATGTTCCAAAATTTAAAAAATACACCAACAAACCACTAACAAACCATAAAGAATTTAAAAAATCCTCCCATGCACAACCTAACTTGTTTTTCTCCATCACTCCTGTAAAAGCCTGAACACTAATACTTACTGGAGAAAATCTGACTAATACCTTTCTGACAGGTTAAGTCACTCTCACTTTATTTCTGTATTGATACTGGTATGGAAGAAAACTTCTTCTTGTTCTCTCTAAATTTACTCTTTCTGCATAAAATTTCAACTAGATTAATTTAATGTCAGCCCACAATAACAGTATTTTCCTCCTATAGTGTGTCCCAGGGTATAGATTCCTTGCCAAGTAGGGAAACAGTTCTCAAATTGATACCTTTGACAGCTAAATGCATTCTTCATTCCCAGAATACCATTAGATGTAGATGATGTGAGACACACGTTCTGTCATTGAATAGCTCAGGCAAAGCAGTGTTTTCATTAATTGTCTCATTGTATTTCCAGGATGTTTACTTTAAATCTCTTAATCCATCCTTGCCAATTCTGCTAGGCAGCTCCAGACTGCACTGTATAGCTTTTAGCATGAATTTTGGCTCCCATCTAAAAAGACTTATTATTCTCATCAAGAAATACCATTTGTGAGCAAGGAAAGTTCAGTTGTGTTTTCGAAAAAAAAAAGATAAATGTTAATTCTAACCATTTATTTCCTTGATGTCCAGGTAAAAGGCTCAGCATACTTTATGGTATATCTTTCAAATGTTTGTTCCTTTCTAAAAAGGTTTCTTTAGTAATTCTTCTATCTATAAATTTCAGTTTCAATGTATAGATAAGAGGATTTAATTACATTAGTACTCAAAATGCAATGCTTTCATTCTTGTGAATGAAGAAATACAATATATTCTCTCTAGTAAGAAGAAATGGATAGATTTTGATTTCCTACATGTGATGCTAGTGGGTAGCTTTTCCACTGATTGCTGATTGTGGCTTTTTTAAATTTCATTTTTCCCAGTCACAAGAACAAGTAAAAGTTAATTATCCTGCAATCAAAGGGTTACATACCCTGTGCTTTGTTTGTAGAAACATAAGTACAACATTTACAAACAGACTAGAAAGTGAAATAAATTTAACATATCTTTATGATTCAGTTGTGAATTTGTTTATAAAATCATAATTTGTTCTTGCAAATACAAATATATGGTTAAACTCTGTACCAGAATTCTGAGAATTTACTTGTATGTTTGTCATGACTTTGAAGTCTGCTATTTCATGTTCCTTTACAGCAGGAATACATAAAAATCTTTAATTAAAATTTCACATATAAAGATTTTCCTGATGCCTGACTAAGTCCATTTGGCTGGAAATATATTATTTCCCTAACAGTATGTAGGTTTCAAACAGAGATTTATAAAATGTCAAATTGACTACTTGCCTTGATTACATTGTAGCTAGCAAGGCAGATAGCTAGTGCTCTGTGCTACTCTGTGCTGGAGTGGAGGAGCAAAATCCACTAATAGATTAGTACTCACCAAAAATCCCTTTGATATGTATACCTGCTGATAGTGATCAGAAAACTGCTTTAGCTTTTTCTTGGATCACTTGAGTTTCTTAAATCCCTCACCATAAAGGTTTTCATATAGCTTTTTTCTAACCATTTTTCATTTGTGCAATACATTTTTGCTGAAGAACAGAACAAAAGCATATACAGGGCTCCTGCAACAACCCAACAGTGCTTGGAGTCAAGGGCAGAACCCCTGCTGTCCCTAACTCATTGTAATCCTCCCCTGTTTAGATAGTCAAGAATTGCATAAAATCATTTCACTGCGGCACCACACAGGGCATTCATATTCAGTAGTTCATCCTAAAAGCATAAGTACAGTCTTACTGGGTAAAGGTCCAGCTAGCATTGCATTTGTATTTGACAACGGCCAAAAATGAAAATGTAGACAAGAATATAAGAACAGAGTAAGCACATATGAAAATGTCCTCGAAAACTCCCTCAACTTTTAATCCATTGCAGTTGAGGTTTTCTTGACTGACACCTGGTTTCTGTGTATGTAGTAACCCTCAGAAAGTTGTTAAACCTTTCCTTCAAACAGACCCAATTCTACAGCATCCTGCAGCAGGGAGGTCCACACCTTAGTTTCCTGATGTTTCACCTACTTTGGTTTCTTGTGGGTGTACTTCTTGTAATGTTTCATGACTCTTATATCCATTCTCTTTACAGAAAAAGAGAAGCAATAATCATTCCCTACCCAACCTCCTCATGGCACCCACGATTTCAGTAGACCTCTTTTTTATTAATCCTCATTTATCTTTTTCCAGAGTGAAGTTTACTTCTTGCTGTCTAGTACAGAAGCTAATACACCCTTGTTGCCCTTGTCTGACATCTTTTCTATTATAACATATCACTTTTAAGACATGATTACAGTTTGCAAACAGGATTAATTTAGGGAAATTGATGTTTTCTCCAATATTATGAAATGAAAATTTTTATTTTTTTTTTAAACTGCTGTTATACACAAAAATGGTGTTTTCACAAAACTATCTATCATAACCTTAATATTCTACTTGTAGTAGAAATGGCAAGCTCGGATCCATTATCTTCTATCTTTGTTTAGGAATGTGGTTTCTTTTCTTCCATTTATATCAGTTGGAATTTATCCCCACTAAGTTTCACATACTGTTTCATTGTTCAGCCACTAAATGGCGTGAGATACTTGTGCATTTCTTTATGGTCAGCACAATTTTTATTGCCTTGATTGATGAGGCTTTATAACTCTTTTCAATGGCACTGTTTTCAAAATGATGTTCCCAGTCTGGAGGTCTGGGCCTGTATTCTATGTCTTTATGTGATGGATTTATTTGCATTTAGTTTTGTTGAAGGACATCTTGTGGGAAGCCTGAAGCTGATTTTAATTATGACAAATACAATATCTGAAAGTCAAAGTAAAATACTTAATATAATTTTAGAAAATACCACAACACATGGAACACTTGCACAAGCCTAAAGAAGTTAAAGCCATTGATATATCCAGACTCACTATTTTATCTTGAACAATTTTGGAATCTCCTTTAAATCTTTGTTAGAAATTATTTTTATGTTTGGCTTGGTTTGGGTTTTTTTTGGTTTTTTTCCAAAGTACTGAGAAACTTTTTGCTTGATCTTTCCTTGATGAAAAATCCTTCTAAAGCATTCCTAACAGTGACCTAATGAATCTCCTTTTATTACTGTGTAATTCAGAGTAATTTTCCACATAAATGGTATAGTCCCCACATAGTACTTAAAGGACAGAGAAAATTTAAGAACAAAAAGTAGGCCTTGGATCCATAGCCAGGGAATGGAAAGAGGACAGACTGGCAGACCTTAGCATAACTACCAGGGAAAGAAAGGCACTGGCATGTGACATGTCTCAACATAACATGGCCAGCCACCATAGCAGGGAAGAGGGGGCTGTTAAAGCCAAAATGGTTCCTGATCTAATTTTTGCTAACACTGCAAAAATATATTCAGCATTATTGCAGTGAGACAAGGACTAACCAAATCACTGATCTGGTGTTAACATGGGGCTTTAAAATATTTACAAGCTGCAGTGATATTGAAGAACTAACAAACTGCTGACTAAGCATGATAAACTGAATATGGGAAAGCTAATGCAGTAACAAAGTGGTTAAAAGAACTGCAGAGCAAGGGAAAAAGAAAAGTTACTTCTGACTCAGTTTTGAGTAATCAGCTCCCCCAAGGAACATCTGCAGGGTGAGAAAACAGAAGGACACGGTGATCAGTTATCACTGGACCAGGCAGTTGCCTCAGCAGAAACAATGAACAATCCGTCTGGAAAACTGAGGAAGTGATGAGCAGAAGGGCACACGTCACAGAGTTGTGGATGTCCCTTCCCTTAAAATGTTTAAGGCCAGGTTGGATGGGGCTTTCAGCAACCTGGTCTAGAAGGAAGCGCCCATGGCAGGGAGTGGTTGAAACTAGATGATTTTCAAGATGATCTTCCAACCTAAAACATTCTATAGTTCTATGACCGGGGCCTGTGAATGGGAGGCAGATATTTATCTGTATTGTTCTGTTTGTTCTTCCTGGTCAGATGGCCTATAGCAGACACCCACTGTAATGTCACCTTTACCTTTCCTCTCTTTAATCCCAACCCATGATCGCTCATTTGGCTCATCATTCATCCCCAGACACATCTACATAGACTCCAGCTGTTCTCTCACATAATGGGCGTCTCCCCCTCCTCATCTTCCCATTTTGTCCTTCCTAAAGAGCCTGTATAACTCCACTGTATAACACCCCAGTCATGAGAGTCACCCCATCATGTCTCTGTGATTCCAAAAAAATCATAGCCCCCACAACTCTAACTCATCATGTTTATTCCCCATATTGCCTGCTTTAGTATGCTGGCACTTTAGAGAGGCACCCCAGGATGTTGAATTCCTGGAGAGGGTTTGAGTATTTTTCCATAATGGTTGCCTTGTACACATATGTTTCCACACAAGTACTGGAGGTGACCTTGCTTAATCTCTGTTTTGTTGATTTTGTGATTCCTTCCTGTCACATCACCCCTTTGCTCAGCAATCCTGTCTGCTACTCCCTTATAGGACTGCTGATTACTCTCTTCCTCCTGCATCTTTGTTAGTCTAAAACCCTTACTACCACGTCATCGACCTTATTGGCAAAAATAACTTTGTCCTGCTTATTGAGTTGGACCCTATTTCTCCCAAGCATATGCTGTCTGAAAACAGGGTTCCAGGGTTATAGAACCAAAACCCCTGCTGCCAGCATTGCTTCTGCAGCCAATTACTGACTTGTCCTATTACTACCCTTCTCGTCAAATCATTTTTCCTCACTGGCAGGATTAAGAAAAACATCACCTGTTCTTTCATTACCTTGACTACTGCCCCAAGATCTCTGTAGTCACTTCTGATACTGTTCAGGTTTCTCCTGGTAGTATAATTTGTTCTCTCATGGATTAACATGAGAAAAGCTTTGACAATCCCTCCACAACATCTCAAATTCTGGCCCCAGAATGCAGCAAACCACTCTAGATGATTGGTCAGGCTGACCAATGAGGAGCGACTGAGTGAACTGGAGTTGTTTAGTCTGAAGAAAAGGAGACGGAAGACCTTATGGCTTTTTACAACTACCTGAAAGGAGGTTGTAGCGAGGGCGGTCAGTCTCTTCTCCCAAGTAACAAGTGATAGTACAAGGGAGAATGGCCTCAAGTTGTACCAGGGGAGGTTTAGGATGGATACTAGGAAACATTTCCTCACATAAATGGTTATCAGACACTGGAACAGGCTGCCCAGGGAAGTGGTTGAGTCACCATCCCTGGAAGTATTTAAAAGACATGTAGTTGTGGCACTTAGAGATGTAGTCTAGTGGTGGTTTTGGCAGTGTTAAGTTAATCATTGGGCTCAATGGTCTTAAAGGTTCCTTCCAACCTAAACGATTCTATGATTCTATGACTCATATTCTTGTTGCGTACATGTTAGTAGTGTCAGAAGGGAGGAGGAAAGAGGATACCAGCAGTCAATTTCACCAAACTAAGGTCATGTCAGAAGTTAAAAAAGTACTAATAACTGTGACTAATTATTTATAGTTAATCAATGAATGATATAGTAGCTGCTCCTTCTTTTAGATCAGTAAAATGCCTTCCCTTTTCCCTGTACAAATTACTATACTGTACTCTTTTCTCAACTTTTTACATCATCCCAGATTAACAGGAGCAGCAGATTAATTTATTGCTCTATATACCTTGACAGAATTCACAAATTATTTTAAAAAATGAAACTTGGCTTGGTGTCTAGCTTGAGAAATATTAGTTTCTCTATTCTCTTTCTCTCCATTTTGAAAGATGAATATATATAAGGGTGCAATTTTTAAAATTCCAGAGCAATGCATATTCCTTTTCACAGCCTGTATTTACATCATCCTGAAAAACAAGCTGCTCTAATGTGCATTTTCAAATCCTTCCTTGTCTCTCGCCCAGTAAAATTCTAAATAATCACAAGCTTTCAAAACATCTAACAGAGAGGAAGGAACTCTCATACTAAATGTGGTAGCTCAGGTCACTACATTCTTGTGTGCTATTTCTAGAATATCAAAATGTATGGTGATCTGTATCCTACGGGCCGAATGACACATTATTGTGAACGGGCCAAGAATCAACTCTGTGCATTTCATTAACCTGGAGAGTTGAGATTTTGGTGCTGAAAAGATTTACCAAACCATTGGTTTGAAAAAGAGAATGCATTACAAGTTAGGCTTAAATAATCTTTCTAGGTAAGAAAGAGTGCTCAGTGCAGGCAGGAATTGAGAGGCAGCAGAGCATTACAGAAGAGGTCAGTAATCACTTCAGCCTTCTCCAAGATGAAGTTTCTGACAAAGGCATGCAAATAAATGCAGCATCAATGTTTGTTATTGATGTATCTTGAGAGACGCAGCATAAATCTCTGTTTCCAAACAGCTCTGAATTTAAAGAAGATTCAAGGCCAAATTTGTAACCAAATATCATAACTTCTCTCCTTTCTTTAATGGTTGGTCAGTAAATGGCATTCTGCCATTACTAGAAAATGATGGCAGACATCAACTCAGGCTGTGTTCAGCACATGGCAAGGCTTGTCTGGGCTGGAGCTGGTGCCAGCTGCTCTAACAGCAACCCGATGGCCACAAGACAATTGTCTGGCCTGAACCAAACCTCTGTGATTGTCACAGACAGACAAGGGCAGATAAACTTGGCAGTCACCACAGGACAGGCGCTTACCCATGATGTCCCCCAGAGCTGGGGAAGGTTGTACCAGAGGCAGGGCTGGGAGCCAGTAAGAAGGAAGCAGGCCAGGTAACATAAGGTACTGAAATAAGCCCAGGGCTTTGTACTCTTCCTGGCAAGGAGCTCTGAGTACTGCCAGCTCCAGCTATTTGCTGTGTTCCTTTTTGCCCACAAAGAAATTTTGAGAACAACAAAATGTTCAGATCAAACATTTCTGCAGCTATACCTGTTGCACTTGCAACAAGCTTGGATCCTTCACAAAATTTGAAGCTCTAACTCGTTTCTATCTTTCTCAAAACATTTCCTTATCAGAATCTTTTAGTTTGTGACTAGGGAATGGCATAATGAACAACTCACTTTGGGATTTTGGTTTAAAACATACCTCAGTTGCCTGAAGTTAGATTTTGAAAATCATGTGTGTTCTATGCAAAAAGTGTTTTGCTTTTCAGAGGTTCAGTAGCATAAATTGCTGGGGCTGATGCATATAAAATGGAAGTCAGAACAGAATATGTTTTCATGGCAGATCTGATGAGCATTTTTATATAAGAATATAGTAAATGTCAGAACAAAGGAGTAGTGTTTGTATTTTAATTTGGAGAATCATAACAACCTGAGGGAATGTGTGCATATCACAGACCATACAACTTGCTAATTTGAAAGACATGCAATTAAACACTGTGGACTTCACCCATTTGCTTAATTGGAAGCATTTAGTGTTCTTGGAGATGTCCTAGATATCCTGTCTCATCTCTGAAATGGCTTAAGTTTCCTATGTTTGACAGCCCCATGCAAATGTCTCTGATATTTAGGGCAATTCAAACAACGTAGAAATCTACCTTTAGGCAATTGAACTGATCCCTTACTGAATCATCAACTGTGACAGGTCTTGTTGAAGTTGGATCTATTGCAGTTCAGAATTTACTCTTCCCTTTTGATTTCAGGTAGCTGGACAGGACATGAAACACATCATAGCAGTTTGACCATTTCACCTCTGTGATTTAGTTACTTTCCAACAGAACTGGAGATCTGCTGTCTTCCAGCATCATCTGACAGCCAGAGGTTCTGTTTTGCTGAAGCAGTAAATCACAGTATCCTCATTACCTCTTCTCTTCCTAAAACTAACAATGCTCCCCCAGACCTAACCACCTTATTCCTCATATCTGTGGAGACATGAATGGGATAGATGTGATCTGCCAAAATGGTAATATATAATTAGAGAAGGAAAATGGTAAAGGAGCACATCTCTATTCCTGCCTCTGTGATCCATGGGGAAGGCAAATAGAAAGAAAGGAAGGTTTTGCCTTTCCCTATCTAAATTCATTTCTTCTCCACTCATTTAATTCTTCCTTTTCTGGCCCATTCAAAGTTGTGGTCTGAAAAGAGGATGTTCTATTTTAGTCAGCTCAGATCATGAATTTTCTGCAGGCATTGATTGGTTTTGGTGCTATCAGGCACTAAGCACTAGCTTCTGTCTATCAAGGAACCTAAGTACATACAGTACTACACATGTAATTAAGCGTAGTTCAAGATCCTAAACTTGTGATTATAATGAAATGTATGAATGAACACATTTTAATTTCATATTATTTGCAGGAAAAATGTGAACTGATTTTGTAGCAGAGGATATAGCACTACAATTTAAAGTCGCGTTTTAATATTACTTTAAAGATTGGTTAAAAATAGGATTTTATTTCAGAATAAGAGAAATATAGAATTCATGATCAAGATATATTGTTGGTTTGGAATTTTATATCAGCATGTGTGTACATGCAGTGCAGTGCAGTGATAAACAATTAAGAAAATTACAGTATTTTCTGTAAAAATACATGTATGTTCAGTATTAGCTCTTAAAGTTGTTAATGTATGAAAATTCTAAAACTGCTTCATGTAATGAGATTTTTCTTTTTGTCTTTTTTTTTTTTTTTTTTTAAAGTAGAATTGAGTGCTCCAGAAAACTAGTAGAACATTGATTAGTTGTTCTGGAGACTGAAATCCTGTCATTATCTTCACAGAGGTGAAAGAGCTTTCCTGAACTCCCTGCTGGCAGGAGGCAACATTGTAACAGCAGGAGGAGGTATAGGGCCAAGAAGATAAATCACTGGAAAAGCTGGATGCCTAGCTAAAGGAATGGTAACTAAAAGAGCAGGTTAATATCAGCAGTTCATTAGCAAGTGGAGCTTGGCTGTATGTGCTGCATACAAATACTTGATGTTTCATAGGCTTTACTATCTAAGTAATATTTTTTGCTAAACAAGTAAGAAAAAGAAAATTAATGAAGTTATGCAAGTGGTTCTAGTAACTCCTTGGTTCTAATGCACTGTAGTACTCTATATTCATCTTGTCTGTCTATAGGAATAATTGTCCTGATTAGCTTGGCTTTGACACTAACAATGTTTGTAAATATGTAACTCTGTTATTCTACACTTTAACTACTGATTTTAATTAAGATTACTTCTTTAATTCTTCTGTTGCTTTGAATGTAAAGAAAATAGAGAAATCAAGAATTTCAGAAAACATATCAGGATTATTGACAGCAGTACTAAATTTTAAGATCTTTTTTATTTTAGGTCCAAATCTAATGCAGATTTCTTTCTAGTCTAGTTTACCCTAGTTTGGAAAGGAGTTATTTCTGTTCACTGGCTTTCATCAAAATCACTGTTTTCCTCTGAAGTTAGTAATTACTTTAGCAGAATTTTCCTTTGCCTAAAACTAAGATCCCTATGCTATATGTGTTTATTTTTCAGAACTCTAACAAAATTACCATCATCAATTTTCTTTGAATGTAAGTACTGAGATTTTTAAATCTATCATGAAATGTCTTCTTTATGTTTTAATAGTGTTTTTATATAAAGTAGGTAATATTATTTTAATTCCATTTTCCTTGCCCTTACCTTGGGCTGCAGACCTTCTTTAACACTTAGGTTGAATGGAGGCAAGAGCTCTTTTCTTGTACCCCAGATCATGTCTTGCTACATCTTCCAGAACAAGTGAGTGGTATGCAGAACTAAGGCCAGTTAGGTAAAGAATATTTCTGATTTGTAGCTACATAGCATGGCTGTGAACATCACAATTAGTAAATATCTATAGCATACCTCATTTAAACAGAAACAAAGAAAACAACCAAAACCCTCCACACTTTAGTGTTCCACTATTTTTAGCTGTACACGGGCTATACACATCGTCTAAAAAACTCATCATGAGAGTGAACTTGGGAGTCATGCCACTCTGGTAGCATAAGATACAGAAAATGCAAACATCATGGACGATTGTCTTACTTTTTGTTACTACATTGGTAACAGCTACCACTACTTCCTAAAAAAACCTTTTAATTTTCTAAAATTAATTTCTTTACTGTTCATAAACTCTTCTTGTGGTCATAATTGAAACAACATGACTGTTCCATGTAGAGGTTTCTTCTGCTCTTCCAGGGCTACAAGACTTACCAGCCATGCTTAACATTCAAAAAGACCATAAAAATTATCTTTAAAGAGCAAAAGCATTTCAGGACTTGTATAACAATGTAACCAATTGCCCTTTTCATGCAGAACAGTGTATTGGATTACTTATTTGGGCTTATTCAGTTTAGTCACAGTACTGGTTATTTTAAAATTTATCCAGAGCAAGAACAGAGCAGAATTTAAAGAGGCATTTCCCTTGAAAGACTTGCTGTGTTGATCAGATTGCTTGATCTTCTTGATGCCTAAAACTGCCTTTAATTCAGATAAATTTATCTTCTAAAAAAAACTAGTGATGTTTCTTGAACTATTGCTTGAGTAAAATATTTGGAACACGTACATCATCTTTCAAGCCTAGAAGAAAATTATTTGCTGAACAGAGAGATGTTGAGCTCATCCAAGCAAGAAAGTCAAGTAAGGTTCACCAGAAGGATGAACTGCACTTCCTGCAGATGTCAAATTTGTGATTTAAGAATTAACACTCTTCCAGATTTCCTGGAGCGTCTTCAGGCAGTGCATCAAATTCCTAGTAGATTGTCAGGAGAATGGAGTGTAACAGCAGACACGTCATTCAATATTTGTTCAGCCATGGAGTGTCTGCCCTTAGAGGTGCTATGCTTTGTGGTGTTACTGGTTGCCTCCAAGACAAAATGTTGATAAATGTAGTGCCGTGCTGGGCTCTAGAAATGCTGTGCATAAGCTTCATATGTGAGTTTTCAACATGTCTATTTTGGTTTCTGCATCAATACTTACACAATTATTCAAACTATTGATAGGATCCTGCACATCCTGTAGTCCTCTACAGCACAGCTCTGATGATTCAGCTAACTCATCTAATTTTGCACAGGTTTGCAGATATCAGTCTACATAAAAAGCTATATAGAAACTTAAAAAAAAAAAAAAAAAAAAAAAAAAAAAAAAAAAAAAAACCAACCGCCTGATCTGTTTCTTTTAGAGTTAACCCCTCTGCAATCTGGGAAACCTCACACTCACTGTTGTGATACTACAGTGGGAGAAGAATTGAGAGGGATAATTA
>NW_015094509.1:14661654-14766456 GCF_001431845.1 Calidris pugnax
AAATATAAGTCTACAAAAAAAACTAAATAAAAAATAAAAAAAAAAAAAAAAAAAAAAAGAAAAAACCAGATGAGAATAAAATGAGAAAGTAGGTCCATTAATAAATGAGATCAATGAGAATTGAGGAGTTATTGAGTTACTTAGCAAAATGATCTTTAAGGTAAAAAAATGAAGTGAAGAAGAGAGAAAAAAACCCCTAAGCACAGGAGTGTAATGTCAAAATAAATACAAAGGTGGGAGGATGACTCTGGTAACTGCTGACCAGACCTGCATGTTAGTCAAACAAGTAGAATTATTCCAGTCATAAAAATGAATTGGAAGAAATGGTATTATTAATAGTAGCAGTAACAACAATAAAGCCTTGTATATACACAGTCATAAACAAGTGACCTTTCGAAATAAAGAGATAGAGGATATAATCTTAAATCATTATATGCATGTTGATTAAAGTATTTCACAGAATGTTTTTGGAAGATTTTCACACACAAAAAACCCCACTCTCACAGTCAAACCTAAGTTACCTCTGAGCCCTGAGAATTGCTTTGAAGACAAATTGTTACTCCCCATTTTGTTTATGAGGAAGAGTTAAATTTAGCCTTTCTGAGAACATGAACCAAGAACAGAGCCAATTTATTTTAACATAAAGAATTAAATTAAATGGTAGCAATTAAGGATCATGTTGCACCTTTTACTCCTATAGTCTATCTAAGTAAGGAAAGGTGAATAATTATATAAAGCTTGTGCATTGTATTTTGGTAAGACCTATGAAAAATTTTAGAATTAGAACTTTTCTCACTGTTTTTTTATTCCACTTTTTTTTTTTTCTTAAATTTCCTGTTTTGGGGAATTCTGATATTGGAGTTTCTGTGAATCTCTGAAAGTGTTTGGACAAAATCTTATTATTAAAATTTATTTTTTTTTCTTTTTAAAAATTACTTAATTGTTTCATATCTGTATATTATAATGACAATCATCATAAGAGAACATCTTAGTCTTAAGCAAAGTATATGAAAGTCCAAGAAAAAAATATGCTAAATGTACTGTACAGAAATATTTTTAAATGCATACACAAAAGAAATGTCGATGACATGTTACTAAGAACTTCAAGTACATTCTGTTGCTTAACCCATTAAACTCTTTTAAATTACAGAATAATGATTCTTAAGGACATTGCTGAACCCGTACCTAATCTTGTGTAGCTTAAACAGCTTCAGCTGGTAAGAGTATCTCAAATCCAGCCAAGAGATCAATGTACTGAAAACGCAGCTTCTATTAACTCTATCATAATGTGAGGCTGGTAAATGTATCCGTGCACTTACACAGAGATGTGTCTTTCAGTTATATCTTTGTCTGAAAGCATTTAACAAAATCCAACAAAACTATTCTGGTAACCTATTCTGAAGCATTCCCATACAACCTTCTATCCCTGGGCTCATATTGTTCTTTCCATCAGCATTTTATATGGAAGAGCTAAATGGCCCACAGTGCACCCACAGTGATTCTACATACACGACTGCTGTATAGAAGATATGGGCTTGAATCTCCACAGATCTCCCACATCACGGGCAAATGCTTTTACTTTTGAGCTGAGTTGCAGATGGATGATGGTGGTATAGTGGCAACCTATTCCACTAAATCCTGAAAAGAATTATAGCATTTATTATTTAGAGAAAGGATAAACTCATGACCTTCGGTAGTAAGTTTGGGGCTCAGAATTCCAGTGCAGAACCAGATGTGTCCTGGCAGTACACGTGAGAGCCTGAGCTTGAAGAGGGAAAGGGTGACAGCTTTTCTTCCATAGAGATTTATTTTTGCCTAAAGGAGGCCAGATGTAGAAGTCAGATATTCCAAGGCTCATTATTTTGGTACTGCTACTTTTAGACAATTGATCATTTTTGACCTAACAATGTCTTCTGTTCTTAATAGAAATGAAGATTTCCTGAAATAGATTACATGAGATTCCGCAATCCAGAGCTGAGGTCAAGTTCTGTTCTCAGTTACATTTGTGCAATTCTGTAGTCGAATCAGAAAAGGAAATTATGAAATGGAGGATTGCATTCCAAATGGAAGGTTTTGCTTTGATGGTTTTTGTAGGAAGATTTCTTTTAAGTATGAACTAGTAAAAACATAATCCCAAGTGAAACAGTAATTGTGATATACCTAGCATCGTTCACTCAAATTGCAGTCCTCACTTCCTGGTGCTACTGGTAAAATTAATGCATTGTAACTAATTGTATTGAGGAATCCATCTGACCAACAGTGGTAAAATGACTTTTTATACTCTTACCATGGCTTCACTATTTATACTACAAAAAGTTTTATTAGTCTTTTTATACTACTGCATCAGCTTTCAGCCTTATGATCAGTTCCCTGTCTCTCAAATTCTGGTCAGAATCACTAATTTCTGGAATGCAGTTCCCCCTTCTATAATTATGGCCCTTGTTCCCACACATATATGTTATTACCTGAACATAAGAAGCTGAAGTAATTCCATGACTAGTAGAATTTATTAGCCTAGTTTACAATGTTTTTGTCATGTTTGTGAAACCTGTAATACCTTACAGGATGATGAGCCTTTTTCTGGTAGTTTGGCAGATAAGGAGTCTTTCTTCCTCATATATTCTCAGTGTCCAGTAATGAGTCCAGCCTGAGTTTTTCAAGTACCTAACAAATTATTTTCTCAGTGGGGTCTCTCCCTGATCCATTAGTCAACTATTTTCTCAAAACATGTGGGAAATTTTTACCTGTAACATCACTACTCTTCTAAGAAACTGAATTTGATTTGAAATTTCCAAAGGTTAAAAAAATTAGAAGTGAAAACTGAACACAGAGATCCTACTTTAACACACATACATATAAACTACACCTGCATAAATGTAGTTTCTGCAAGAATCATAAATGAAGAGGTATTTTTGTGCATTTATATGTTCAATAAATACATATTCATTATTTTATTTAAATATATCAATTAATAAAGTTAGACAAAAAAAGAGAGAAAGCAATGCATTCATCTTCATGTTCACACCAAATGTGAGATAAAATAACTGTAGATTTAGCTTATCATGCAAGCTCTTCAGATCCTGTGATTGCTGTATAACCTACTCTTATTTTAAAATAAGTTCAGGTTTCAAATTAAATTGTCAAATATTAACCAGTGCATTTACACCAATGTGAGATCTGAGCATTACTTACAATCCTAGTAGGTGATATTGTCAGAGTTCCCTTGCTCCTGTTGAAAAATTTGTCAGCAACTCCCGGAATATAGACTGTGAGGATGTAGCAAAAGTAGGAAAAATGGTCCATTAACTGAGGACATATAGTCTGGCTGTAGGGCTTTCTTAGACAGGAGGTCTCTGGTTGCACAGAGGGCAAAGGGTATCACTGCTGATTTGCGGTTTCTCTTCCTTGAGGGTTTACCAGGCAGCTACTGCTGTATTTTTTTACTGTCCTAGCATGAATTGCTGATGTAAGATCAAATTGTGTCCTTTTAGTGTTTAAAGGCCCTAAACAGACATTCAGTCTTTTTAACCAGAGATAAATGGGGTTTTCAAATTATCACAGAGAGAATGTGTCTCATAGAAACATCTTTTTTTTTTTTTTTTTTTTTGTCTTGGGCCACTTTCAGGTTTGCATTCAGGTAATTAAAATGCTGTAACAGTTTTCACATTTCGTTGCCTAATGAATTTGTTTCTTAGAAACTATTTTTTTTTTTTTTTTTTTTTTGCCAGTGGTCACTATCAGGTTGAATACACAAATAGGCAGTAGTTTGGGGGAAAATAGTACCCTTGTTTGTTATAACGATGTGCTATGGCATATTCTGTCCGGATGTAATTTTTCAGGTATCTAAATATACAAAAAGGTTGATTAGAAGCATAAGTATTAATGTTCCTACTTTGCTTTCTACTTAATCCAGATTCAAGGAGCCAAGTCATATTTGAAAGCAAAATGGTTGAAGTATTGGCTTAATCTAAAGTCGGAATTATTGGACAAAAGTCGATATACCCCAGTATCATGCATAACTAGCAAATTAGATTTAAAATCATGTCAACCTAAAGAAAAGGGAAAGCCTGCATAACAGTTATTTCTCCATCCACAATTTAGGTTGTGTGTTAACCTGAATTTATCAAACTTTTATGAATTCTTTGATTTGTGCAATTTTTCTTATTATATATTAATTTATAAACATATTTTTTTCATCTTTGACTTCAGCTCTTACTTCTTAAAATAACCATTAGAAGAATTTCATTTTAGAATGCAGTAAACAAATTAGGTTTTATGAACGTGAATTTACTTTAAAAGATAGATGAGCTGACTAAAAAAATCTGATAACCTTCAAGACCTTTATTATGGTATTGTCAAATTATAATACATTGTTCTTAGAGCCTAGAGAGTTTTAGATTACAGACTGAATAGTGAAAAGGTATAAAACTTGATTGTATTCTTAATAAATTCAAGCTTTACCTTGAAGGATATTTTTTTACAACATGAACTACTTATGGCTTGACTATTCAAGATACCTTTAATTGAATATAGACAAAAAATAAATAGTTCATGTATTATTTTCCCCTGCTATTTGCTTGAACTGCAGCTGAACCTAAAACTCTGGTAGGGTTTTAAAGGAGAATTAAACAGTTGGTGAGAGTACAGGTCACCATATTTTTGTTTTAGGAAATAGCTCACAAAGTGTTTATCTTTGTTTTATGAAAGAAAAAAAAAGAAGCCAAATGTTTTCAATATTTATGGCTAAAGCAAAAGTAGGACTTGGGGTAAAATCTTTTTTTACTCACAAATGTAATTGCATGCAGAGTTATACAAAACATTTCTCTCCTGTGTGCTTAAAATTCAGATCTTTAAACTGCATTTACACATTTAAATATGACTTCCCTGAAGCAAGTGGTGTTCCCTTTGGCATTAGAAAGACTTTGAGATTCTCAGTTCCTTTTGAATAAGATCAATTATAGATCGAGAGTCACCTGACACCACTAGCAGCAGAGTCACAGAGATGGTCTTGATATAAAGAAGAGAAAATTGCTTTGGAAGTAAACATGTCACATGGCACAAAAGGGAGAAACCAATACTTAGTGAAGATTCACAGGTCTTTAAGGAGACACAGACAATCTCTAAATCCTTAATATGTTCAAAATTTCCTAGAGTTCAGAATGAAAAGAACAATATCATATTTTCTCTCCTGTGTGGGAACTGAATGAAAACAATCCAAAACAGTTTTAATAACATTGCAAAAAGGTGTCCTTAGGTCTGTAGATTTTTATTCAATGCATACGATCCCATATTTAGTGTAAGTCTGCTTTTTATAGAAGCACTGCATTATTTATTTATTTGTTTTAAGGAGGAAAAGAACTCTAAAATATCTGTTTTGAAAAGCAAATAATATTTATACTATAAGATAAAGAAATATTACTGCAGCTCAAAAGTGTTGATCTCAAATTATAATAGCTATGCAATTGAATAAATATGGAACTTCTGTAGGTAACTGATTCACAAGCAGATGTCTGTAGAAAATACCTGCACTGTTATATGAAAAAAAATTTAAAGAAAAAAATGACAAAGTTCAAGAATATGAAGATGTATTGACTGCAAAAGGTGATGCTACTAATGATGAGAATATCAATGCATGTTTAGTGTATGGATAAGCAAATAAAATTGAACACAAGATACATGATAGAGGACAATAAGCAACAGGAGAATGTGTGTGTGTGATACAACTTATAAATAACTTACTAATCAGAATAGTGGTTGATATCTTTGGAACTAGGCAACTGGGTGCCACAGCTGGTTTTGTCAGCAGCTGCTGAGAGCCATGAAGCCAAGCTTTTGCACTGCTCTGACAGCCAAGTGAGCAAAACACCTGAGGGTCACATCCAGCTTCTTTATGGGCAATGATGAATGGGCGTAGTACCTACCAGAGGCATGAGAGGGAACAGACCATGGGTCAGGCAGATGTAGCTCATTGTTGACTAACTGCATCTTTGAGTCTCAGTAGGGGCTTGGCAGGATTGGAGCGGGAGCGAAGTGGGTAGCAAGAGAGAACAACTGTGGAGAGGGTAATCAGTGCAACAGATTTGATTAAGGGGAATGCAAAGAAAAGAGAGTTGTGTCTGTGACTTCTTAATTTAAAAATATTCTTACATATTTAAATCAGGGGATGCCACAACACTCCTTGTTGAGTTTGTCCACAACTCTTCTTGTGCGGTCAGCAGGCCAAGGGCAGTTATCCTCAACCTTTACTCTGTTCTCATGAGGCCACATCTGGAGTACTGTGTCCAGTTCTGAACCCCACAGTTCAAGAAGGACAAGAAACTACTGGATAGAGTACAGTGGAAGGCTACAAAGATGATCAAGGGAATGGATCTCCTTTCTTTTGAGGAAAGGCTGAGAGATCTGGGTCTGTCTAGCCTGGAGAAGAGAAGACTGAAAGGGCATCTCCTCAATGCTTATCTAAAGGGTGGGTATCAAGAGGATGGGGTCAGGCTCTTCTCAGTGGTGTCTGGTGACAGGACAAGGGGCAACGGACACAAGCTGGAACACAGAAAGTTCTGTTTCAACAAGGGGAAAAATGTATTTAGTTTGAGGGTGACAGAGCACTGGAACAGACTGCCCAGAGAGGTTGTGGAGTCTCCTTCTCTGGAGATATTCAAAACTCACCTGGATGCATTCCTGTCCAGCCTGCTCTAGTTGAATCTGCTTTGGCAGGGGGGTTGGACTAGATGATCTCCAAAGGTCCCTTCCAACCCCTACAATTCTGTGTGAATTCTGTGTGAATTCTATCATAATACTACCTTTCTACTTCAGGAATTTTTTGCATTACTAGAAATAATGTTTTATCTGCTCACTGTGTTACTATTGTTCAGTGAAACTCTGTACGTGCACAGGCTTATACCTGAGCAGTGTCTATAAGTCTAAAGACAGACTCTCATTTATTGTCATACATCAGTAATATTTTATCATATTCATGGTAAGAGAATTGATGTCAGGATATAAGCTTTATCATCCTATCACTGATTTAAATTAGTTTGAAACTGTGCTTGAAAGTCCATTTTTCTTCCACTGCCTGGTCTCAGACAGAGACTTATCTACATTAACAGTACATCAGTTGATAGTATTCAATGGCAGTTTTGAACAACAAAAAATAAAAATCAAGTTTCAGTGGCTGTGACTGAGCTACTCATATGTAGTCCCTTACTAACGGAGACCTATTAGAGGAACAGCTTGCAGAAATCTATGCTATATCTACACAACCAGTTTTCTACCTTGTAAAATAAAAACAGAATTTTAAATTCATCTACTCACAACTCCCCTGAGCTATAACTTCACATTAAAGTTAGAAATAATGTAAGTTTGTTTTCTTTCAACTTAAAATAAAAAAAGCACTCATATTGACTCAGAAGGTACATGACAGACTCTCTCCCCCTCAATTTTCCCAGATGAATAACTTTCCAAGGCATGTTAAAATGTGACATATGAGTACTTCTCTCTAAATTACAAATTTGTACCATTATTCTAGTTTATTTTTCTGCAGTATTTTATTTTAGGGAATTTATAACATATAGGGTTTGTTCATGTCATGAATGCATCCACATTAATTTCAATGGGACTTCTTTTTTTGAATTATTTTCAAGGTTCAGCTCCTTATCTCTGGTAAACAGATCCAGAAAATACTGGAACTTGGAAATCTAGGAGTTGACACTATTTTGTACTCTTTGCACTTTTATACAAAATATGACTGGTGAAGATGTTGAACAAAGTACCCCATAATGAGGTCCTCATCTGGCTAAAAAAGAGTCTATTGCATTTGAGGAGTTAATCCGATATTCCTTATCCTAATTTAGAATAACATTTTCAGCTTTTCCATGAAGTATTATACCACTTCAATGCACCTCAGGTGAATCAACAAAATTTGCCAGTTCTATTTTAAACACACCATCTGTGACAGTTCTCTTGTAAATGTTGGCAGTGTACTGACACCACATTACTAAAATGAATGAGACCTGACACATGGAGAAGTCCCAGGTTTCTGTTCCAGCTAATATATACGTATGCATATATATATGTATGCAAATTGTCTCTTATTCAGATTTTTTTTCTTTGGAGAAAGTGACGGCTACTATTAATATCGAAGTTGTAGTCTGCATTAGTATTTTAAGCTCTTCTGATCTTGTCAGAAATTAACGGAAGAGATCTTGCTGAGCAATGATTCTTGGCATGGTGGAGTAAGCCAGCTAAGTTCCCTTCCTAACTCTTGTGCTGTCAGTGACAAAAACTGAACGTGGTCAGATTTTTATTACACTAAACTGCTGGTGTTTGCTCCCCTGAAAAGTTGAAACAAAAGCAATTTTTTGGAGGTGAAAGAGTCTGCCTTAAAAAATTGTGCTTGAATGTGATGTAGGCAAGCAAGGTAACCTCTTAAATGTTAAATTCTTGTCATCCAATCTCTTACATTACCTGTATGATGCTTTTAATTCTGGTAACTAATAAAACTCAATTAAATGAACTTTACTAATATAACTAAGGTGAAATCACAGACCCATTGAAAATTTAGATTGCAATTTGCAAGTTTGCAGGTTCTCCAAACCTTTTGTTATGTGTTCATGCACCTTACAAACTTACTTTTTTTCCCAAATGAAATGTTTCTTTTCTTCTTGCTGAGTACAGGCAATGGGATTCCCGTTGAAGATGTCCCTGCTCATTTGAGGGGTGTTGGACTAGATGACCTTTAAAGGTCTCTTCCAACCCAAAGTATTCTGTGATTCTATGATTTTATGATTCCTCAGAGAAGGGAAATTTATCAGCATTCTTGAAAAACAGACTGAACTTATTTTAGAGCCAAAATAAAGTGCTATTAACTTATTTTGGGGGAACTTAACTATGTAACTAATAGTACAATACACGAACAGCATTAGCTCTGTCACAGTAGTTCTGTGTATGCACTACTGTAACCTACAAAACTGTTCTGTTTTTTCTAGAAAAGCTCCTTTCACAGTTTATAGAAGGCTCCAACAGTTCTCTGTTTTTTTAAAGCAGGAGGTTTCTAGGACAAAGCTTGTGTGTGCAACAGCAGTGTTGGAGAAGCAGTTTAAAAATCCATGGCAAAAAGTTTATTCAGGTCATAGAATCATAAGATCATTTAGGTTGGAAAAGACCTTTAAGATCATTGAGTCCAACCATAAATCTAACACTGCCAAAACCACCAATAAGCCATGTCTTTAAGTGTCACATCTACACCTCTTTTAAATGCCTCAAGGGATGGTGACTCAACAGCTTCCCTGGCAGCCTGTTCCAATGTTTGATAACCTTTTTGGTGAAGAATTTTTTCCTAATATCCGTCCTAAACCTCCCCCGGTGCAACAGGAGGCCATTTCCTCTTGTCCTATTGCTTGAAGAGACCAGCACCCACCTTGCTACAACCTCCTTTCAGGTAGTTGTAAAGAGCCATAAAGACTCCCTTCAGTCCCTTTCTCTCTAAACCAAAGAAACCCAGTTCCCTCAGCCACTCATCATAAGAGTTGTTCTTGGTTCTGTCCTCCTGTACGCAACTCTCTTTTCATCTGTTACTTTCTCTGCTGCTGCTTACATTCATAGAGGGGTGACCTGACCTGCAAAGGCAAAAGACGAGGCTGAGAGAGGTGTTGTGTGGAGCTACTGCAGGAAGTTTTCCAGACCCACATGTGCTGGTAGGCATTGAGACAATTGTCCTTCATCCATTCCCCAGACCATGGAGGCAATATGTTGTTCTCTCACACCTGTGGCTTGATACGAATGCTCAGTCAGGCATTATTTCTATTTTTTTCTCTACATCCGTATATTCTGATGTCAAAGAGAGTTTCTAATATTCTATTTTTCTAATAGGCTGAATATAATGTACATCCCAGGACTTTTGACTGTTCCAATTAGGTCCTCAATAATTTCCTATTACCTTCGATTCCCCACTGCTGCACTGGCTGGTGGCCCTGCTACATGAGAGTGCTTGCTTCATACTATGTCAGTAAGTTCATAACTACAGAGTTTATGTATCAGAATAATGTCAAAATATTTCATGTCTGTTATGTTCCAGTTGCTATGACAATCAGTGCTGCAACCATCTCTTTATATTTTCAATGAGCACACAATTTAGATCCATACTCTTTAGTGCAATTCATTTCAGCTCCATATCTAGATGTAATATTGAAAAAAAGACACAAACATTTTGACATTAGGTCTGCACCAACTTTTAACTGATTAAACTTACTGACTTTTAAAATAAGTCTGTGCTAGATCATGCTTTTTACCATGCATCATAGATTTTAACAGATTTCCTTTTATATTAAAATAAAAATGCAGGGAAAACGCAAAATAATTTCCTAAAAATTATGCCTACCAGAAGTATGACAATTCCCTGTTCAGTCCCTGTAATTGTCTCTATTCTTAAATGTTTGAATGTATTCAGCTTATCAATGTTAGGCAAGTTGATGAGAAGATTAGAAATCACAGTATGTTTGGGAACAGTGTATGTGTGACAGTATGTGATTATATTTGCAATAAATATAACTTCTCTTACAGCTTCTTGTATTGGACACAGGTGGCAAGGTTTTGGTAATGGTGAGAGCTGCAGGGCTGGCCTCTGGAGCGTAAGATGAGGCCTGCCCAGTGCCAGAAACAGGTGGTTCAAGATGGCTCCAAAACGGACTCACTGTCAGAGGAGTTTATGGTGTCTCTGGGACAACTCATATAAGAAATGGTAAAATGCAGCAGTGAAAGAGGGGGAAGTGTGAGAAACAAGCCCACAAACACCAAGGTTAGAGAAGAAGGAGATGGTGCTTCAGGCGCCAGAGCAGAGATTCCCCTGCTGCCTGTGGAATACACCACAGTGGAGCAGATAATCACACTACAGACCATGGAGGACCCCACACTGGAGCAGGAGCATATGCCCTGAAGGAAACTGCAGCCTGGGAGATCCCACATTGGAGTAGGGAAGGATTCTGCCATGGAGGACTGCAGCCCGTGGAAAGGATGCACACTGGAGTAAAGAAAACATATGAGAAGGAAGAATCAGCTGAGGGGAACTGCTACGGACTGACTATAGCTCCCCATTTCCCTCTGTGCTGCTCAGGGGGAAAGGAGAACATGCTTTTTTAACTTGTCTTTATTTCTCACCATCCAGGTCTATTTTTAACTGGTAGCAAATTAAATTAATTTTCCCTAAGTAAAGCCTGTTTTGCCCATGATGGTAATTTGTAAATGTCTGTCTATATCTTGACTCACAAGCCCTTCCATCTTATTTCCCTGCAACTCTTGTTGAAGAGAGGGCTGAGAGCAGCTGGGTGAATATCTGGCAACCAGCCAAGGTCAACCCACCACAGTTATAAAATGTATTAAACAGGCAACTCTTAAAAGCCACGTAGAGGATTTAAAATCCAAATGTCAACAGTTTCCAAAGAAATAACATTTTAAAATATTATTTTTCTTTCTTTAAACCCATAGAATGGCAAAACATCTCTCTGCTTTATCATTCTTAAAGGGTTTCTAGAGAAATTAAGAAAAAATGTCAGAGTATAGTATCCATTGTACTGGATCAAAGAATCCTTTCCTCTGAACAGGCTAATGCCATTCCCACTTTATTTTCTAAAGCTTTGCCAATGAATCCATTGGTGCTGGCAGGAGTTGGGGCATGGAATTGATGGGTGAGAGGGAGTTACAGGACATGCTTACCTGGCCGAGCAGCCTTCTCTGGGCTGTAGTGTGTGCTCACTGTGACCTGAGTGCTAATACAACCCAGTCTTTCCTGGGTAAATTGAAACAACCATCCAGCCCCTTTATATCTTCTTCATTGAATCCATATTTATACTATTTTTATAGATTGATTCAGGGCCAGAGGTGATCCTAAATCTCTCCTGTTCCTGTTTAAAATAAAACTCCTGGGAAATCTTTATCTGAAATCCTCTTAGGGAGTAGTCCATTGAAATAATCAGGCTTAGGGGGTGCTGACAATGTTATTAAAATAATGCCTAACAGGAGGGTGGCAGAACTGCCTTTTCTTTATCAACAACAACCTCTCTTCAGTCCTCGGTCTGTCTTTGGTGCAGATGCTAATTTCCAGGACATCTAACAAGACAGGAGACTTCTCCCAAAGCAGCAAGCACCTGGAATATCTAGACAACAGCATTGCAGCTAAAGGCAAATAAATGCAACCAAAGAAGACAGTGGTAACTAGCTTCCTGGAAAAAACGTCACTGCTGCAATCACCCTGCACATGCCTTTAGAGGCAGCAGAATATCTTCAGCTACTAGCCATACATACATATATATACAAATCTATGTGTTTGTCTGATATTGTAGCAGCACCAGCAGATCTGATAGTCTTGATTCTTTGTATCTCTTACAAGAAATAATAGCTTTCCTTGTGCAGAGAAAACCAGTACCTGCATAGCATGTCAGCAGCATATGGCTCACTATGCAGTTTGAAAACACTTCAGCTTTCCTATTTCGTTAAGTTGCTTCCACCAATTGATCAGAACCACTTTCACCTTCCCTGAATTGAATTTTTTTAATCTATATTCTGCCAGTTGCAGTGATGGGAAAAAATGCTGAATGCATCTTGCTTGTGTTTGTTCTAGAAAATGGATCACTATGAGTGATTATAAAGTGGAAAGGGTAAACAAGAGGTCTACACTGTCTACAGAAAAAAAACAGCTTTTTATCTCATTCAGTTACAGAGCAAATTAATAAGGAACTAAGAAAAATTAAAAATAGCTTTTGTTTCCAAACTTTCAAACTACTTTAGTGGGACAAAAATAATATATAGCAATGCAACATCTATGTATTCTTGATTTGCTATCCTGGAGCTGATGTACCAAAAAAACCTTAAAAATCTTTCTTGCATTATTTTGGGTCCTTTCAAGCCAAATTCTCATGAAGCCTGTGAAAGAAATCTGACCTTTTTTTTCTTTTCCTTGTTAATGGTGATATACATGAAACATGATGCGTATATTAGGTTTGTTCAAATTCAGTCTTTCTACCTTACTTTTCTCCTACTAAGGAGAAAAATAGAGTGAGTTTAAAACTCTGTATTATTTCCTCTGAAGACTTTATTTCCTGAGATTTTTTGCTTTCTTTGGCAAAATGCATTATTGTTTTCTTTGATTAAATATTTTACTATTTTCCTGACTGGTAAAAGTTATTTTATACTGCGCCTTCATAGTACAAACTTGAGCATTCACATGACCTCTTCTGCACTCACTGAATAGTCTACAAGTGTCCTTAAATAGGGGGAAGTAGACTTAGTGACCTTGAAGGATCACTTCAGTCCCAGGTTTTTAATTGTGTTCGTTCCAGTTCCAAAAAACAACAAAAAGCAGAGATAATGTAACTTTACATGTATTTTTTTTGAAAGTGGTAACTGGCACAGTCAGGCCAAGGAAGGAATCAGAAATGCCAACCTGAGGATCCAGCAGAGGAGGGATGGAACTGGGAATGTCTCTGCACAGTGACAGAGCTGGGACTGAAGCAGCAGAAGCACAGCACCAGCAGGCCATTAGGAAGGCAGTGAGTGGGTGAGAAACAGCAACATGAGTTGAAATGGTGTTGAGTTATTAGTCTCTGTCGTGTTGCAGTTTTGACCCACGCCTGCAATCCCCCACACGTCCAGGGTCCTTGCAAGAAGCTGAGTTAATTGCCATTAACCTAGATGCAGAGATTCCCCATGTAAATAGAGGATGGCTTTTATGCTAAGAAATACAACTCAAAAATAACCTTTTAGAGTAGTTTATGGTCTCATCAGCATTCAGTACGATAGCAGCAGCTCAGAGTAGATGAAAACCAAACAGAGGAACAAAGAGATTTAGAAGAGCAGATAAAAGGAGGACAATGAAAGGAAAAACATAGCACTTAATGTGCTCAGGAAAAGGTAGAGGGCAGTGGCAGAGCCTGAGGCTCTGTACTCATGGGATCTTCCTTCCAGTGTCATATGTGTTACAGATGAGCATATAATGCAGAGATCAATTTTTTATTGATAGTGGATGAACACAGAGGTCTTTTTCCGTCTCTGATATCTAAAGTGCTATCATCATGCTGTAACAGATGTAACAGAGCTTTCTTGAAAATTTATATTTCTTCGCTGCTTAAGGTATTTTTGGAAATGGGATGTCATAATATAAATGGAACTCAGTTATTTTATTTGCACGTAACTGAGTAACTTGCCAAGAAATTACAGTATGGCAAAATTTGTATTTAAGTGTGATGACTCACAAATCTGACCAGTGGAAGATCAAGACCTCCCTTTTCTGAACTTTTAGCAGAAGCATGTAAAGAAAAGGAAAATACTGTATAAATTAATGGTGATTTGTAGAAAAGGTTTTGTGTGTCATATTTTATGGGACGGGAAAGCTCATATTTACAGACCTTTTTTAAAGTTTTTAACTGAATTTGATAGTTAAATAATTTGGGTCTCTATACAAGTAGAAGATTAGGAAAACACTAGCTTTTCATAGGGCAAAAGATTCTGTATTAAACTTTATAATGTATCTGAGAGCTTGATCAGTGGTTTAGTCTGGAGACCAGTTTTCTACATTTGAACTGACTTACATGCATACGGTAGTTTGGTATATATCCTCTGCAATACATATGTCTTACCTTATCATATTTAATAGGAAAGCAGGTGTCAGCAGATGTGATGGTGAAACCTGGAGATATCAAGGCTTTCAAGGCCTCTCATGGGTCAATGACCAGCACCAGTGCCTCCAAGATGATCTGATATTTCCATGGGTTAGGTTTAGGAACAGTAACAAACAAGTGTGTTCAAATCTAAGGAGAGAAAATATGTCTCAACAACAGGCTGCAGGAAAGTGAGTTTATGACACTGACGGTGTGCCTTGGACCACTGCAGTATCCTGATGTAACACTACTCTCAGTGGCATAGCATAACATAATAAACTGGTTGGTCATTAGCAGTCTGCAAAGAAACTGAGCTCAGAATCAAGTGAATGAAGCAAGAAGATGGTGGAGAGGATTGTGTCAGACAGTGTCAAAGGTCAAGCTTTGCCTAACAAACAAACCAGCTCTTATGCTTTGTGCTTTAAAAAATAGGAGGGACATAAAAGAGCTTCTTTGATGGATTGCTCAGGGATCTTTCTCTGCAGTAATTTTTTCTTCTTGCTAAATCATTCGCTCCTCAGTTTTACATCTCTCTCTTTCTTTTTCAAAGTGTGAAGATGAGAGCTTGATCAAAAGATTTTACTTGAAGCTTGTAAATTTCTTTTCATAAAGTCCCAAAGAAAAAATTCAGCAGTTATCTAAAATGGTTTATCCATCCATAAGTTTGGTTTGAAACACCATATATAGGACTTAACTGTAACAAATAATGATGAAATGGAGGAAAAGAATCTCAATTATAAGATTAGTTATTTAACTATTCAGATTTATAAAGCATAAAAGGCAAACCAGTGGTCCATATATTCTCACAAGATAACACTAAGTGTTCTTAAGTAGATGGTTGTGGATTAATGTGTTGACAAGGGAGGGGGGGGGAGTATTCAATCTCTATGTGAATAAAAGGTTGACAATTAGGTTGATTTATGTCCCTGAAAGACGTTCCTGCCCATGGCAAGGAAGTTAGACTAGGTGATTTTTAAAGATCCATTCCAACCCAAACCACTCGGTGATTCTATGATTCTATATCTGTGTTATCTATAGCACAAAAGAAATGCCATTCTGCATATAAGTCAAGCACCATATACACTTCAGGAATAATGACGACTATCTCTCCCTTTCTGGTTTAATTTCCTTTTAGTTTTAACTGTTATTTTCCAGGAGATAACCAAAACTGAGACTAAGAAATTCAGTTTGGGCAGCAAAAACATCCTTAGTAGGTAATTCAGATGGACAAAAATATTTAAAAAAAAAAAAAATTAAGTTGCTTTTAATGATATATTCAAGTTCCTACAAGTTTAATTGTTAAGGGAAAGAATCGTTAAGTAATACAATAATTCAGCATATCCAAAATGAGTAAGAAACAGATAGGAAGAGGTAGACTTATTAAAGCAAATTATGTAAAACTTGTCCCCCAAACCAATATGCAACTATCACTTTAATTCTACCTACAGGCCATAATACACTAGTACACAAGAAAAAAAAAAAATAAAAGCTTGAGATCCAGCAGCTCTCAGACTCTGGTTTGCTATTATGTTTATCTCTTTTTGACAACAAAGAAGATAGTTCTAAACTTTTTTTTTTCCCCCTTCCCTCTAAAATCTCAGGCATCGATTTTTATCTCTTGAGTCTTAAGAACTTAATGATTTCTGCCAGTGCAGACATTGACACTTTCAAAAATTTAGCTCTATCTTCTCCACCTCCCCACCAAAGAACCTCCTGCTGCTGTTTGTCTTTTCAGAAGACAAGATATTTGGGGTTGACTTCTACTTCTCTGTAATGTTACACTTTTCCTAAGAAATGAGACAAGGGAAATAATGACTTCATATTTTAAATCACAGCTAAACTAGAATAAAATTAATGGTACAAAGAAAAGGCATGGTTTTAGCCTGAGGTTTTTTCAGCACAAAACGGGAAACGCCTACCACAGGGAATGGAGGGGTCAGAGCTTCTTAAATGAAGGTCACTTAAACAGTTAATAGCACAGAGTAGCAATTAACCAAAGAATTGGAGCAGACAATGCCCTACAAATATATTATGCAAAATAATAGCGGTTATTTTTTAATTGAATATAATGTAGAAGGTAATCTAGAATGTGTTATTTCATGAGATAGCAATCATTAGTTCTTATGTGATGATGGAATTTATTATAAGATAATAATAAATGAAGCAAGTGATATATTGATAAATATGTGACATTAATGTGTATAATTCTAATTCTTCAAACTATCAATAATATGACAAAGGCCAAACAAGAGAACTGCTTACCTTCTATATAGTAGCTTTTTAAACTTAACAATATTGTCCTTTTTTTTTCTCCAAGACTATGATAAACTCATGCTTAAATGATGACATCTCAAAGTATTGTAAATTTTGCTTCTTAACTCCAAAGAATGGGAGGACTGAAGAATGTGACCAAGTCTTTCTCTCAATTTGCTTCACATTTTACCCCACACCGCATGCTGTGCCAGTACCTGTTACAAAAACTTGTAAACATCAGGGAAAAATGTCTATTTCCATAATCTGCAATCAGTATGCCCTTGTGAGCACACTCTTCTGCCCATTCTCTGAAGTCTTGTGTCACATCTCTGTCCTGTGTTGGTCATCCACATTCTTTGACTTACTGCCATGCCAGCCCATTCTCTGTTTAGGGCCTTCTCTACTGCAGTCTGTCTCCTTCTTCCACCCCAGCCCCCTGCCTGCATTTCTCCCTTTTCCTCAGCTGATTCTATTGCATTTACTAATCACAGCCTTGATATCCAACCATTTCCAACTTTTCCTTCCATCTGTTGTAATTTCTTTTCCGTGCAGTTACAGCCCTCTTTCTCACTCTTTCCCACAATTTTTGCCCTCTGTTTTTCTCTATCAAACTATTAAAAGAGGAAAAACAGGATCCCAGAGCCATACTTTACCTTCAAAGATCTTGATGAAGAGCTTCCAGCAAAGCTCTTTGGTGTTTTTTGCTTTCAGTGGGCTCCTGTCAGGTTGTTTGCTATTGATGATGCATGGCTCATGCTTCTGTTCAGCACTAGAAACCAAAAGAAACTCAGATGTACTGTGCAAGTAGAGGAGTTATGCCCTAGTTAAGTCTTACTGATCAGGTGGATATTGTGATTATTCAGGTATTCATGAAGAAGCAGACTAAGGTTTGTTTTTGCAAGTTCAGTAAAGATGGTTCACAAGAGCAGACAAACCATCAAAACAAAGGGTTGCAAAAGCACTAGAATCTAATTTCTTCTATGAATATATTTTTTCCCTTATTTTACTTTATTATCTGAATAAATGAATTTTTGGCTGAAATAATAAATTTTTTTAAAATCAAATAAAAATATTAACAGAAATGCTGTCCATGTTTGCTTTTGTTGTTGTTATTTTGTCATCTTTTTATTTTCCCCTGTAGAAGAATTACATTTTCATACTAATTTCTAAATCAATACAGATATTAGTTGGGAAAAACAAAGAAATAAGATTAAGTGGCTGGTTGGTGTTTTTTTTTTTCCTCTTAATGAGCACTTCTTAAAAATTAATTAGTCCCCCTAGTCACTTTTTTCCAGTACATTTTTTCATTAATTTTCAGTATGATTTAAGGTATGAACAAAATGGAAAAAAATAGAAGAGAAAGAAGACTAACATAGAGTGACAGGGCAGCAAAATTACCTGACCTAAAATGTTGAGAAGTACCACCAAGTTAGAGGCTATGGTTTGAATACTTTCGTCCATTAAGAAAAGAAATATTTCTGCAACCTGTAGGGACAAAAGGTTGTCCCCATTGATTACTGAAGGCTTCATATTTTCTTTAGGGGCACTAGGATTCAGTTAGTGCTAAGATAATATATATATATACACACACATTGTATATATATACATATATATAATTATATAAAATATATTTATACACTAAAAAAAATACTTGATAAGGACACTTTGCTGATTGCAGGAATTGTTCTCATTTTGAATGTGAATCGAAGCAGTGTGACCCCAAAACTGACACAATTTGACTATAAATAGAAGATAATTGATTTTCTTACTTAATAATTTGTTGTATTTACTTTAATAAATTACACGTATATAAGCTGTATATTTCACCATCAAAGCTGATCTGAAATGTCACCATTTTTCCATCTTGAATGCCTCTTCATTTTTCTGCTTTGCATAACAGAGACTTCTAAAAGTAAGGAAAAAAAAAGTTAGTACTAAAAAAGCCCAAACCACCAGTGCTATCAGGGATTTCTAAATATGATAATAGTTTAGTAAAGGTATTTGAAAGCCTATGAAGTTTCAGTTCCTATATGCCTATCAGTCTAAGTTAAATAACTTGAAAAATGCTAATTTTGAACTGAAGGACAAGAAAGTAACAAAATTCACTCTGTTATTCTTACCAGACTTCACATCTATCAAATAAAATGTAATTTGATATTCCAAGAAGCAGGTCTTCAAAATGGTGTAGAGGGAGCTACACAAACAAATCTTTCTAATGTAAATGTGACTTGAGCACATAACTTCCCAAGAGGGACCTATGAAAGTTATCCCTCATCATCTCTAAATGTATTTGAATCAAATGGAGATCCCAAAAGGGTAGAAGTACTTTTTTGTTATGTTAATTAAATACTTGTAGCTCTAGCAATTTGTTGTTAACTACTAATCTACCAAAACATAGAAAAACACAGTAAGAATGAGGGAAGGAAGCAGTTATTTTAGTGATGACAAAGGAAAGATATTTCACAACTACCTAAAAAGGTTGTGGCCTTTCTATAACTAGTCTTGAGAATATCTTTTATTAAGTAAGTTAGCACTGGCTAGTTCTCTTTGCTCTGTATGAAACAATCTTTAAAATTTTTAAATGCTGTACTGTTGTCCATTTTATATAGAGGTTATTTAAAATACAAGCTTTACATTTTAAGAGAAGGGTTACTCTGGTTTAATTATATATATTTCAAGATGGAGATGATCTGTATTCAATTATTTTTGGAAAGGTTTAAACTTTTGAAACCCAGTATTTCTTCTTGCAACATGGGAGGAGGTGATCTGTGGCTTCTGTTTCAGGACATTGCTTATAAATAAGCAAATTAAATAGGAAGTAAATAAATAAGCAAATTAATGAAGAGACTAAAGAAGTCATTTTGCATTAAAAAAGCTCATAGGTGATTTTAGAAAAGTATTTCAAAATAAACAAGAGTTAGGAATAATAAATACTCAGAATCAGTCAGACTAAGAACATGATGATAAAGGTATAGAGAGTCAAAAAAAAAAAAAAATACAAATCGATCACATACCTGACTTGGCCAGGATAGTGGAGTGAGCCACAACTAGAAATAGTTAAAAAGCACAATGAAATGACTTCTTACAGTGGTTGAGAGGGGACCAGTGGTTATTCTTTCTTTTTATTTTAGTGAGACTTCCAACACAGTCTCTTAAAACACCCTTATAGACAACTTGATGAAGTACATATTAGATAAGCAGACACTGAAGTGGCTGAACTGAACGGCTTAAATGATTGTGGTGAGCACCATGAAATCCAGTTGGAGGTCAGTCAGAAATTGCGTACCACAGAGTTCAGTACTGGTGCCAACACTGTTCGATGTCTTTATTAATGACCTACTTGATGGAACAGGGCAACCTTAGCAAGTTGGCAGAGGATACAAAACTAGGAGGAGTGACTGATGCATCAGAGGATCATGCTGCTGTTCAGTGGGACCTTGAGATGCTGGATAATTGGGATGAGAGGAACCTTATGAGGTTCAGCAAAAGAAAATGCAAAGTCCTGCATCTGGGAGGAACAACCCCATGCACCAGTACATGCTGCGGACAAACCAGCTGGAAAGCCCTGAGGATCATGGTGGATGCCAAGTTGGCCATGACCAGCAATCTGCCCTTGCAGCAAAGAACATTAGTGGCATCCCGGGACACTGGTTATCACCAGCATGTCAAGGGATGTGATCCTTCCCCTTTGCCAAGCCCTGGTGAGGCACGCCTGCAGTACTGCGTCTAGTTCTGGACTCTCAAGTACAAGAGAGACATGGGCATAGAGGAGTGAAGCCAGTGAATGGCTGCAAAAATAATCTGGAGCATCTGACATACAGGAGAGGCTGAGGGAGCTGGGACTGTTCAGTTTCAAGAAGTGAAAATCTTAGTTGCAAGTTCAGTTTCATTGTGTGGGATGGGGGTGATGGGAGAATCTTATCAATCTTACTGTGGAAGTAAAGAAGAGGAAGCCAGTTGCTCCCCAATGGTATCTAGTGAAAGGAAGAAACAATAGACTGATGATCTGAAAGGTCCCTTCCAACCTAGGCAATTCTATCATCCTATGATTTTATGATTCTATTATTTTTTGAAAATATGAGATCAGGTTGCTTGCTAAGAAAAACAGACAAAAAAATTCAACTCATATATTTGGTCTGAACAGATGCTACAAATAATGCATGTATTTTTAAGCAAAGAACTAAAAGTATCTGTGGGCCAATGTAGGATCTTTCCTAACTTCAGTTTCTTAAGTTGCTGCAGTAAGGGTAAATAGTTGATTAAAAAGAATGCTAAGATGAAATATTATTGCCTACTCTCTAACATATTAGGTATGTTTGTTGCTTGGTTACTTTGATGTCACTAAGGCTTACTCTTTCTAAACCTATGCTGTTAATACACGTGTACATGCATGCATATTCTTGTGAATTTATGTTCAAGTACTATAAAACTGTTTGTATTCAGACTACAGCCTTTTAGTTTTTCTTCAGTGGCATACTGCTACACAGTGGACTCCCCTGCTCAGTAATCGTAACACTGGGGACTTTTTTTGCAAAAATCTTACATGTAAAATGCATTCCAAGGTCCTACTGACCTAAGAAGACAGACAACGATAGTTTGTCACTCCATGCAGGAAAACCAAAGTGGTAGCTGTACTTATGCTGAAGAAATAGATAAATACAAAGCCCTGATATTTTTTTCTGAACAAAATGATATATGTCCACAGACAATTTGGAAAGAGTTTAATCAACTCCATTATCTGTTATTTTTAATTAATTAATTATGGCTATAATAAATTATTGTACATTAACTGAATTTTATATAGGTTAGTTTGGTAACTATTTTAAGTGTGACTCATCTTCAGAATCAGAGATGGCATTCACTAGACCACAGCATAAATTACAGTTGTCCTGGAATTTAATATAATCACAGTAAAATAAAGTTTTTCTGTGGATGAGATAAAGTGAATGATCACATTTCTATCTGTCATAAATATGTGTTCAATTTTTATTTAAGTTATCTACAGGCTGGCAGAATACTTGTGAAATATCAGACAGACTAATAAAACCTTAGAGATCAAGAGTAAAATAAATAAATAAGTAAAATGGCTATGCTTCATTGTTCTCGTGATTGAATTTTCTCATTTGAAATGTCAGGAGACTAAACCATTTACTTTATTTAGAATGTTCATCACTTAATTGAATTTGCACTATACTACAGAATCAAAGCCTATCACTTTTCCATTGCTAGAAATTGTATTTGGGTTATAAGCAAGACAGAAAATAAAATATTGCAACTTTGTGACAAGTTTATAAGACACAATGTTTTTCTGGTTTAATGAACTGTTGTGTTAAGAGCTTCAGCCCCACTTTTCACCAAAAAGCAGTGAGCATTGCTGTATAGTAACTGCCAGCAAAGAATGTGTATAGATTCTAGACACACCTATGTTTGTGTCATTGAATATGTTAAAAACTACAGTTGAAAAACATTTAAAACTGCATCCCTAGTATACCTTACATATTCCTGAAAATAAGTTGTATGATAAACATACCTCTGTATATGGTTCCAATTTAAATAGGTATCAATTGTCAAAAACACATAATCTCATTTTAATTCAACTGAAAGCTGTATTTCCTTTCATTTCTGAAGCTATCATGTGTGAGACATCATCATCTAGATATCATTTTATCATCTTAGTTATTGACATGCATTTGTCTCATCGGCTGATGACAAAACGTCATGTAATAATAGCTTGTAGAAATTGATGGGACCTATTATACCACATCAAGAATATTCTAGATAAGATTAAGCAGCTTATTTTTCTAATTTAGAGAATGGGTGCATTTATTCGTCTGCAAAAATATTTTGGTTATTGTGATGCTCGTGTTTTCAGTCAGTTATACCAGAACTGTGTTTTCAGTAGACTTGCTAAAGGCAGGAAACCTCTTCTTTTTTGTGTTTTGTTTCCTCAGAAAAGGATATTACATGCTGGATAATACCCAGTAGATGAACCAAGATACCAAAACAGGCATTCTTCCATTCTTTGACATTTGTACTGAGTCACTGGAAAACTTAATAATCTAAATCCTGAAGTACCTTGTGTCTGATGCTTCATAGAAAGTAATTTTTCACAAGAAAAACAGTACATCCAATTGCAATGTTTCTTCAGGTGAAGATATTATTTTCCCTATTGATATGTGAAAATCAGAAACTTTTTTTGTTAGACTACTTATTTTTTAATAATGTTAGTGAAGGATCTTTCCCAAATTATAGTTAGAAAAGATCTCACTTCTATCATAAAAATTACTTTGGTGGTTATTTTTTCATATGTTTTCACTTCCATTTTCATGTGTTAAAATACCCTGAAAAAAATAATCAATATTTTAGCATTTGCTTGACTTTGTTAATTAAATATCATTTTGCAGTAAATCACAAATTTAAAGCTAAAATAATGAGAAATAGTTCCAAATGTGAGCACTTACTCAAAATTTCATGATTCAAAGATACATGTTTAGCAAGTTTATGTAATGCTGGCTATTAACGTTTTAATCTGGAGCTTCTTATTTAGAATACATATTTATTCCAAATGTGCTTGCATATTTGTAGAATCATGGCTTTAAACCATAAGTCACTCCATTAATTGTTTTTGCTCTATCTTTCAAGTTGTTTCATATAGGTTCATGCCTTCAATATGGAAGAGAAGAAATACTGGAAATAACCCAATGCATTTCCTGTTGTTTCTAAATTGTTTATTTTGAAGCTAACTTTAAAAAAGCTTAAGTCCTCTGCATATTTTCATCACTATTTAAAAAACCAAGAGTCATGGCAAGAAAAGTCTGAAGAACTAGCTATTATGACTCTATACGATGATGGCATTTATTCTTTTTCAGATAGCAAGTTTATTTTATGAGTTTCAGACTAAATAGGGACAAAATTGGGACACAAATTAATTATTTTTCATGTGTTCAGCCACAAATTTTTTATACTTTATTACATTTTCTTTGCAATTAGTATATTTATTCTTTTTTTAAGAAGCCTGTATTTACAACAAATTCAGAAAAAAACCCCAACGTACCCTGTAATATAAGTTCTGCTTAATCAACCTTATTTAGCACTTTGGTTAATGGACTGATTCCAATCTGATAAACAAAATTGTATCAGGAATTCATTCCTGATTTTTTTTTCCCAAGTTAAGGCACAGTTCAGTCCACTGTCATGTATTTATTCCTCTTTCTCACTTTGAATTCCATGCCTCCTTGAAAGATTTTCTTCCTGTGTTGGGTTGAACTGGGATGACTGCCAGACCCCCACACAGCTAATCTCTTACTCCTCTTCTCCATAGGACAAGGGGAGAAAATAAGACGAAAAACTCACAGTCTGAGATAAGGACAGGGATATGGCTTACCAGTTACCATCACTGGCAAAAGGGACTTCACTTCAGGAAATTAATTTAATTTATTCTCAATTAAAAATAGAGTAAGATGATAAGAAAGAGAGACAAAACAAAAAACACCTTCCTCCCACCTCCCATTCTTCCCAGGCTGATTTTCACTCCTTCACTCCTGACTCTTTTGCCTCCTCCCTGTGAGTGGCACAGGAGGATGGGGAACGGAGGTTGTGGTTGCGGTATGTCCACTTCGTTTCTGCTACTTGTTCCTCTTTAGACTGTTACCCTGCTCCAGCATGGTATCCCTCCCACAGGACAGAGTCTGCTGCAGCATGGGACCTTTTCCATGAGAAATAGTCATTTGGGAAAAGACTGCTCCAGCGTGGGTCCACCATGGGCCACAGGTCCTGCCAGAAAACCTGCTTCTGCATGGGCTACTCTTCATGGGCTGCAGTTCCTTCCATGAACCTGCTCCAGTGTGGGCTCTCCATGGACTGCAGCTTTTTTCAGGGCACATCCATTTGCTGTTGTTTGAGGTCCTTCATGGGTTGTAGTGTGGATATTTGCTCTGGTGTGGCCCTTCATGGGTTGCAGGGGGACAACCTGCTTCCCAACCTTTACCACGGGCTGTAGGAGAATCTCTGGTTCAGCATCTGGAGAAGAATTCCCCCTCCTTCTTCACTGACCTTGGTGTCTACACAGTTGTTGCTCTTACATTTTCCTCACTTCTCTTTCTGACTGTTTTTTTTACCCTTTCTTACAGAAGCACTACCAGTTTGGTTGAGGATCCTATGCTGGGTCTTTTTTTGGAGCTGGCTGGAACTGGCTGTGTCTGACAGACGCTAGTCTCTCCTCACAGAGGTCAATCCTGCAGCTTCATCCCCCTACCAGAACTTTACCACATAAAATGAACCCTTAAAAATACACTTCCATAGGAAGCCCTCCTTTTCTAAGTGATCAAAGCAGTTCTCTTAACGTGCTTGTATTTTATGGCATGATTTTATATCTGACCAGTTTTCTTCATATTCAGTTATTAGAATTTACTAAACTTTTATGTACTGAACTTTTGTTTTAGAATCGTTACTGAAGTATATTTATTATAAATATAAAAAGTCATAGGGTCTTTTCATTGGGATCTAGATATTCCTCAGACTGGGGAATTCCATTACCACTAGGCTATAGTGCCATTGTTCCTTGGCTTTTGGCTATTACAATAATTAATTCAAAGTTTGCATGTTTCAGCAATAGAGGTGAATGTGCAAGAACAGCCTAAATAAGGTTTTCCTGAAAGAAAAGGTAACATGAATCCTAGGTCTGCTCAGAAATAATATTCTTTGATCTTCTCTCCAATGACTTTGCCATTACAGTTTGCTTCACTGAACTCTGAAAAAATTTGAAGCCTAATGTCCCCAAGGAGCATGAACATGGTGAGTGCTTTGATTTTTGTTTAATCACCGAAACATTTGCTTACAAGGCTCACACATGCTTTCTACCTCATACACACCCCATGTACTCTAATTCTTCTCTTCTTCCAGCCCACTAGGCAATAACTCTGTTTAATCAATGGGTGCCATAAGAGTTCTTCTTAAATCCTTCTTTCACCATTTAGAGAAATTTAATACTAAATGTTGTCAGATGGTAATAATGCACAAGATAAGAGTACATAGGAAATACAACCTGCTGTATAATGATGAAAGCAATACACTGATATACTAAGTAATACATAATTAAAATGATGGATAAATTCTATTATGTACATTTTATGATTTGCAGATAAATTATACATAATCCATAGGTGTGTAAACTTTAATTAGGTTTTCCCATTTTTCCAAGCAAGAGGGTGACACATTTGCATATTCACATATGCTTTCATACTGTTATATCTCTGAAGAGCTAAAGAAAGTGTGCTCGCTCTCACCCCATCTGTCTCTCACAGTATTTCTCATATTTATGTAATGCTACTAAACCATATTATATTCCTGCACAGACAATTTCTCTTCTGGGGACAGGACAAAGGTGAGAACAAACCATACCTGGCAAATACCAATCACACTGCCTAATGCTCCTATGTAAGAAAGCTGGGTACCAGAGTGTTAAGACTGATACAAATAATTACACTTAAATCATGTGAGTCTATTATGACTCAATGCTGAGGTGCCCGCTGAGATGAACTGATAATACTTAACCAACAGGTTTCAGATCTGGTTGACTACATGTTCTTTCCTCTCTTCAGTGAGCCAGGGGTTAAATCTGCCTAGATAGATAAATCACTAAAATATGTTGCCAGTGTTGCAACATCCTTTGTGCCTTTAATAATGCTTATACCATCAGGCACCGGTGTAGATGGATGTTTTAGTGTATATATGTGTGTATAAGGATTTAGGTCATATTTGAACAAAATTACAGCAAAAAAATATTTATGTTCACCTCAGGTTTATGTCTAATTTATAGAATTACTTAAACATGTCAGTCTTTCTAAATGAGGGAGTTAGATAAAGCATTATTTCCTGTATGTCAAGAAAGCAAATTTCTCCTAGAGAAGAAAATAGCAGAAAGTCAAAAAAAGGAGAGTGTCAGAACTGTGAATATAAACTTCTAGACTCTAATGGATCCCACTTCAGGCACATATTTCCTATTTTATATGCAAGCCCCAGATTTCTTTTTAAATCCTGGTCCTGCTATTTTATGGGGTTTTTTTACATTTCAAGCCTGAGGTGGTGTTGGTGGCAAACCTGTGGCAAGCCTTAAAAATGTTTGTGACATTTTGAACATCGCTGTCATAGCTGTCTAATCTAATTAGATGTTAAGCTCTTCAGGGCAAGGACTGCATTTAACCATGCACCCAGTACAATGAAATTTCCAATCTTAGCTTGAGTTTGTAGACAATGTTATAATAAAAATGATTAAGAGGGGTAGAAGTTTTAAATAATGTTGATGACATGGCTTTGATGACCTCCCTGGGGAGATAGTTCATCACAGTCTAATGAGATCATTAAGAGGAAAAGTTTCCTGCCTCAGTATACAGCCAACATAATTTTGGCTCAATCAATGCATAGTCCAAGTGGCTGTAAACCATAATGGTGCTGCTGTGGTGACTGTCAAGTAAGAAGATTCATAAAGGAACATGGATTTTTGTGACTTGTTTACGTAAATTTTCCGGTTAACTTAAGAATAAAAGAAGGACAGATGAGGAGATGTTAAATAAATCACTAAATTAAGACCAGGCCCTAAGTCTCAGAAAAAAAACAGACCTTATGAAAGTACCTTTGTGAGTGCAGTAATACTCTGTCGTACATTATTTTTGCTTGTGACCTTAAAGGATCACTCAAACTGGTAATCATCATCTAAGAGATACATTTCCTGTGAACTTTCTATGCAAGTGTGCATCATTCAGTGAGTGATGGTTTTCTGGTTGAGTCAGTATTGAATGGGCACCTAAGTTCAGGGAGAGGAAGACACAGCTGGTGCAAGTAACCACACAGATAAAATGATAAAATTAATATCCTATTGATTTCTTATGCTCATTGGAAATGTTAACATTTCTTTATTAGTAAAAAGATGATTGTATACTCTGCCCAAACCAAAGGGTTTTTTTCACAATTTACACTGCTCTTTTCATTAAAATGCTAGAAAACATTGCCTTATTCTGTTAAATCATAGCTATATTTTTCATCACGGAGGCACAATGACTAGATTGCAATAGAGGGAAAAGTGGCTGTAAATTAATTAATGGGAATTTTCTTCGAGTAATGTCTGAGTAATGATTTTGAAGCTGGGTCTGATGCTTATCTAAAAAAAATCAAGATGACATGTAATGGTAGTTTAAAGAAATAACAAGAGAGACAGAAAGAAAGATAAAATTATTCCATTTCATGTGTTAGTCAGATGGTGAACATTAAGTTTAATTACTTCAATTTTCCTTCTAATCTTTAGATTCTAGAGATAGATATATTAAAACTGCATGGATTCAGAAATAGTTCTTGTCTTTTTTCAATTCAGATGTCTTTAAACATAATTATGAAGATCAGTCTTAGACATTTTAAAGCAAGAAATCCCAGAAAGATACATTCTTGCTTTATGGAAAAAGAAATATATATTAAAAGTACATAACATTCAGAATGGCTTTCCTTTTCTTTCAGTGATATAATGTGACTCCTGAAAGGAAAGACCCAAAGTTCAGAGGACTGATTTGGTAGCATTTGAGGTATTGCATTTTCACACACAGAACAATAACGACTTGCAGTCTGAATGACCTTTCTTTTAGAAATGAAAATGCAAGCAATACTATAATAATGTCTTTTGTCTTTTCTGCAAGAAGTTGAAGGTAAAATGGCATCTTCTGGTGCAGCAAGAAGGGAGTCCTTCTTTATTTGAAAGGTTGGTAAATACAAATTTAAGCATGACAGAAAAAGGTTGCAAATGCAAATGTAAATTTTGCAAAATTCAGAGGCCAACCGCTACAAGAAAAAGTAATTAGTAACTTTCATAAAGGAGGAACATTCAGCCTAGACATATATCCAAAGAATTAACTCTCATCTAATATGTGTCTAGATGATGGCTGGTGTAATTACAGCTCCATGGTAGTGTCATCCCTGTTTGATAGGCAGATCAGTTGTTATGTACAGAAGTTGGACATAAATGAAAATGGGAAGAGAGTTTGCAGGAATTATTATCTGTTTGTAATTGAGTAATTTGTAAAGCAGAAAATAAGAAATATATCCAGATCATTTTGGTTCAAGAACTGTGCTAATAATCTTGCATGAATGTTGAGATTGTGTAGGAGCTTTCTGAAAACAGCCACAGTTTGAATGAAAACGTGACTATTTCACACCAGTGGTGGGATAGCAAAAAAAGTCTAATAAAATAAGGAAAGTAATTTTTTTAGGTGAAGCCTTTCCCTAGCAGATATAATTTAGTCTTGATAATTTTTATATTGATGTTCAGTATTCTAATTTCTGGTATCGAGAAAATAACTACAAAGACATAGTAATTCCTTTTGGATATGTGAATCAGGGTTCATTAATAGATTTTGACTATATTAATATTTTCATGTGTGGTTTAAATGAAGGCTTTCAGCATAATGGATACAAACGGCTACACAAGCGTAAACTAAATCTATTTTTTAATTAGTTGCTTGAGTCCTATTAGTTTCTTATGGCAGAAACAAATCTGAAACGAAAAAAGGTTTACGTTTTTGACCAACAGAAGCAATTAGCCTGCTCATTTGAAATGTGTGTTGAGAAGATAACAATTAAGTATTAATACCAAAGTTCATTATAAGGTTGTTGTGCAGTAATGCTGTGCTCATATCAGCAACAATTAAAATAAATATTCAGTAGCCAACACCATCTTAAGCATGGTGCTACTGCAAGAGAGAGTGATAGCAAAATAAAGGTATCAATAGAATTAGTTATCAATAGAATTATCATTAGAATTGGATTAGTTATTCATTAGAATTACAGTGCAGTAATTCTGCACTGTAATAAATACAAATTGTAAATACATGTGTAGGCTAGAAAACTTCAGAAGATCAAAAGAACGTTTGAAGAACATAAAAAAAATAGCCTGTCCCCACAAAGTGATATCACTAATTTCTGTTATATGTTTTACTTTTGACAAGCTGAAGAAGCTGTGAATGTAATTGCTATTACAAATGTTTTTGATAATGTTAATATAATATTTGACATTAGTAATACAATATGAAAGCAATATATTCCTGTGACTGTTTGGAATGAAAAATGAAATTAAAATAACACAACTTTAATTGATCTACTGTCAACAAGGAGGGATTGCTTCTGTGATTTTTCCATCATTATGTCTTTGGTCATTTAAAAATATGAAAGATTTCAGCATTAAAATATTTTATCTGTAACATTATTTCTGAAGTTTATATTCTGTTTCAGTCAATACTGAGGAATTTTGATTTCTTTAACCTGATTTAAAAGTGTTCTGCAGAATGTAGATTGTATTTTCTGACCAGTCCTATTTATAAGAAAAATAGTTGAGATGAATATGTGAAAGAGAAAATGAAACTAGCCCATTTCATTTTAATCAAACAACTATAACTTCTGTAACAGACATTTTATTTGGAAAAGCATATATGTAACAATAAACATTACTCTTAGGAAACATCTTGAGAGGTGCTTGTGCATTTTGGTTTTATTTTGAATTTGTTGGTTGTCAAGCAAAATGTAAAAAATAAATATTTTTAATCATAAAAGGCTTTAGTGTGGAAGTCCTTGTAGGATACTTTATGATTATAGGTCACCAGCCTCTCTGAATGCAAATGTCACTTGGGAAGTTAAAGTCAAGCAGCAATAATAGTGTTGGGGTAGAGGAGGAAAGAGGAACTGAACTCATTCTTCAGTACAATTATAAAATCTCAAGAATAAAGACTATTTCAGAAACATGAGGCAAAGAAATACACATGCAAAGACTGCTAAAATGATGAGACATCTGAGATGTTTTCTGTACTCTACAATTTTCTTTTCTATTCCTTTGTTTCTGATAATTTTGTCATGTTTACCTAGGCAATATCTTAAATGCAAACCTAAAAGAATCTCTACTTGTTTGGTTCAAGTTTGAACAAATCCAATATACGTTTTCTGACCCTTGACAAAAGCAGATACCTGGAGGATAATCAGGAAAGCTTGCAGTAGTAATTGCCACCACTACTCTCCTGGTTTACAAAATTTGTGCCTCAGAAATATCTTGATTCATATGTGGTTTCTATGTTATGGTGGGGTGACCCTGGCCAGCATCTCTGCAGCAGACAGACACTTGTCACTCTCCCCCTGCCTAGTGGGAGGGGGACAGAATGTGAGGAGTAAAAGTAAGAAAAATTGTGGTTTGAATTGAAGGTGGTTTAATACATAAAGGAAAGAAGAAAACCAACAAAACAAACTATGCAAAGTCAGTCATTCAGCACCTCTCACAAGCAGACCAATGTGTAGCCAGTCTCTGTGTAATGGGTACCTCACCTAAGAAACTATCCCCTCTATTTTTAATGCTGAGCATGAAATATCTCTTTGGTCAGTTCAGGTCAGCCATCCTGGTTGCAGTCCCTCCCAAATTCTTGCCCACTCCCAGCCAAATCCCAAAGCGGGTGGGCAAAGTGGAATAAATAAAAGGCCCTGAGACTGTACAAGTACTGATCAGCAGTAGCCAAAACACTGATGTGTTACCAACACCTTTTTAGTCACAAATCCAAACCACAGCAGCATGCAGATGGCTATGAAGAAAATTAACTCCATCCGAATCAGATCCAGTACGTATGGATTTAATGACTGGCAGTGAATTTTCACTATATGAACTAGATTAGACTCCTCTTGAACCCATGTATTAGTACTCTGTCTGGTGCAACAAGAACAAGATTTTGTTTGGGGTATTTGTATTGTTTATATATTGTAATGTTTTCCTATTTTTGTCAGTAATGCTACACATGAGCTATACACGTTTCCAAACCAGTTTCTGAAAAAAAATAAAAAAATAAACTAAAAAAAAAAAAAAAAAGAAAATTTACTATTGAAAGCAAAAAAATAACCAACTTGCATGGCAGCCAAAAGCCTGGGGATCTTCTTACTTTCATGTGGAAAATCTCATCTTCCTGCCATCTTGCAAAATCCCCCTCAGATTAATTTACATTGGTTAGATTTTTGCTAAAAATGATTATTTATTTCTGATCTGGTCTCTGACCTTTTTTTAAAAAAAAACACAACCAAAACAACATTCCTTGACCCGAACAAAAAAAAAAAAAAAAAGTAAATTTACTACTGGAAGCTAAAAGAAGAAATGTAATATTACTCAGTGTGGCCAAGAAATCATTAGAGTTTCAACAAAAGACAAACATTATCCACTGATTTAAGGGATGGAATTAAAAAAAAAGGTAAAGAAAAAGAAATCTAAACTACATGATATAAGTTTGCAGATAAAAAGGGATGCCTACTTACAGATTACAGTTTCTGAACAAAAATAAGATAATTTTCAATAATATAAGCATATCCAAAAGTGAGTTACTCATATATTTAAATCTATCATAGAATAAGTGAAAAAATTTAAGTAATAACCATGCCACACATGCTTTTTACTTACATCTCTGGTTTAATTCTTAGAGTAAGATGATCATTGCTTGGCAGGAAAGCCATGCTCTTGATGGTAAGAGGACCTTAAAAGATTTAAATGTGGAGCATGTTACATTTTGATGTTGCCATCTGCCTGTATTTAGTAACACGAAAGAAAAGTCATACTTTACTATAAAACTTAGATGTTTTCCAATTTATACATCTTCTAATAGAAGTTGATATGAATAACAATTGAACCAAAGCTCTATTATTATGATATTTCATAGACTAATTAGCTATTTAACACACAAATTCTGTTAAACATGTCAGTCTGTGCAAAATACTACGAATTAAAAGCCGATGCAGATGTTCCATTAGCATCTTTCTCAAAATAAAGGAAAGCAAACAACATTCTTTTTTGAACTCACTAAAAGTTAATAAAACCACCAAATATTAATGCCAGTTCATATGACAGAAGGGAATACAGGTGACATTGTTCCCTGCCTCTTGACTACACAAAAGATATATCCACTAGTTAATAGTGGATATTGTGAGATTATTAGTTCATTTGCCTTTCTTTCTAGTAAGAGATGGATACAGTAAGGGAAACACAGTTAGTCTTTATGTGATCTTTTTCATCAGGGAATGAGACTTCCTTATATGTAGCAGTGGATTTTTCCTACAGCCAGTTTAGCCTATGAATATGAAATGTTTAAACTGTAGGGACAGATGCTCTGAAGCAGTCTCCCAAAAATTACCAGATCTTTAAAAAAAACCTAACTCCCTTGATATTAAGTTTTATTTTGTTGAAATTCATTTCATGAAGGGCCTGCAGAAACAGGGAACCTGGTGACCAAGTGATCTCTTCAAATATTAAATTCCTGAGGGAAATTAGAATATTAAAGTCCTGGAGGAGATTTAAACAAATGCTAACCCAATGGTGGATCAAACGAGTTTTTGACCTTAACGCTATTTTGGCTGAAGTATCTTCCTGAAAAAGTATATTAGAAGTTATACTTTTCAGAATCAACAGACAATGTGGAGTAAAAAGTGCAAAGGTTTGAGTAGTAGCAAAGGGCAGTGTGTATGTCTGAAAAGTAAGAATGTATCAAACCACCAGAATTTATCACCAGGTAGCCAGAGCTGCAGAACATTTCAAACTGTTTATGGGTCTTGATTTTAATAGATAACTATTAGCTATTAGTCACCTATTGAAATATGGAAATCTCAGAAAAGTAAAGCTGATGTGAATAGTCACTGGGTGCATAGTTTTGTTTCTGAGAATAGTTTCATTAATTTCAGCACAATGTAAATTCAAATGATTCAAATACAGTTACAACATCCTAAGGTGGCATTAGGTACTAACTGAAACTTCACATAAATTAAAAAAAAAATGACAGATACTAAAACTATAACTATTTCCTGGTTTTCTTGCAGTCAGAAATTAACTTGCATGTAAGAATCAAATCAGTATTTCTTAAGGTGCTCAAAACTTCAAATATTATCAGACTAAAAGATTATTCTTTTTGTTTTTATTTAAACTCATGCCTATTATTAGATAGTAAAATAATATAATTTAAGTTTTATAATAGACCTATAAGAGCTGTTTATGAACTTAATACAGAAGTTTAACTTTTCAACAATTTTATAAACATTTTCATCTTATCATTTAAAGTTTTACAAAGGAGTTGACTCAGGACTATATGGAAAAACTGTTTTATGAATTATTTATAACTAAAAAGCTAGCTTGAGGATGAAAAACCAAGCTGAACAAATGTTGTGTTGAGGGTCAAATTCTCCCTTAATGTTAAAGTGATAGTTCAACTAGCTGTTTAATTTTCACGTTCAGTGAATCTTTCACATTTTTGTGGCAGAATTTTCAGAACAGAGATTTTGAGGAATGTTGTTTTGCTAGGGTTCTGAGTGCTCTTAGAAATCTATATAAGCACGGTGTCTCTTTTTCCTGCCTTTATCTTTTACATGACACATGAACATTTAGAGAAATATAATATTAAATGTTTAATTAATTACATTCAAAACAAGAACTATACATCCATTATGAATAAAAGATGAATGTTATCTTTAGAAAATTTAAGTTAAAAAGAAGAAATAGACAAGCTGGTCAGACAACTACCTTGATTATACTCCCTACTTTCATGTTACAAAACCCTTTAGTCAGAATTAAGGGATTATTTAAAAACATTCTTGGGGTTTTTTTGGTGTTTTCTTTTTTTTCTTCCCTCTGGTCAATTAAGTGAAAAAAGGCAAGACACTATGCTTGGCAATCTCCAGACCTGCAAGAATGACCTAGAAGCTCACGTAAGGGATCCTAACAAACAGCCATAATCCACTGTGGATTCAGTACAGCTGGAAATGTGTATAGTCATTTATAAATTATACTGTCTTTCAGGAAATCCAATGAGTTTTAATTTGGCCAAGCTTAAATCGTGCTTTGTTTAGTCTTAAAGTTTAGTGACAAGTTGATGATTTTGCAAGACCATTCTCAAATCAGTCTGGAGAAAACCAGCTGTAACATATCTGTGCATTGCATTTATGCATTCATCTGAAATATTTTACACAATCAGTTTCCAAAGTGGGCCATATACTATATAGACAAAGGTTTCATTGTGTTTTGCACATAACATTTGATTCTTTAATTCAGTGTTCTCTCTTAAGTTCCTGTTATAAGAAACAAAAAATAATATTTTGTTTTTAATTTCCCATTCTCATTTATAGAACACTGTCATATTCTATTTGATCATCTCCTACTTGAGCTGAAGAATCCTGGTTTTCCATATATGGAAAGCATTCTGTATCACTGAAAATCCTTGCCACTTTGCTCTGTCTATAGTACATTTTGAAGAGGTACCACTGCTTTAAACAGTGGTATATATTCTTTTTTTTTATCCTACCCAACAAGTCTGCCTTTTAGCCATCCATGTAAACAATCAATATTTTATCAAATATATATATATTATATATCTCTTTTCAGGGTGGTAATATATAAAATAAGCTTATTCTTGAAGAGTTAAAGCTTTTGTTTATTTGCTTTTATATATCAATGCTGAAGTTCACCTTAAATTTTATCATTATCATTCAAAATAATAACATCTTTTTGCAACTACCTTTTTTGTCACTATTCATTTTTAACAACTGTCAATAACTTATACTGTCAGCAAAATTTTCACACTATCACTCACACTCTTTTCAAGATTATATATTTAAGAGTATAAGAAAACCAGAATGGGTCACAACACAAATTCCTATAAGATTCCATTGATAATTTTTTATTTTTTTTTCAGGAAACTGATCATTTACCCTTTCCAGCTGTGTTACACCTGTTATTCTGCCACTAATACAGAAGAACTTCCATTTTATCTCAAATGTGCTTAGCTTCTTTAAGACTTTTTTTGGGGGGGGGTACATCACTATATTTTTTTCTGTTTGGTTTTGTTTTGTGTTGTGTTTTTGGTTGGTTGGTTGGTTGGTTGGTTTGTTTTTAAAGTATATTTAATCATCTCCATTCCTTATTTACATTCTCATTGAGTGCCTCAAAGGTCTGAAATAGATTTTGAAGCTGACTATCTTAACAAAAACTTTATCTTGATTCTAAAGATTCTATTCTATTCATCTGCCATTTCTTTTTATAGATTTTTGCTGATTTTTGTGTTGAAAGCCAGACTTCCTTTCCTTAGGTTCCCACTTCTTCTCCAGAGCAATTTTTGAAATTTGTATTCATGATCAATGAATGGGGACCCTGTTGTCCCCAATATCTATTAAATAAGAGTAAATAATCAAGTTGTTTATATTTTAAATAGTATTTGTGCCTAATAACTTTTTAAAATCCAGTTTTTACTATCTTCAGCTTCAGGAAGACATCATTCCTTAACGTGGTTCTACAAAGAAAACCTTTTGAAAGAAATTGCCTTTATGTCATTTTTATCAAACACCAAGGTGAATAACTATTTTAGAGTTTCTTTCACTTATGTCCTTGAATGATCCTTTTGGCCAATCACCCACTAGCCCTCAACTTCTCCCCCATATCCTTACAAAGCTGTGAAAAAGATTTTATTGGTAGTTTTCGCATTCCTCCTATATGTCTTCTGTTTTACAAATTTATTGTTAACTTTTGTACATTATTTGGGCATGACTTCCATATTTGAAAGGCATATCATACTTTTAATCATCTCCTTTATTCTTTGTAACTATGCAAGCTTTTATTTTGTTCCTTTACTTTTCCCATGAACTTCTAATATGGTGTGTCTAAAAATATTATCTCACACTTGAAAGCCTTTTGCCCGTTCCTTTATTTGTAATTTTGCCTGTGTAGCATTCATATGTTTAACTAAGTTCCCTTTCTGAATTAAATATTAATGTAGTTATTACCTGAGGTAGTACTAAGTCATAATGCTATCACCTTGCTACAAACATTGAATTTTCTGTATACCACTGCAATCCTGAAACAGAAACAAAAATTAAATAGAGTATCTTAACTGTAAATTATTTTCCCTAAAAATAGCCTAGTCAGTTTACTTTATATGAATGAAAAAGCTGAAGTATACGCTATCTTTTTTTTACTAAGGTGATTCAGGAGAAAAGGCAAAAGCAAAGAGTGGGAAGGGAATGGGAAGTGGGAGGGAAAAGGAATGGGAAGGGAAAGTGAAAAGCGAAGGGTGAGAGGAAGGGAGAAGGGAAAAGGGTGGGAAAGGAAAGGCAGGACAGGAGAAGGAGAAGGAGGTAGCCAAAACTGAGGTTCATTATTTCTTCAAAACAGAAAGTGGGGTTTTTTTTTGTATTTTGAATTACTGTGATATTCTCCAACATTTATCACGTATTGCTTGTAGTGAAGACAAACTCATTTTCTCACAGTCTTTTTCTTGGAAGCTCCTTATCCTAATAAGAAAATATAGGAAACAAATGTTGGAGAAAGCTGAACAGTTCTTTTTGCCTACACACACGAATTGGCTGAAAGAACTACAGCTCACCTATGTGATTGCTTAGCGCCTCTGCTCAGGACAGTGAGCTCACGGACAGGTGGGAATCTATGCCTGTCCTTTACCCATAACATCTCAGCTTTTTCTGTATACTCCTCTTTCTGAGAGAACAAGAAACAGTAAACCCCATTTTGCACAGCTTGACTCATACAGGACTCCCATTACCCATTCTCACATATATGCTCCACTTATTTATTCTTTCTTCTCAGGAAACATCAGAGAAAATGAGTCATGCACAGAAGGGGGCACCCATCCAGTTATTCTGGAAGGAACTGATAGACCCACTACCTGTTAAAAGATCAGCTCTGTAGCAGTTGCTTCAATTCAAGAATATAGTCACAACATGTGGGAAGAATTCTGAATCAAAAATTACTAATTTCAGAGCCATTACTATGAATCATGCTGTCATCTCAATGCGGGTATTGTCATTCTAGTGCTGCTCTCAGCATGCAGAAACAGAGATGGACTGTATTGAGTCAGAAAAAATAGCCTTTGCAGAGTTTGATTTTAATATATATCATAGACCAATAGGTGCCACCATTGCACTGTGACAGTCACAGAAAGTCTGAAAGAATAAATAAGAGAAACTGTTTTGTTTTATAGTTGAGAAAATGCATTTTCTTGGGCAAAAAGCAGGGTGGTTTTTTTCCCCTTGGAAAAAGCAATTTTGGGGATGTAATTTTGTTGTTGGGCTTCTTATTCCTTTTTGTTTCCTTTCTCTACTTTCTTATTTTTTCCCTGCTTGATTCATTCTACCCCAAATGTTGCAACCTTGACATTTCTTTGTAATTATTCAAAGCCTTTGATCACAAGTATCCAAATGAGTTAAGCTTTAGTAAACTGTGTGGATGTGCCTTTGTATCATTTTACTGCTGAGCAAACACTACCACAGAATGACTTCATTTGATTAATTTCTCATTCCTTTGGTGACCTAAATAGGGCTGCTTTCAGAATTCTTTATTGGATTTTTATATATGGAAGTCACACCAAATATACAGCTGCAAGCTACAGGGTACCATGGAAAATTCTGTTGAGAATGGAATGCTTTCAATGTTGATATTCTTTGGTTCCAAATGTAATGAATGGACGTATGTTTTTTGGATATATTTCTGATTTCTCCACCCATCCTTGGGTATGTTTCGAAGCCTGTAAGCACTACTGTTTACTAGGTAAAAACTGAAGAAAGCAGCACCTTTCACAGTTAGATACTCTGGAACTTAATTATTGATCTATTTAGATGACTTTAAAGTGTACTATGTTAGATGCAATTCATTTTCCTATTTGTAGGCAACTGTAATATTGTGCCACTGAGAAATGGCAGATTCACATACACTTGCAAAGCAAATTTAGATGATAATAAGGGAAGTTTCTTATACTGTCCAATGTACTTGTCTGAACCCCAATTTAGTTTGAGTCTGCAAGATGAGAAGCAAAATCTATATCAATATCTTTTCAGTTCTTATCTTGCTGCTCAGGCTTCTAAATGAGTCAGAAATTGTTGAAGGTTTGTGTGTAATTGAGATGAATGTAGAAAATGTGATAAAGCAACTTCACTTTGTAGTAATTATCAAATCATTTGCTAGCAGTAAATCAATACCAGTATGACCTGGATTACAGCAAACAGCATAAAGAAGAAAGACTTGCCCTAGTTTCTTCAGTTATTTAGTCTTGTCTGCATGACTATACTTTATTTGGTTTTTGTTTGTTCAGTTTTCCATCATTACCATAAAATTTTTGGAGGAGTTATGGTTCCTAAAATAGGTACCATATAAAAGTAAATTAATTTTCTGTACCTCTAAGGTGTACGTCCTTCCTCTTGCAAGACTTTGTGTAACTGTTATTTTCAAGCAGTTTCTTGCTATTTTTCTCAACATTTTAAAGAAAAATATTTGAAATATATTATTCTGCAATTTATTTTTTTTTTCAGACTACAGCATCATTGGAAATATTTGCCAACTTGTTTGGTTTTTTTTTTCTGGGAAAAGAAGATCTTAGTTAATGGAAAATAATGTCTAGATCACTTGTCTAATTCCTTATTCTATATCTCTGTGTGTGTCTTCTTCTCTTTTGATTTAGTTCAGTTTCAGGAAACATTTGAGCAAATGGTCCCTGTCAGCAACAAGATTTAATCTTATGTCTAAACCAGCATGTGTTTATAGGTTTAGCTGAATAAGGATTAATTGGACCCTTAACCTAAACAGACTGATTGAAGACTTATTTTGTGGCTATATGATCCCGAATAGAATCTAACCTGTTCGTCCAGTAAAGTTCTAGGTAATCTGAACATTTATTGTACTGGCATTTGACATTATAATTCCTGTAAACCATCCTTATATTTAACTTCCAGGTATGGATGGTCCCATTGAAATCAGAACATTTGATTACATGGCAAAGTTTTATGGAATATTAAATAAACTGAGGCACTTTCATATTAATAGGATATCAGGACATTGAATGTTGAATGACCTGTATTAGTACACTTTCTTTTCCCAGGTGTTCTGGGATAAACTCTGAATGAACCAGTAAGAATCAATGCAGATGCTCAAAGTGCAGCATCCCTCTTCCACTGTAATTAGATGGGGCAAGCTAAAGCCCCTATAGAATTAGATCTGTCCAGGGACATCAAGGACAACAAGAAAAACTTCTATAAGTATGTCAGAGATAAAGGGAAGACTAGGGAAGATGTGGGCCCTCTCCAGAAGAAAATAGGAGACCTGGTGACCCAGGCTATGGAGAAGGGTGAGGCACTGACTGATTTTTTTTTCCTCTGTCTTCACCAGTAATGGCTCTAACCACACCGCCCAAATTGCAGAAGGCAAAAACAGGGGGCATGAGAATGAAGAACTGCCCACTATAGGAGAAGAACAGGTTTGAGACCATATAAGGAATCTGAAGGTACATAAGTCCATGGGGCCTGATGAAATACATCCATGGGTACTGAGGGAGATGGAGGGATAAGTTGCTAAGCTACTTTCCATTATATATGAGAAATCATGGCAGTCTGGTGAAGTTTCTGCTGACTGCAAAAGGGGAAACATAACCCAAATTTTCAAAAGGCCTGGGGAACTACAGGCCGGTCAGTCTCACCTCTGTGCCTGCACCTCTGTGCTCCTCCTGGAGCAGATCCTCCTGGAATCTCTGCAAGGCACATGGAAAAGAAGGAGGTGATTGGTGACAGCCAACATGTCTTCACCAAGGGCAAGTCATCCCTGAAAAATTTGGTGGCCTTCTACAATGGTGTTACAACATTGGTATGGGAGAGCAACAGATGTCATCAATGTGGACTTCTGCAAGGTGTTTGACACTGTTCTGCATGACATCCTTGTCCCTAAATTAGAAAGACATGGATTTGATGAATGGACCACTCGATAGATAAGGAACTGGCTAGATATCCACACTCAAAGGGTTGTGGTCAACAGCTTGGTGTCCAAGTGGAGAACAGTGACGAATGGTATTCCTCAGGGGTCAGCACTGGGACCAGTGCTCTTCAACACCTTTGTCCAATTGAATGCAGCCTCAGCAAGTTTGCTGACGACACCAAGCTGTGTGGTGTGGCTAACACAATGGAGGGAAGGGTTGCCATCCAGAGGGACCTGGGCAGGCTTGAGAAGTAGGCTCGTGCGAACCTCATGAAGTTCAGCCAGATCAAGTACAAGGTTCTGCACCTGGGTAATGGAAATCCCAAGCACTAATACAGCCTGGGGAGAGAATGGCTTGACAGCAGTCCTGCCGAGAAGGACTTGGGGGTGTTGGTGAATGAGAAGCTCAACATGAGCTGACAATGTGCTCTCACATCCCAGAAAGTAAACCGCATCCTGAGCTGCATCAAAATAAACATGGCCAGCAGGTCGAGGGAGGTGATTCTGCCCCTCTGCTCCGCTCTCATGACACCCCACCGGGAGTATTGTGTCCAGGTCTTGGGGCCCCAACATAAAAAGGACATGGGCATGTTGGAAAGAGTCCAGAGGAGGGCCATGAAGATGATCAGAGGGCTGGGGCACCTCTCCTACAAAGACAGGTTGAAAGAGCCTGGAGAAGAGAAGGCTCCAGGGACACCTTATATATACTTATATACTGGAGGCCCTCCAGTACCTCAAGGGAGCCTGCAGGAGACATGAGGAGGGACTCTTTATGAAGGACTGTATCAATAGCATGAGGGGTAACAGTTTTAAACTGAAAGTGGGGATCATATGTTAGGAAGAAATTCTTTACTGTGAGGATGGTGAGACACTGGAACAGGTTACCCAAGGAAGTTTTGGATGCCCCTTCCCTGGAAATGTTCAAGACCAGTCTGGATTTGGCTTTGAGCAACCTGGTCTAGTGGAATGTGTGGGGCACACAGAAGACATGGCAGGGGCTTGCAACTATATGATCTTTAAGGTCCCTTGCAACCCAAGCTATTCCATGATTCTATCATTCTACTGTGACTAACAGTGGAAACTGCTGCCAGTGATTAAAAATTAAGACTTACTAGTTCAAGGTGATGCGAAAGTCAGGATTTTAGATTCTCATTAATTTCACATATTATATAAACTGGGCTTAGAGAAATAGAGGCGTACATTAAGAGAAGATTTTATTTGTTTTGGGCAAACATTAAATTAGCAGAGTCAGATTCTTATGTCTTCTCATAAAAAGTTATTGTAAAGAATAAAGATCTTAGATTTAGATATATCTTCCCATATTCCTCAACATATCCTTTCCATGAAACCAGCTAAATAATACCAGCAAGGCTGCAGCTATTCATCTGTAATTAAAATTTGCACACACTGTGAAAATTGCAGACCAGTAACAGTAATGAAAAATTTGCAATGAGATGTTGCTTATCATAGCTGAGACATGGAGCTCTCAAACCTTTTACTAAATCAGTTCATGAGTCAGAGTCCAGGTGGCATTTTTCATAGCTAGCATTGTGTATGCACCAGCAGTGGAAAATCCAGTCTGGCATCAGCTCAAATATCTCAGAACAATCTGTTTAAAGCAAATAGAATGAAATCAAAATGTTTGATTGAGTTTTTTGGTCCTAAAATGAAAACATTTAAATGGTTCAAGAAATTCTAATAATATATTAATTATATTTTTCTCCATCAATAATTATTTTTGAGAGGCTGAGATCCCCAGATTTTAAGTTATGCAGTGCAGTCATGGGTGAATTCAAGGAATCATTATTTGGCTAGGAAAAGAGGGATGGGGGAAGGGAAGGGAAGGGAAGGGAAGGGAAGGGAAGGGAAGGGAAGTTAAGGGGGAATTAAAATCCTTGTTGTAAGAAGATCACTATCTTTATGGAAGATGGCTAAGCAGTTATTCACCTTTTAGGGGAGGAAGGAGTGCATCATCCTATCCTATTGGGACAATGCTGTCCTATAGGACAATACTGTGTCTCATACAATCCTATATGGCAGTTGTCACTGCCCTATAAAGTGTGAGAAGGAACTAGTTCCCTCATCTGAACCTGTCCATGTGCATTCAAGTTATTCAAAATTGATCTACACGCTATATGACATGCAGAGTGAGGCAGCTGTCCTCGCATTCCCAGTCCCCAGTCTCCAGACCTAAGAAAGGCAATACCTGCTGTGCAAGCAGTCCTTCTGAGAAGACATTATACATGCTGGAGTTCCTTGTGTTTTCTCGAACAAGGATAATAAAGCTTATCTATGTTTCATTCCCTTGAACTCTGCCAAAGGAACACCCTGTCATTGGCTTCAAGAAGTTGCTTGCTGTAGTTTCCAAGTGTATAAGAAATATTATGTCAAACAATACCAAAAAAGAGATAAATAATTTATGGGGTTTTTTTTCTAAAAATATAAAAATGGAATGTTGGATTTCCTTACTGATTGATATGGAGACTACCTGAAGAAAATCTGCCAAATGAGTTCTTGCTTTGATTTTTTTCTTTGCCCTGTGTAGCAGGCTAAGTATAAACTAGGGGATTTAATAAGAATCTGAATCAAATTCAAGAGGCATGCGTCTTTCAATCTGCACTATAACAGAATGATGTAATTCTCCCACTTTAAAGGTAGTAAAGATTTGCTTTTTTGTTTAATTGAACCTTGCTAAACAGAAATAGGCACTGATGGCTTAAACACTTTCAATAATAAAACCATCAGTCTCAATAAACTTAATTGCTGTCAACTTTGTGAATTTTACAGGAGCATCAGTTTTATGTATTGAATAAATATTTGTGTACTGTTTGCTGTGTATAAAATTTGAAAGTAATTTCTTTAGTGCTCTAGAATAAAACTGAAGTAATTTGATTTTTTATAATATGACTATCAAGTGCATATCCAAGAAATGATGTGTAACGTACGAATACATCATGTTATATATAACTGTGTCAGAGACAAAGAAGTGTCTGGAAACCTAGAGCCTCATTTCCTCCAACACAGAGAGTTGGGAAGTGTCACCTTTAGTGATTCTTTCCAGATGTCTTGTGCTAAGTCATATGGAAATCTGTGGCAGAAGTGGCGTATTAAGCCCATCTGTGGAAAACCAAGTGAAAAACTGGAAGTACTGAATGGTGTTTATAAAGAATGGAGGAAACTGAACTAATGAGTGTTTGTTCAGAAGAGATATAGCTAAGTGTAGTAGATGGACATGCCCTGAAAAAAAAACTGATCTAAAAAAGATTCAGGAAAAACCTGCAACAACTTCCCTCCACAGCTCTTGTCATGCCCACAGGATGATGGTCAGCATGTACACATTTTGGTCAAAAGGTGAGGAAGTTGGGAAGCTCAGCTAATGAGAGAGCCACATGATGATATTTGACCATGGTTCAGATTCAGCTGGGTTATAAATGGAGCCCACCAGAGAGCCATTTTGAGTCAGTCCTCCTCAGAACAGAAGGTCTGCAGTCAAGGACTTCCCCATTGGGTCGAGATCCTGACCAAGGAAACTCCTCAAGATTTAGAGCCCTCTCTTATTAGATGACTGATTGTGCATTTTGGGTCATGGGTCATAACCCTTAAGAATTCTTTAATTGGTTGTGTAGTATTAACTCTTGAACAACATTCTGAGCCTGTGGATTGTTAATTTTTGTTGGAGCCTCAAAGATCTTTTGCTTAGTGGTTATGGTAAAATTTAGTTTGATTTTGTTATCATTTTATAAAAATAAATCCCGTTTCTAGTTTGTTAGTCAATCTGTCTTGGTTTTGTGAGGTTCCACAACACAGGTAAAAAGCCCATAGATAAATTGGACAACATGAATTTGACATTTATTTTCTTTTTGAAGATAGCATTTCTCTTCATATTATAATATGTGTATTATGGTTTATATCCAAAATACTCTCCACATAAATTTAACAAGTCTTGCACTGCCTCCCAGGATCCATTTCCAGTCATTTAAGCCAAAACTGAAATAAATGTTAAACAGTTCCATTTTCCCCTCTCCATCCTGTTACAAACTATTTTTTCTTGATAATTAGTTTTTAGTTTCAATTTCTGCCTTCTACAGTTATGGTTGAAATACTCCCCATAGTTCAATTTCAATATATTTTACTTCAATAGCAATACTAAAAAAAAGTGCTTCTGCTTATTTTTATAGATGTCTTAATTTTCCTCCTTACCAGACTTAGCTAAGTAATTATAAAATAGAGAACAGTTGTATGAAAAGATAACAGAATTAGAAATCTTGGGTACTGAGATACTACAGTTTGCAGTAAATGGTGATGGCAAATAACTATTTTAATCTCAATGTAATAGCAATGTGAGGAATTGATATCTCGTAATTTTCTGTGTGACAAATCAGTCTTACATAATGAAAGCAATCACAATTCAACAGATTTAAGGATTACATCTTCAAAAATTCACAACTGCTGATTTCCCAAACAATTAATAGGAATGAATTTTCATGTAGTGTAAATAAAGGCTATTTTCTTTCCAATTATAAATTTACAGGTAATAAGATGACCACTGCAGAATTAAAAGTATTTTCAATTCACTAAGGAGACTTTATTTAAAAAAAAGAGATCTAGCTGTCTGCAACTCACATTAGTTTTCTTAAATACTGAACTTAAAATTTTTAATCAGGAAAATAGGGAATCTTTTTTTCCAGATATTTTATTAGTGTCATAAAATTTAACTTTCTATTAGAGTTTAAATTGCAAATCTCAATATGTATCTGTTTATTACTTGGTTATAAGATCTTTTCTCTACTTTAAATCTTATCCTGTTAGAATAAGAGACATTTTTATATGTAGAAATTATAGGTAACAATCAGTTATGATATTGTGAATGGAAATTTAATTTTCAATTTAACAGAGAGAAATTTTGCTTCTATTTTTAGATGTGATGTAATGAAAGATACATTTTCATAAGTTTCTTACAGTAACTGCTGTTATAATGAAGTGAATATTAATGACCATGAATATTAAGACATTTGTTCCTTTGTAATTCTGATGTCAAAATATAAAGAATTTCACTATGAATAAAAACATTATTACAGTCAAACTGCTCAATAGTACATCAACAAATTTTATACATTTCCGTGTTCACCTTGTCTTGATTTTCTGATGACTCCTCCTCATTAAAAGACAAAATTATTTAAAGCCTAAGCACATTTTTACTTTGCTGACACAGATGAACAGTTATGAAGTAGTTAACACACATGGGACAAGCTCTCTGAGACATTTGCTTAGGAGGGAGATCTCATATTTTTAGAAAGCCTCATCCACTGGTGGGTCTGATTTGGGACTGTTTGCAGTGTTCATCTTCTCTTTTGGAGGTGACAATGGCCACATGCAGGTGAAGAAAAAATGAAGACTTTATGTCCTATGTAAAAACAAATTAAATATTAATTTGAATATAAATTACTTTCAAATTACTTAGACAAGCTCTCCAATGTTTTGCTCATCAGGAGTTACTCATCTGGCCTTTAACAAATTTGATTCTCTTCCCTTACCTTTCAGTTCAAACTTCTATTCACTACCATGACACAGGACTGACGTTTTGCTTCTGATCCTCTGTATATTCATTTAATCTTTAAACTCAAATAACTGCACTAATTTCCATAAGGTTGCTTCTCACTTCCACCAGTGTAAACAGGAGAGCAGAAACACTGTCTGCTGTCACTGGAGAGTGAAGAAAATAATTTAACTTATGATGATGTGTACTGGGTAAATAATACCTTTTTTTATAAAAAGAAGCTTTTGAATCATTAAATATAGGGATTAAAAATTCTGTCAAAAACCTGTGCCACAGAAATATTTACCAGACAATGACAATGAATTGAGAATGTAATTCACACATATGTACTATGACTGCACTCAAAAAGGGATTTTTGTGAAATCAGCTTTGTGTCCCTACTTGTACCATTAGGAAAAAAACTACTGGACTGCTTGAAGTAAATGGAAGGTTTTCCAACTGTTTCCACAGACCAGCATTTATGCTAATAAAATTAAAAATGAAGGACCCTGAAGAAAAACAAAACAAAATAAAATAAACCAAACACAATATTGAAGAAAAAGAAATCTCACCTGCTACAAAAGCTAAAATTAAACCAACAAGCACAATATGAAGTACATAGCAGTTACAAAAGCAATGCTGGTGACAAAGGGACATCTTAAGTGTGTACACTGGTATGTACAGGGGTATATGGATGAAGTTTTAGAGGAGTTAGAAGAGAGTGCCAAAGAATTAAACTTTCAGAAGTAGGCAAAGGCTGTTGTAGCAGTCAGCTTTGCTGGTACGCATGCTGATGTTCTCAAGAACACAATATTCAGAAAGCATTTCTTATACCTCTCCCTGATTTGGAAGTCTGGTCAGATTAACTACCAGCTAAAGTCTATGCTCTCAAGGAACCCTGGGGCTTAGCTTCCAGCAGTCCTTTATAGTTAGCACATTAGTCATCTTCAACTGGAGATGAACTTGAAAAATACCCAAAATATCTCCCAAATATTAGCCAGATGTAGAACTGTCACAGGTGCCACTTATAAGAAAAACGTCATCATGTATGTTAATCAACATTTTATTTCAGTTGAATCTCTTTTGACAACAGTGTTTTTGAGGACAGTATTCAGGAGTGATATGAAAAACTCAGTAGTATACTACTGAAGGTGTATAGGTTATGTCATGTTATAGCTAACCTCAGCCAGCCAAGCACAACATTTTCTTCCTTCACCTTCCTATCATAAATTTAAATTTTCTGCAAACTGCTTTGATCTTCCTCTAAATTCTCCTTCTTCAGACAGAAGTATTTTTTAGCCATACCTTATCAGTACGATAATGTGTTTACATGTCAGAAAGAAATAGCATAAAAATAAGTTCTACTCATCTGTGACAGGCAAATATTTTAATTTTCATTACTTTTGACAGGACTTAGTTTGCCATAGGTAATATACATTTACAAGTTATTTTTTATTAGCACACCAAATCATGTTGCACTGAATTATGATTTGTCATGTAGCATTAGTGTTACATTGTATCTGACAGCATGTTGCTTCCCCTTCTTAGTATGTTTAACATACTAAGAAGTTGATGAATTTCTACAAATTTTATGTATTTTGTATATATCTTTACCTCCCAAAAGTTGGGTGTTCTTGTTGGTCAACTGAACAGATATCTATTAATGGAAGTTTGGCACCAGATAGCATATACATTTGTCTGAAATCTTAGAGTTTATTTTTTTCTCTTCACCTATTGAATTTGTTTAACAAAATCTTTTCCAAAGGCGTCGTTCTTCTGTTTTAGGAGGAGCTTTTACTGGTAGTAATAAATATATGGAGTACAAAATGTGCAACAGAACAGGAACTCTGATTCCAAACCTATTTAATATTTTTGTAAGTAGTTGTAATTTGATTAACTACTGTTTAATATTTCTTATTATTTTGTGTTGCTAATAATTTCCTATTATTTCTTCTGGTTATATATTCCTGTTTAATATTAATCTATAATAACAATGTTTCCCAGAATATATTAAATATGTATAAACTATACATATTAATTACATACAAAATTATACTTATTAAATATATGTACACATATAAAGAACATTACAATTAAACTCTCTCTCATTCAGGAAAATGCATTCACAGCCAAAGCATATTCACCTCTCTTCATCTTTGCAAAAGAGTTCTTTACTTTCATTTTAAGGCATCTTCTGTTATGATGATATGTTATGAATATCTTCTTGACCCAATACCTACTGGCTCTCCACTGACACTGTTATGGTTAAAGGAAACTGCAAAAGATGTTTTGGTATAAGTTTTTAAGAAGGGATTTAACAAGTGTATGGTAATCTAAACACGTCAGTGATTTTGCATCAGACTGCATGACCTGTCAGGATTAATTTCATAATTTCTTGGTGAACTCTTTATATGTACCAAGTAATTAAAAGCTCTTTTTTTTTTTTTTCTTTTCCTTTTAATTGGTGTGGTGAGTTTACCTTGTCTAGCTGCTAAGTTCCCACAAAGCCACTCTCTCACTCCCCTTTGTGAGCACTACAGGGGAGAAAATAATAAAAAACTCATGGATCAAGATAAAGGCAGTTTAATAAAGAAAAGCAAATGCCACATGGGAAAGTGAATCAAAGCAAAAAGATTTACTCTTTACTTCCCATCACCAGGCAATGTCCAGCCAGTTCCTGTGAACTAGGACCTCAGTATGCATAGTGGTTGCTTAAGAAGAGAAACACCTTTATAGCAATATCCCCTCCATGCCTCTTTACTTCAGACTTTTATTGCTGTGCATGACATCATACGGTATGGAATATCCCATTGGTCTGTTTGGGACAGCTGTCCCATCTGTGTTCCTTCCCAGCCTCTTACCCACACCCAGCCTAGTGGCCTTTGTTGGGGTTAGGCGGTTGGAGAGACAGCCTTGATACTCTGTGAGTACAGCTAAGAAGTAGTCAAAACACTGGTGTATTATCAACACTGCTCTAACTACAAATAAAGCACAACACTGTAAGGGTTACATTCCTTGATTTTAGTTAGCATGGAACCTAAATCCTAGCCTACACAGAGTTCCTCTGGTTTTTCATCCCAAGACCATTACATTATCTCGTATCAATTATATACTGTCTATAGTTCTGTTTTAGGTTCCCAGTATGAAAATTGCTATATGCTCACTATCATTAGAAAAGAGAAAATGACATGTTCTAGCAGTTTAAATATAAGACAGGGAACCGGCTACTTGTGAGTTCTTGCACAAAATCCTACTGTGGCTTTGGATAATAATAATTATTATCATAGCTATTGTTTAATGTTTCATATGCCATATATTGGAACTGTCAAGTGAGATTATAATCACTTTACAATCCCACACAAATTCTACATCCTTTTAGTAAATGGTTATCCCCCAAAAAATCTGAATAAAAGAAAGGCTGATATCTTTCAAGTATAGACTGGGAGGAAAAAGCACTGATTAATTAAGGAAAGCAATTCTTTCAAGCACAATCCACATGCCTTTTTAGCCCTCAGAAATGGTTCTATATAGCAAGGCTACTAATTTGATTTATATCATATTTAAAAGCAAAGAAGATGACCTGGAAGAATTTGGACTCAAGTGTGAGGTACAGCTAAGATGAGCAGTCTAACAGCCTTACACCAAATCCTGATCAATGTTTTATTCTAAATCCATCTTTGCTGTCCTCGAATTATCCTCTACTTTAGTTAAAAGCAAAACTAAAACAAACAAAAAAAACCCCAACCACAAAATAAAAAATAACCCCAAACCTGAGATCATGAGATCAGTGCTATAGGTTTGTTGTGCAGAATAACTAGAAGACCTCAGAAGTGTGAAAAACCCTTATGTTACAATTCTTATTTGGTGAACTTAATGCAAAACCCGTTCCCTTTTGGTATGCACTGTACATAGTACAGCACTGTTGCATATTGTGGAAGAGAGATATTATTTACTATTATAAAATGCCACCTCTTTTCCTGCCAAAATTCTTTGCCCATCTTTAAAGTAATTTGTTTTGTCATTACTATTCAAAATTCATTAATAGAAAATTCTGGCTGATTAAGCATGTCCAAGGCCAAGACTCACAAATAGTGATTCCTCTGATTTACATGGATTCCCAGAGTAAATGTTTATCTGATACTGAGCCAGAACTGCCTACATCCTTTATATTATGTTATCAAAGATTAGTTTTGCTCTTGATCACACAATTTCAGTACCCTTATAAAAAATGGAACAGAAGGCTCAAAAACCCATTACTTACCTGTGGGGACTAAACTCTAAAAGCACTTTGCAATTGTTCTGAAGACAGCATTTCCAAAAGCTTTCTAATTTCCCTGCTGGTAGGGGAAGGGAACTTGAAACTTCAACACAAAACCTGATTTCTTTTAAAAAAGGCTCCCACTCCACATAATAAACCAAGAGCATGAAGTTTCTGTTAACTACTTTCTTTTCTCCCCGTTTCCCAATTTCATATAATCTATTGGCAAGCCTGTAGACAAGTACTTGTTACAGTGCAGTGCTCACATTTTGGAAACATCTGCAAATTAAACACTGTCAAAGTTATGAACATAAATGCGCAGTCTGCGTTCAAAGAAAGGAGGAAAACAAACAAGTAATAAAACTTCTGCAGTGGGAACACAAAGGTTTAATGAAAGATTTTGGTTTCCCTCGGAAAATTATACCTCTCCTTAAATTGCTTCTTTCAACGAATTATTTTCTACATTTTTCTACAGAGACACGTGAGTACATGAAGACATAAACTTGAAAACTGTTTTTACCATTGTCTGTGGTGCAGAACTGTTTTCTTTGCTGAATAATCGAAAACTAGAACCTTTATAGTCAAAAGCTATTCTCACTTGTAGACCAAGAACACTGGGAATAAATGTTAAATGATGGAGGTGGTGTTTCTAAGTATTCTTAATTATGTTCTGTGATGCTTTAACTCTAGGAAGAAATATCAATCAAATTCTATATGCACTGTTGTTATGAATGACCTAGTAATTTCATGTAAATATTTGTTAGTAACAGTCTTTACAGTTGTGTGTTTATGAAGTTCCACTCTAGTTTTAAAGATCATGAATTAATAATACCTGTTCACCATTAAACAGTGGAGTCACATAAATTGCCTTTATTGCCTTGAATAACATCGAAGCCTGAGGAGAGCTATATACCAAAAGTCATGCTGAACAGAAAGTTCTTAAAATGAGAGAGGTACACTTGCATTGCAGCAATGAAAGCACACTGGGATTTGACTAAAATTCAAAAAGTTAGAGAACACAGGTGGAAAATAACATTTTGAAAGTGTTCTACTCCCATCGGACCTGTAAAGTTAAAGAAGGTTCAGGGAACTTCTGTACTTTTGGATAAGCAAAATGGTTAAGACAGTTTCCCATGACAGTTTTGTTCATAGCTACAAGAAAAAGAAAAAAAAAAAGCCATTCGCATGGCAGCTGATGTAACCAGTAGGAATGAAAAGCATGTGCCTCTTTCTGCCTTCCAGCTTCCTTCCAGACTAAAATACAACTTTTATAGCACTTTTTTCATCACTTTTTTTTTTTTTAATAAACTTCTCAAGACTTAGTCCGTAACAATTTTCATTGAAATGATAGGTGTTGAGTAAGACTAACATGCAAATGATTTTAAACAGGGAACAAAAATAACTTGAAGATGAGGTAAATCAGGGCATTTTATACAGAATTTGCCACACTTAGAAAGAAATGAAGCTCTCTTAAAGCAAATTATTAAGGATCAAACATTTGATAACACAAATATGCATGGTTCTATTGCCTTCAACAAAACATTATAGCTTAACTAAAATGGGAAAAATAATCTTAAATATTAGTTTTTTATAGACTTGAGGAATGTCTCATTTCCTGAATACTGTCACTTTGGAAGTGAAAGAGTCAGAAAGACATTGCTACATTATCCAACCAGATGTATCTTTCTCTTCTGAACTTAGTTTTGTAAAGTCTATAAAAGCAAATAACTAAATTGATTGTGTATTGTTTGATGGTGGCCTTTGGCAGGAAGAACTAAAAATAGTTCAGAGGTCTTCAGAGGATATATTTTCACTCATTTCTTCTTTGACATCCTGTACTAGTTTAGCTGCTGTTTCAAAGAGAAAATTACTGGAGCTTAGACACAGAACCTCTCTCAAAATCTGTTGAGAGGTACTAGTATGGTTTAGGGTCAACAGACTCTAAAAATAGGACTTTCTATGCTTTAGCTCATGTTATGAGGAAATAAAATGCAAGCTGCAAACAAATACTCAAACTGGTATTCAGTACTATTATAGTAAAATTATAAATGGTTATTATAGTTGTATTGAACAAATAAATTTCATTACTATTTCTAAATTTTTCACTTAATCAGCACATGAATCCAAGTTAAAAAGAATTCATGTGTCTTCTCTTCTTGGTTTTCCAGATGTCCACTTTGGGATAATTAATTTCAACATTTTGACAGTAAAATCCATACTTCCACACGTGCAGATAAGGTACCTGTTTAAGCTCCCATTACAGTCAACAGGTACCTAGTTAGCAGTCAATGTATTTTGTTATTAAATACATTGTATATATACAAAAATTCTTCTCTCAAGTTTATTCAGTACACTGATAACAGTATACAACTACTTGTTACTTTGCTCTCTACGTCTTTGTCTATATTTTGAAGAATAAGGCAAGAAAAAAGGAGCCTGTAATATAAACTTATATTTTATCTTGAGTGATTAACACTTTTCTTAGTGATCTGAAAGGGTTCTAGTGCTGGTGGGTGACCCATATGCTTTCTGCTTCAACAGCTTAGTTTGTAACCCAGGATCACAGGAACACTACAGAGCCTATCTTGTAGTTCCTCTCTGAACTGTGTGTGTGTGGGGGTGCCAATCTGATTAATATCAGCAGAGTTTCTTAATAAGTAAAATTGGTTTATTGGTTTATTGGAAGATCAGTAATTTGCATTTAATAGAGGGTTCACAAGATTAAGCAAAATATTTCCTCTTAGATAAAAGATAAAACCAGTTGAGGCTGAACTGATGAGAGCTACTGCTGGGGCGTTCATTAAACAAGAATATTGTGACTTAAAAGAAGATCTACACTATCCAGATTCATATTTTTAGTAACATAAGTCTACTGTATATGGCAGTGGTACTTACATGTGCTATAACTTAATTACCATTGCTGTAAATAGTGAAAAACCTTCACATGTTCAGGAATAAAAAAAAAAAGTAGACTTTTCAGCTAGTACAAGTGCAAATTATCTTTGACATTTAATACTTGATTATGCATACCTTGAATGAATAATAGCACTACTTATACTTGCTGAGTGGCTGCTAATTCATTTGCTATATCATTATTGATTTTTACTGACTTTTTAGCATCAAAAAAAATGAAAATAGTATAGCTTAAATCTGATGCTTACATTTTTATTTTAAATGCTATTGTGTCACAATTTGTTCAATACTGGATTACCTAGAATACACTTATACTGGCAACTGAATGTAGATAATCAAGAGCTGTCTGTGTCAGGAGCCTTGAATTGTGATCCTTGAAGTTTTGGCATTTGTGTAAAAAATCATGAGATTTTCCTAAAAAATGTCTTTTTCTTTTTTTTTAAATCATCTATACAAAGTCTTTTCCAAGTTTCCCAACACTTACAAGGTCCATAACCTAACCAGAAATTGTCAGTTTCTGAAATACTTTTAAGTTTCAACGTATGGAAAAAGCACAAGAATAACTTATAGTTACTATTTAAAATAGAATCTTAAAGGAATAGATTCTTTTAGTCTTCATCTAGGAACAGGTTTAATATGTTAATTTTGAGACTGAATTACTACGTGAATAAACAGTTAGTCATTTGATAACTTTTCCCTTAAATAGCAAGAAAACTTTATCTGAATGAAAATTTTGCATCTTTTTTCTTGCTACACGAAGCCTAATTGGGAAAAAAAGAAATTGGTTATCCCATTGCAAGTAATTTTATAGACATGCCTAGTTAATTTTCCTAGGGTGAATCAGTCCACTCATTCAGGAATATAGATGGTAATACAATTCTTTGGTTTATTTTAATAACTTGTCTTTTAAAAATTTGCAACACTTTTTATCCTAAAATGTTACTGAACAAACTATGATGAATGGCATGAATTTTATGATGATTTCAAAAAAAAAAAAAGCCAACAGGTTTTCTGGGGAGGGATATTAGTATGTACATACCTGTTTTGGGTGAAAAATCTCAGAAATATATATACAATGTAATGCACATTTCAAAGTTGTTATGTTGTTTTGTTTTGATTTGATTTTTAAATAAGTGTTTCCAAATGTGGAAAATTTTGTAGCAGAAATACTACTTGTTCTGTTAACAGATCTTATTTTTCCCACCTTTTTTCCTTACAATTTACATTTCAGACAGCTACACAAACTGGTTGTTTTTTAATGTTTTGAAAACATCATGAAGCCAAATAAAGTACTTTGGCATAAGCCTGAGTGGTAGTTAAATAAAATAAAATAAAATCTGGGATCTTTGTTAGTGTCCTGGTCTGCATGGTTTATCTCAAAACAGATTTTGCCACCAAGATTTTCACAGTATATACATTCTGCTAGGTCATTACTTTCACAGGCAAAAGTATATACCAAATGTATTCACGCCTCGGAAGCGTGAGGACTGTTGGCATTTCTGCCTGCAGCCATTATTACATGTAAGTGAAGCAGTGAATGAATTAAACAAGTGAGCATTTGGAACAACCAAAACTAATTGCATCCTGGAAAACTTACTAGGGAAATGAGTACCATTAAAAGTTAAAAGATTAATAGCTTTGCCATGTTCCAATAATCATTGAAAGTGTTTACCTAATAGGGTTTGCACAAAGACTCTAAGGAAGTTGTTGTCTCTTTAAATTGCTTACACTTTGTTGAAGAAGTAGGAAATAAGAAGGAGTAGTAACAGAACATAGAGACAGGGAACAATATAGGGACAAAGTTTAATAGCAGAACTGTACATTAATAATTAGTAATTAGACTGTAATTTACAAGCAATAAGATGCATCTTGCAATTGTATCTTCTGTGTGCTCTGGGATAAATCATTCAATGTAGTACTTATCTCAGCAAATATTATCTGCAGTCATCCAGACTTTTTATAATCAATATAGGGATAGAGTTCCTGAGCTTATCAGAACACTTAAGCAGATGCTTATGTTCCCCAGACGTGTCCATTTAGCCTTATAAAACTACCTTGTGATTATTGATGGTTAGACAAAGCAACTTGGTGACTCTCCTAGCAAACAGTTACAGTACCAAGTATAGCAGATAAAAAGACAGGTTAAGATTGTAGACAACCTGAGTTCAGACAGTTGAAAAAATACAGTGATATAGGCACTTAGCACTAAGACTTGGAGCGAAGCAGACTGCAGCCTGTGCAGGCTGAGCAGTGTTATAGTTAATACTTTTAAGAGCCCTGGCCATAAAATGGGAATATCCAGTAGTTTAGTATCTCACGGGGGAGAGGAAAAGAATCAGTAACCACACAATTCTAACTGGTAGTAGCAACAGTAAATCTCGCTTAAGGCTGATAGAGTAAGAACCTGATTTTGTCTGAAAGAGGGTGAAAGAAAATGTAAATGTGAGGATTAGGGTGTTTCTCTTAATTCAAACCCCTTGGATGTCTAGTAAAAAAGAGCAGAATTATCAGTAAGTGAATCTACTGAAAAATAAGTAACTCTCATCATTGCAAGCAGTTAATTATGTAATATATATTTAAAAAAAAAAACAACGAACCAAACCAAAACAAAAAACAAACAAGACCAAAAAAAACCCAAACAAACAAACAAAAAAGCTTGTAATTTTGAATTTTCCTATTTTTTTTCAAGGAGGTGTCTACAAAGCCATTCATAACTTTGTGCTGGCATGAGCTGTCTAAGGAACAAAATGTCTGACCTGCAAAACATTTCTACTGTTTACAGATGACTGCAACCCAATTCAAAAAATGCAAAGTTAAAAAGTATTGTGTTTTATTTAGTGGAACTGAAACCCCACAAGATTGCACTGAGTTTCCAGATTTACCCAGATGCCCTTTAATGAATTGCTTTTTTACTAGGTTTCTGCAAACCAGCAAGTTAGCTAAGTGAGCTCTGTGAATCAGTAAGGGGAGCATTCAATCACCAGACAGTAGTTTCTAGAGCTGCTACTAGAATTTAGCTGCTTCCAGGAAAACTTCTATTTTTACCCTTTGGGGGTTGCCAGTAGTCCAATGAGCCTGGCAATCAAGCAGGCCAACTACGTGGGAAGCAAGTTGCTCTAGCCATCTGGAAAGTTTGGGAGATGCTTAGTCAAATCTCCAGACCAGGAGCCAACAGAACAAGTTGCTAAGGAAACCTTAAAGTTCATCAGGCTCCCTGTGAAATGCATCTAGCTAAATACCTGATTGCCCTGCAAGCCTGGTCAAGCTGTTGTCCTGACAGCCTGGGTACGCCATTCTCTGCCTCCCTGGGATCTCTGCCTGTTGGTCAGGTAAGAGGGCTGCTTTGCTCACCAACTTCCCAGTCTTTTTGGCTGGTTCACAGGAAGAACAGCTGTGGTGTGCATAAGATTGGAGAGATAGATAGCTCAGCAGATGGAGAGCAGCAGAAATTTTTAAAATTATTTGTGGGAGCCTCAGAAAATCACTTAGATTTATTTGGGAGACTTAGGAAGTTGAATGGTTTGGTTTCTTTGTTTCCATATGAAGTGTTGATATGATTTAATATTTCTCTGAAATATTGGATTTTTCTGGATCAGCATTTTCTGTCAATTATTTTAACCAGCTCTAGTCCCATGGCCTATTAAAAGCAGTTAAACTTTTTTGCTAGTTCCACACAACTGGAAAACATAATCATTCATATTTAATATTGTTATACATTTTTATTTTATAATTTTCATTTAAAGTGTCAATTTAGCCTTGCAAGAAAACCAAACCAAAGCAACAAATGCCATTTAATTTGTATGTTTAATAATCCAATCCAGCAGTTACACTGTCAGCAACCATTTCTGTGACCTTTTAGTCCTGAACCCATTTATTTTCCCTTGGCTCTAGAGATAGAAATATCTAGAGATAGAAAGCCTGGAAGGAAGATTTTTTTCTTTCAAATGTAAAATATCACTCTCTAGCTTTGGGGCTAAATGGAAAATCTATTTGTCTGATTTAACACTTCAAAATGTTATTGGTTCTTCTACTATTATTGACTACAGTATTTGCAGCTCTCTCGGGGGTGGAAAATAACTGCTCAACAATGGAACCCAGATTGATTTTCATTCATTAACTTTCAAAAAGGACACAAACATCCTGAAGTATGTATTCATTCAAAATTTATCATTCCTCCTTATGTTTTAATCATGCTTTAGGAACTGATCTTATTGTTCCTTTCAAGAAAGAGGTCTGTACGCTAAATCATACAACAATGTGCAATGAGATAATTGTTAAATAGCTCTAAGTTTCATTTGTATTTTAATGTCTTATCACATAGGAGGAATAATGTTCTTGTGAAAGTAATGGATTCAGAAACCCAGAACTCCTTTCTACATGATGCTACGAAGGTCACAGATACAAATCACCTCTGAAAGATGATTAGACAAAATCCTTGGTGAAAACTGAATTCAATCATTCTTACGCAATCCACCTATGAAAGCTTCTAAGACTGAAGCTGCCAAAAGCTAGGTGAGAGAGGAAAATGATGACAAACGAGTACTGAAGATTTGTTCTATTCTTTTGCCTTGTTTGGAAGTACAGTATAACTGTACAGCAAAAAAAGCCTTAGGATTTTTTTACTTGGAAGGTTTGTTTTTTACATCATAGTGGTAAAAGTATGCTGAGAAATGTCCAGCCTTTATGTTGATGGTAGTGAGGCACTTCAGAATTAGCAATAACCTGTCTGAGTTTTCTGTAGTTTATTTTTTCAATATTTGCTATCTCTGCCAGAGTGTATGGCTTATTTGACAAAGATGAGAGGCAGAGATTACCTGACTTAAGCTGCGCTTAGGCATTAGCATTGTTTTGACAACTCTGTAGAAGGTGTTACAGCACAAAAAAAAAGTTCTAAAATACATTGGCAACTGAAGAGAAAAGGTTCTATGACCTGTCAGCAGATGATGACTCCTAACCCATTCTACTAAAACATATATCTCAACAATTGATGGTTGAAGGCTTCTGTTACTGTTTATGAAAAGTGTTGCAATTGTTCCTTGTACTTTTAGAATTCATCCATCTGTTAGTACTCTCCTCTGAAGAAACATAAAGCCTGTAGTGTCTTCCTGGGCATTCTATCTTCTATACATATCTCTACAGGAAGCCTATGAAGGAATGAAGAAATAAATGACAAATAAATATGAATGAAGAAACTGAAATAAAATAATTTAAAATTCTTTAAGTAGTATTCTTCAAAGGAAACTTTGAGATTGCAGGAAATTAATAGTAAAGAGCTGTCTTCAACATTTGAAGCTCCCCTTTAAAGAAATTCAGGATATTGCATGCAAATCACTTTAGAACTTCATGAAACGCTAACTCATTGACTTTCCAGACTGTAAATGTTTGTTCATGCAGCAAAGACTTGTCTTATTTCTACACTTCTGAAGAAATTTGCTGTTATTTTTCCTGAAGTGATCTCAATGTTCTGACTGTTATTTTATGCAGTACTGGGGCATGAAATACTTCATGTCTGGGAAAGAATTTCCCAGTGCCTAAAAATGAAGGGCAAATGGAAGCAAAATATTACTCCAATAGACATTTTTAATATGCCTTCTGTGGTTATGTGTTGTGTGATTCATCCTGTTGAATAAATTTTATTCCAGCATAAGGCTTTGAATAGTAGAATGGAAATTTCTGTGACAAAAAAAAGAGGCAATGATGAGTACAGCCAGTGCCTTCCTCACTTACTTACTCATTTCAGGAAATTTGTTTTTCAAATGTGTAGCCTCAACTGTACATATATGAGACAGATATGAGACAAGACAATAATGTTATATATCTTGAGTATTAACTCCGGAATGACTTCTGAGAAAAACGTATTTTCATCAGTTCTCCCTTTTAAATAGACTTTTTTATAATTCAAATAATTTTCTCTGCAGGCTAAAATAGCTGCATTACAGGGCTCCTTTTGAGTAACTACTGCAATTGCATAGTTTACGTCTTAAAGAAACTCTTGCTCACTAACATAACCTACTTATCAGCTGTATTAATAATTGCAGGCATTATATCACTTCAGACATACAACTCTACTTGTTACATTCAGTCAGATGATAAGAAAATAAGTTCTAGATTAGTGAAAAGAAAGATACAGAAAGAACCTACAGTTTTTAATACTATATTAATTTCTTCAAAGCTGTGATTCATGAAGCTGACAAAGACTCCTGTCTATTTTTTAGGCCATTTTTATTATTCTGGTCTTCCTAGACTTTTTGGCTAAGCTTTCTTTCAAGTGTAAAAAAGTAAGAGAAAAATACTGGAATTCAAACAGTTCTCACATGTTGTTGTGGGTTTTGTTTTGTTTTCTATATGTTTTATATATTAAAAAAAAAAAAAAAAGTAAAGCTCCTGAGTTAATTTTAACAGGTAGTTGGAAACTGTCCAAAGAAAATGTTACTTATTAGAATATGCTGAATTATCAAAATGTTAAATTTCATGGGAACTTCTCAATTAGAGAAGCATTTCCTTTAAGATACTATTTCTTCTTAAAATAACTAATTTTGCCAGCAATGCAGTGCTCAAAGATCACCTGTAAACATCTATTTTAATACTCAAGATACTGTTTCGTACCCTACTTCATCACCTTCACCACACCAGCTATTCGGGCATAGATCTCTTTCCTCCTACTTCCAGTGCTTGTCAATAATGAAATATTCTTTAGAGTAGAGACTTTAATTTGATCTTGTCAAGGCTGTGTACACGTGACTTTGATTTACTCACCACAGCCTCCTTCCAACATGAGCGGTCTCGCTTTCTGTGTTTTCAGTACTATGTAGCTCTTTCAAAAATATACAAGTTCTTTTTTGAGGTTCTCAAAAAATGTTTGGACATTAAGGAAATTAAAATAACCTCATTTAATCCAGCAGCTTCAATTTTAAAAAAAGTTGATTTGACAATTTTTCATAAACTTTATTAGAAATAGAGCAAACCTAACAAAAGTCTTTGCTGTTTATGTCCTTAAGGATTCAGAACTTTTTTCAGCTGTCAGTTTTTATGTCTGTACTTCATGCCAAGAAACGGTATGCAGAAAGGCTCTTGCTTACACTTATTGCTATAGCAACCAAGGTCAGCTAATTTTATTTGCCCCATCAGAGGTTCAGAAACAGAAAAGCTTAGAGGGGTCCCACCTGCAGGGAGGAGTGGACAGGACAGGTGACCCAAAACTGACCAACATGGCTATTCCATCCCATCTGTCCCATGCTCAGTTAAAAGCTGAGGGATCACAGGGTCAGCTCTCTTTATTCAACAGCCAATGCCCAAAGAGGATCCTGTCTGTTCATCTGCCTTTGACCCCAGTCTGTGCATTCCTGAATCTAGAGCTGGAATCAAGTTCCCATCCATTGCTGAGTCCAGTCTGGGACTTCCCCAGTGCCTGCTGGTGACATCATCCTGGGAGATTGATACAGTTTTGTGTATATTGTATTTCATTATTTCCTTTTAAATTTATTATTAATATTTCATTAAAGTAGTCTAGTTCCTTCTAAATCCATAAATGTCTTTGTCTCTCCTCCTCCTATGAGCAGGAAGTGGGGGGAGAGCATCTGTCGCCCATAATAGGCTAATTTGGCCTAAACCATGACACCTGTGCAACCTGTTCCAATGTTTGGTAACCTTTTTGGTGAGATTTTTTTTTTTTCTAACACTGAATCTAAGTCTCCCCTGGTGTAACTTGAGGCCATTTCCTCTCATCCTGGAAGAAGCCACCAGGCAAGACTTTCGTACTAGTTTACATACAGAGAATATGTTTTTTGTAGTGATGTGGTATAACTCAGGGATCTCTCATCAGAATGCCTAAATACTCTCTAAAACCTGTCTAGCTGATAAACATAAAATAATAGCTACTGTCACTCTGCATTTCTTCTTTTTCAGTAAATTAATGTAATCTGGCAGGCTAACAGGCTAGTATACTTTTCCAATATTTTGTATTTGGAAAGACTACATCTAACTAGTTCAAAATCTTCCTGGAGGATTTGTCACATACAAAACCCCCTTATAATCAGCAAATGGTAACTCTATTTTTTAATTATCATACCACTGTCAATCATATTTTTTTGTTCTGGCATATAGCACACTAGTTATGGATTACACAACCTGTATTAATATCACACCCAATCGTAATTCAGCATTTAAAACCCAATTGTTTCCAGTCTATTTTGATGGTTCTTCATATAACACAGTCTAAAATGATTTTATATACATTATCTCTAATCTTCCTTCCCTCAGTCATTTATGATCCTTTTCATAAGAAACAATAAAAATGTTTCCGACACTCATTTAAATGTGTAATCTCATCAACAGCTAAACTGTATGGTTCATAATGACTAGCTGAATTTTTGTTTTCAAGTTTTACAATTTATTCTTTATACACAATTATCTAAAAGTCTACTCAAGGAGTTGATTAGAAGTAAATGATTGTAGTAAAATACTTGAGTTGCTGAAAACTGCTTCTGTATAAAACCATATAATTCTTCTGGGATTATCATTTTACATTTTATTGATCTATCTTTATAGAATAGTTAGGAGGTACATTTCTGAGTGAAGTGACTGCTTTTAACACATGCTGTTTTGATAGTTCCAGAGAAAAAAATCTCCCACATCAACAACAGGAAACTCAAAATTTTCCACACTGCTCTGTTAAGACTATAATTACTTCATTTTTCAGAGCCTGCCAGTAAAGATACCAATAGTACTGCAACAGGCAATCAGGAAAGAGGAATCTCATGCTGAAATTTGAGACTAATAAGGAGAGGACGTTTTGAAGTTCAAGGATAAAATATTTCCATTTAACATGGCCATATGGCTCTAACCCCACCTCAGCTACATATATCCAGAGATATTTATTTCTACCACAATAAATTTACCTATGAAATGTGAAATTCATTAGCTTTCATTAGAATATTCATTACAACAATTCATTACAACAAAACATATACAGCCTGGACTGTTGCACATGTATATGCTGTAGGAGGGTATGGAGGCCACCCAACTGTTACAGGCAGTGCTCAAATAAATCTAGTCATGCTTTTCTGACTATGCTGTAACCTCCATAATGCTACTACAGGGACATTTCCCACAGCATGTATTAACTGCAGAAATACTGCAATGCATGTGCTTGCTTTTCCATTTGCATTAGATCTGCTTCTGAATGTATATGCTACAGCAGGCCTTTCAAGGCATCTTGAGTGAATCTCACTCACAATAAGGAAGTTGCAATAATGAAAAGATTTGAGGGGAATGACAAAAGGGTCTAAAGGGCTGTAAGCATCTGCACAGATGCAGATGCTTACACCAGTCTCAGATCTCCAGAGCCATCTTGGTTGCCTCAAGACACTGGGTTCGCCTTCCAGTTCTAGCTTCTTTTGGTAGAAAACCCAAGCAAGCAAAAAAAGGAAAAAAAAAAAAAAAAAAAAAAAAAAAAAAAAAAAAAGGAACATTAGTGTTCCATTTTTGCCCTTTGTGTGGTAGGAAGGAAAACATTGCAGGGTCTATTACACAGCACATCTATCCCATAGAATACTTTTGTTCCACTTGACTCCTTGCTTGTTGCTTATTCCCTGTGTATATTTTGGAGACACTTGCGATGTTGGCAACACTCCCAAAAACTTGACCTGGTCTGATAAAATCAGTCAAAAGCTTCCTCAGCTTCTGCAGAAATGTAGTAAGACAAAGTCAGCCACAGTCAAAGTTTAATCTGTCTTGTGTAGGCAAGCATTCACCCCTATACAAGAGGTCAGCCCAACTAAATCAAAGTGATATCGTAAGTATTAGAATATATAGACAAATCATTTAGACTCTAAGCAATGAAAAACCATGAATCTAGCTTTGCCAAGAGGGTGTTTTTATTATTAGCATAACACTTGTCATTGGCTCTAGGTTTGGTTTGGGTTTTTTTTCTTGTTTACCTAAAAAATATGCCTTTAAGCCAAACAGTTACTTTGGTGTACTAATGCATTACAAGTAAAAGCCACTGGGAAAATGCTAATGTATTAGACTGTAGTTATAAAATCACTTTTGAGTTTCCATGATTTTCATGATCTGATATTTGAAATAATTTGTCACACTTTAAAGTAATAGAATAAGTCAACACTTGCAATATTAAATCACATTTGTTTGTGTTAATGATAGTGAACTGCAGGTACATCTGTCTAGTACTAAGTCTTTATTACATCTGGTATTACAGCTGCCAGCAAACAAACAAGTACAAAAAAGAACACTTTTTTTCTCTATCTCTTTTTATTTATTCCTCTATCTGACCACTGAAAGAATATAGAGAATATAGAGCACATTCTGATACAGCTTGAATTTTTCCCTTTGGCTAACCATGCACTTTTAAGACATCAGTGTTTCTTTTTATAGAGGTTAGCATTTCTTGTGTTTGAATTGGTATTGCTGCTAACCTTTTCCCCCTTTTCTCATTCTCTCTTTTTAAATTCCAACTCTTTAAGTCATGACTCATCATCAATAAGAGAGAGAGAGATTCTTGAGATCTATGAAAATCAACTCTTACCCGTTTACATATTCTCATCAGAATTCTTTTGCATGAAAAAAAAGAGGAAAATTCTGTGTCAGTGAACTCTAGGAGAGTTTTAGCTTTTTTTAAAATATGATTTGTTTATGGTCTACTATGTATTAGTAATATTTTTTAAAAACAAAACAAAACAAAACAAACCCTAATTAGTCAATTAAAAATTATTTCTATAGATAAAAGAGAGAAAATGGAGAAATTTTTGAAGTGTATTGGGTTTATGTGGCAAGGTTTTGGTAGCCAGGAGGCTTCAGGGGTGGCTTCTATGAGAAGATGCTAGAAGCTTCCCCTTTTTCCAATAAAGCCAGTGCCAGCCAGGTCCAAGGTGGACCTGCCACCAGCCAAGGCTGAACCCATCAGCAGTGGTGGTAGTGCCCCTGTGATAATATGTTTAAGAAGGTGAAAAGACCCCAACTGTACAATAGCAACTGCAGCCAGAGAAAGGAATAAGAACATGTGAGAGCAACAACTCTGCAGACACCAAGGTCAGTGAAGAAGGAGGGAAAGAAAGTGCTCCAGACACCGGAGCAGAAATTCCCCTGCAGCCCATGGCGAAGACCATGATGAAGCCCGCTGTCCCCCTCCAGCCCACTGAGGTTAGCAGTGGAGCAGATATCCACTTGCAGCCCATGGAGGGCCCCACTCCAGAGCAGGTGGATGCCCAAAGAAGGCTGTGACCCTGTGGAGAGAGAAGCCCATGCTGGAGCAGGCTCTTGGCAGACCTGTGACCCCAAGAGGGACCCACTCTGGAGCAGTCTGTTCCTGGAGGACTGCACCCCGTGGAAAAGACGCACACTGGAGCAGTTCATGAGGAACTGCAGCCCATAGGGAAGACCTATGTTGGAGAATTTAGCAGCGAATTGTCTCCTGTGGGAGGAACCCCGTGCTGGAGCAGGGGAAGGGTGTGAGAAGTCCTTTCTCTGAGGAAGTGGCAGAGATAAAGTGCGAACTCCCATAAAGTGTGCAATTCCCATTACCCTTCCCCTTGTGCCACTATAGGGGAAGATGTAGAGAATGTGGGACTGAAGTGGAGCCTCAGAAGAAGGGAGGGATGAGTGGAATGTGTTTAGGGTTTAGGTTTTATTTTCTCATTATTCTACTCAGATTTGTTTGGTAATAAAGTAATTTTGGTAATAAATTAAAGTAATTAAAGTAAAAGATTAGAATTCTGTCTGTGACAGACACTATGCAATTCAAATATGATTTCTAATAAAAAATCAGAAATTAGAAGATATTTAATTTTGCTGTTGCTGTTGTGCAAGTTGTCATAAACATTGACTTTGGATGCTATAACTTAACAGAGGTCATAATGGCAGTTATTCCAATAGTTTTTATATCTACATATATGGCTTTACTATGAGCAGACTGTATTTTCACATCAAGCCTAAATACAGTAAAATATAAGACTTCTTTAAAATTGATGGAGAAGTTTTTCCTTTTTTTTTTTTAATGAAATGGACCAAATTTGTACAATTGCTATAAAGATATATGAAACATTGTAAGCTTGTATTTTGCTAAACTTTCTGAAATATGCTGACATTTCTTCTTTAATTCTTTGTTTTGTTATCTTACACATTTACAGTGTTGTTAGATGTCAATGTGTTCAATTTTTTTCAAAGATTTTGCAATAGTATCTCTCTTACTCTCCATTAGGAATCACAAATTTCCCCAGGAATCATTCTTCCTTATAGAACACATAGATACTTACAGTGGAAAAAGAAATGAAGGCTTTGAAAACATAGAAAGTAATGTCTGGTCCTCAAACGATATAAAAAAGTGCTTACAATCATGGAGGTTTGAGGTTTGTTAGGAAAACAAACAAACCAACAAAAACTTAAAAACCATTTTAAAACTGACAGCTAGGAAGCAGAGCAAAAACTGAAATCCAATGAACGCATTAGACTAGATCCTCTGTTATCTTCTACTGCAGCCAGGTCATGTGTTGGCTGTGTCTACACTATGGGACAGATGTACTATTGTGGTATGCTGCTCTTCTCATACAGCTTGCATGCTCTAGTTGCCTTCCAGGCTGGCTGGTAGGACAGGCTGTGGTGCCTTCGTGCCTGTTGATACCCAGTTTTGATATGGAAATGGAGAGAAGGCTCCCTGTGATAAGCATGGCTCATGATATTAGGGTGGTATCCCAATGTAGAGCTTTCTTTTACTGTGATTTTATTTTAAAAATACATAAGCAGATTATTAATACAGGTCTGGAATAACTTAACACAAAATAGACAAATTTACACTTGTTGATACTTTTCAAAGATGTTATGGTTCTCTTCTGTTTTTCCAACCTTAATAACATTAATTTTTATGAAAGGAGGCATGGAGTTTTTTTTCAGAGACACTATCTGCAGAGCTGTCCAAGATGTAAGAGAAGTTGGCTGGTCCTTGTAATTTTACCTTGCTGATACCTGTGAGATGTTTTTGTAGCTTCCCTATAAACAGTGTTTGAAATATCAAAACCCATATCTTTCAGGGTGACAAAGTGACATCCATCTCACTGACTTTGTAGCGTCTGTTATTAAACGCAAATGCCAAGTTCTTTGGAAAGTGTTATATACATTTCAAGTTCTAGATAATTACATTACAAATATCACATTTTGAACACAGTTAAATTAGAGATCTTCATGGATACACCTATATAAAACAGCGCTGTGTTTAGAGATTTTTTGAGTGATAAATTTGGTTTTGCTTTCTTTTTTCATTCACATCATTCATCCTGCAGTTTTATTTTTTTGAGTAAGGAAGAAATATTGGAGCACTATGGCTTGCATGAAAAATAACATTTCTCTTGAAGAAAAGGGCGTTTTTCCCTTACCCCATGTATCCTGGGAATTTAAGCCTGCCTTAGAGAAAGAAATCCACATGTATTTTAAAATTATTGGTTAAACTGAGCCTTTATTCATGCAAATTCTGCTAATCCAAAAACGGACACAGACTTAAAAATCATGCAGATTTACATGGGTGTAGGTTTCCTTAATTTGCTCTCTGCTTTTCTGAGCAAATATATTTAGTTGGTTTTTTTGCAAATTTCAGACCTTATTGGTAAATAAAAGGGGTAGTAAAGTTTTTCTATACATATAATTAAAGCCAATGCTGTCATTTTAAGAAAAAAAACCACCTAGAACTCTAGAACTGAAACTTGCATTATCCTACACTTCTGAAAGTATGATGAGATCCTTATTAACCAAAATATCTAGCCCTCTTAGTTATTCAAAATATATGGTCAAAAATTGTAAAGTTTTATGACATATGTCCATTTTTCCTTTTGATTTGAGACTTTAATTCACTTTAGCAATCATTTCTGTGCAGACACAGGGCGAGAAACTTTTTTCTTTTTTTCTTTAAAATGAAAGCTAAAGCATTTCAGAATTGCACAGTTCAGGAACCTAGTTCACTGCAGGGAACATCTGCTGGCTTATATTCAGCCAGCTGTCGACCAAAATCCCCAGGTGCTTTTCCACCAGGCAGCTTTCCAGCCACTCTTCCCCAAGCCTGTAGTGCTGCATGGGATTGTTGTGACCCAAGTGCAGGACCCAGCATTTGGCCTTGTTGAACTTCATCCTGTTATCCTTGGCAATCAATCCAGCCTGTCCAGATCCCTCTGTGGAACCTTCCTACCCTCAAGCAGTTCAACACTCCCACCATACTTTGTGTCATCTGCAAACTTAGTGAGGATGCACTCATTCCCCTCATCCAGATCATTGATAAAGATATTAAAGAGAACTGGCCCCAATTCTGAGCACTGGGGAACACCACTTGTGACCGGCCGCTAACTGAATTTAACTCCAACGCAGCTCTCTTTGAGCCCAGCCCTCCAACCAGGTTTTACCCTGAGTATGCCCATGCAAGCCATCACCAGCCAGGAGAATGTTGTGGGAAACCATATCAAAGGCTTTACTAAAGTCTAGTAATGGACTTTTCCAATGATGGAAAGTGGCTGAGTGAGCACTTCTGCCACCTCCCTCAGTACCTGGAGTGGATCCCGTCTGGTCCCGTAGACCTTTGCATGTCTATGTGGTGTAGCAGGTCATTTTGCAACCTGAAGGAAAATATAGTTTTATTGTTGGGGATTGGGGGAGAGGTTTTTTTTTCAGTAAAAAGCTAGCGCTTCAATGAAAACATAAAATAATATGTCAATAGTCAAAAGATTAGAACTGAGGCTTGAGAGAGGATGGAAGAACTGTGAGAAAACGTAGATTTTAGGCTGTAGCTCAAACCTCAGAGTCCTATGATGTTGTTAGCTAAGCTGGTAGGAAAACCCTGCTGTTATCTGTTTCTAAGGAAAGTTACATTTTGGTCCAAAATTATTTTAATAGATTTACATAATGAAATACATAATAAAATTATTTCATTCTTAATACAAAATTTTCAGGTTCATGTCAAAGTAAAATAATATTTCTAAGTATTGTTTTAAAAAGCATGCTCTATTTTCATTGAGTCATCTTAGCTCCAGAGTCTTTCAGAGACCAGGACTTAATGCATAGGGGAGTGTCTCAATCAAAGAAATGCCAGTTTAACCTAGAATAGTCTTTAGAACCATCTGTATCTTTTCTGTGTATTTTGTATCTATTGTGTATGTTTTTCAGGACAGCCTCTGTTCATTCTTCATTCTCTGTTCAATTCTTCATTTCAAGCTAATCAGTTCTTCTGTTTATCACTTAATTTTATGATAAAAAAATTTCTCTCAGATCTGTCCTTTCTCACTACAACAAGTAGAGAAAAAGAAAAAATTATGACCCCCTCTAGCTTTTTCCAATCAGATTTTAAATTCAATGCTTCAGATTCCATAAAGTATTAAAACAGACTTAACATTATTCATATTGGTTCATAATTCTTCCTTCTGTTCAAAGAACAGACATTTTTAGACATAATTCTGTGCATAGATCAACAGGGACCAATTAGACCTAACACAGAAAAAAGAGGTCAGTATTGGATAGAACATAATCAGCTTTTTCACTCTATATTGTAAAGATATAGGAGGGTAAAGATATAAGAGGTAAAAATACTCACTAATTTTTTTAGAAGTTGTTTTGTTGAGGATTTTTGGTTGGGTTTTGTGGTTTGTTGTTGTTTTTTTTTTAATGGAAATCTAACCTTGAGGGAGTATCAATATTCTCCAAGAAAATATGTTTTATGTCTGAGGTGTTTTTTAATGGAATGGAATGATAACATTCGGAACTGGAAATGACTGTTTATGATTGAACAAGATATATTTTGGAAGAACATGAAACACAATCTGTTTAGAGACAGGTGAAAAATTACCTCAGGGCAAATACAGCTGATATGAATTTTCAGTTTTGATTGATGAAAAGCTCAAGTAATCTTTATCCAATTCTAAATTGGAAGTCATTTAAGTCCGTCTGCTCTGTCAGGTTTTCATTTGGCCAGAAAAATAGCTATTAGGAAACAAGCAAAAATGGCAAGTATTACAGGTACTCCTGGGTTCGTTCTGTTCAGGCTGATAATTCACGACTGCTGAAACATTTTCATCGGAATAGATTGCTGCTTTAATTTCTTCATTACTTTATTAAAATTGTGTTCTCTTTTCTGAGCCAAGCATAAGCTGTTTGTTTACTTTTAGGTAGGAAAGCCAACTTTTATAAGGACGTTGAACTGAATTATTGTCATTATAATTAGTGGCATAGATATCATCACTTCTTAATCTAATTTCCTCTGAGTTATTTAGAGAATGTTGAAAATAGTTTCTCTTCTTGTTTACATTGGTACTCTACTTTAGGAAACAATTATTTAAGGTGTTGAAAGATGTTTAGGCTATACAGTACCCCACCATGACATGAGATGGGTGTGCACGTACGTTATTTAACCGCTTGTCTCTCCTTCGGTCTCACATGTATCCACATATATATATAAACACACATTTTTATTTTTATGGTTACACTTTAGCCTATTTCCAGTAAATTTAATTGACAAGTCAACATATTTTAAATAGAAGTGTATCAATTATTATTTTTTTTCCAACTTTGGCAATTATGCATCCCTTGTTAATCTTTTTACTTTTTTGTTTTTTAATTGATTGTGAGATGGAAAATTGTTATTTTTCTTTTCCTGGAAAAAAAGAAAATAATTCCCATTGAGGCTGGGCAAAATTTTTTGAAGTGCTTTACAGTTTTAATACATAGTGTAATTAATTTTAGTGAATTTCATTACTGAAAGTTTATTTTTAAAAGAAAATTTGAAAAAAATATTTTCTATGGCTTGCTTTTACTGTTTTCTTTCTATTCTTGCAGGATGATAGAAGAAGCTTAAACTTCATTAAGCAAATTTGTGACCAGTTCTGAATTCAGCTATTGCATTTGCAGAAGTGAATGTGTAGAGCTGAAGAAACCTGTAGCTGTAACTTCTTTACTGTCAAAGCCTACTTTCTTGGCCCATAGCATTTTTGATTCCTGCTGCTGGAGTGAAGGAGGAACAGCACATAACCTGATCTGAACATGACCTGACTTCTTTTTACACCACTACACAACATCCAACACGCAGAAAACATAATCTCAGTTGAACATTCATACCACACAAAATTCCAGTACTTCTTTGTGCACACATAGCAATTTGGAAATGTTTTCTGGGTAGAATAAACATCCTATTTTCTCAAAACATTAAAATGGAAGGTAAGCCATAGAAAATAGGTCACTTATGTGTTCACATAACAAAATTATAGGTTCTCTCCACAGTTATCCTGGAGAAAGGTCTTGCTCTGCTGCACGCTATAGGAAGGTGGGTGGAGCCTACAGAGAAAAGCATTGGTTACCTGGCCTTATAAGAGAAAAAAAGGGTAGGACATAGCCCTGGGAAGTGGGGAAGGTGGTTTTCCATAAGTACATCATCAGATTGAGGTTTCTCATCCACTTTGCTATCAGTTACTATCACAAAATAGTGAGAGGATGTGGTAAGTTGACCCACACTCTCTCACACCCCACCCACACATGCCCAATGAGACAGGAAATAACAGGTAGAGCAAAAGTGAGCAAACTTGTGGGCCAAGATAAGACAGTTTAATAAGTGAAGGAAATAGGAAGAAAAACAACAAAGTAAATAAGTAAGACCAGACCAAGAGGGAATAATAATCTGAGAGCCATATCAGGCCAGGAAGCTTCCTGGTAATATCCTTAACACAGGTCCCTGGGAGGCAGCAGACCTTCCTTTGGGAAGGGTCTGGTCTGCATATGGGACTCTCAGTTCCCCTCAGAAAGGAACCACCTTTAACTATTGCCCTCCTTTTTTAGTTCATGGGGGCATTCTTAATACATGGAGCTGTCTGCTTCCGCAGCTCCCCGGATGAGCCACTATCGGTATCTTTATTCCCTCCTCCTCTATCTCCGAGGGCTGGTACCTGTTCTGTACGGGCACCTGGGAAGGCAGGGGGGATCTGGAGGGGACTCTCCTGCTGCTTCGAGCAGACACCTGCTCCCACTGCCCCTCATCCTCTCTTACTTCCCCTCCTCCTGCCTGGTGGCAAGAGGGCAGGGGGCCCTTTTCCCCTGGTGGAGCCTTCCCCTGCTCCTTTTCCCCTGAGGATGGCAGGGTGTTGCAAACGGTCTTTAGTCTTTCTACTTCCCCTTTGAGCTCAGCCACGAGGCCGAGCAGATCGCGGGCCCGCTCGCGGCGCACACAGTCTTTGTTGCCCTCCTATAACAGCGACAGACATTCCGTGCAGCCCCCCGCCTGAAGGCTGCACGTTGCTGCGGCAGGTGGGTTTGGCAGGCCCTGGTCCTTTAGGTTGTGGCTGCAGGACGAGCGGTGACCATCTGGGGTGTTTCCGTTCCCCCCAGCCCGCTCCGCCTCAGCTCCCCTGTCGCGCGCCGCACCTCAGAGAGGCCGCAGGCCTGCTCCGGCCGCCTTTCCACCTCCGCGTGGCTCCTGGCCACGCCCCCTACGCACCTGATTGGTTGTCGCGGAGTTCCGGGTTCCCGCTGGGGCTGTGAGCTGGGGGTCTCGGACACCCCTCTGTGCAGCGCCATCGGCCCTCTCACCGGGCCCGACTCGGGGCTGGTCGCCGGTGCCGCCGGTGCTGCCGCCTCGCCGGCCGACCGAGGGCCTGCTTTGGCTGTGTTTAAATCTCCGCGTGGCTCCAGGCCACGCGCCCTATTGGTTGTCGAAGGTTCGCTGATGACAGCAAACTGGGAGGGCTGGCCGACACTCCAAAGGCCTGTGCCACCATCCACGTGACCTGGAGAGCTGGGCAGAGAAGAACCTCATGAGGTTCAACAAGAGCAAATGTTCTACTTCCCCCTGCTCCTGGGGAAGGAGAACCCCAGGCACCAATATATGTTAGGAATGGATCTTCTGGGAAGCAGAAGATCCATCCTGGTGGATGGCAGGCTCTCCATGAGCCAGCAATGTCCCCTTGTTGCCAAGAGGGCCAATGGCATCCTGGGCTGCATAAGGAGAAGTGTGGCCAGCAGGTCGAGGGAGGTCATTCTCCCCCTCTACTCTGCACTGGGGAGGCCACAGCTGGAATACTGCATCCAGTTCTGGGCTCCCCAGTTCAAGAGGGACAGGGAACTACTGGAGACCAACGTAGGGCAACCAAGATGATTAAGGGATTGGAGCACCTCCCTTACAAGAAAAGGCTCAAAGAGCTGGGGCTCTTTAGCCTCAAGAAGAGAAGGCTGAGGGGAGACTTCATCTATGTTTACAAGTTCCTAAAGGGTGGGTTGAAGGATGTTGGAGCCGGACTCTTTTCAGTGGTTTCCAGCGATAGGACAAGGGGCAACGGGCACAAGCTGGAACATAGGAAGTTCCAGTCAAATATGAGGAAGAACTTCTTTATGGTGAGGGTGACAGAGCACTGGAACAGGCTGCCCAGGGAGGTTGTGGAGTCTCCTTCTCCAGAGATTTTCAAGACCCACCTTGATGCAGTCCTGAGTGATGTGCTCTAGGCAATCCTGCTCAGCAGGGTAGCTGGACTAGACGATCTCTAGAGGTCCCTTCCACCGCTGTCAAATCTGTGAATCTGTGAAGTGATGCAGAGGCAATCACTCAGCACATCTCCAAGTAGACTAATTGCCATGGATACCTTCCTCTCCCCAAAAACCTTCCCCTCACTTCTTTCTTATCATGACACAACATGGCATGGAATATCCCTTTGGTTAGCTGCGATCAGCTGTCTTGGCTGTATCCACTCTTGGCTTCTTGCCCAACCCTGCCCTACCTACTGTGGGGCAGACAGGGAAAAAACAAAAGCCTTCACGCTGTGCAGGCACTGTTCAGCAACAGCCAAAACACTGATTCATTATCAACTCTGTTCACAAATCTAAAACACAACACCATATGGTTGTGTTCTGCTATGAAGAAAATAACTCCATCCTAGTCAGTACAATCTCCACCCCTTACTCCATACCATTTGCATCAGACTCGGGTCCTGCACTATGCAGTATATCCTTGTTCACCACTAACTCCCTTTCCATCCTTTAATATATACATAGATATTACCTTAGTTTATAGACCAACCCCATCAAATGCCCATCATATCCATTAGGTTCCCATGTCCGTGACTTGGGCTCCACCTGTTATGGTGGTCACTCAGGACAGGAGGGTGGTGTGTGTTGTGATGAATTATTGGTTGCCAAAGCCAGCTCATCTTGGGTCACTGCTAAGCTTTCCCAGTTTCTTGTGTAGCTCTTTCCTGGGCTGCAGTTCCTTCATGAAGTAACCTGCTCCTCTGTGGAGTCCTCCATGGGCTGCAGTGGGTATCTGCTCTGGTGTGGGTCTTCTGCACAGGCTGCAGGGGAATACCTGCTTGAGCACCTAGAGCATCTCCTGCCTGTCCTTCTGCTCTGATCTTGGTGTCTCTCACATTGTCTCACTCCTCTGACAGCTGCTGCTTAGTGCTTTTCTTACCTGTTCCTACATATGCTTTCCCTAACGTGCCACCACAGTGACTGAAGGGCTTGGCTGTGTCCTGTGGTGTGTCCTTTGGAGCCAGCTAAAACCAGCTGTGTCTGACATGGTGCAGCCCTTGCTATCTTCTCACAGAGGCCACCCCTGCAGATCCCAAGCTGCCAAAACTTCATCACAGACTCACAGTACAGAGGCAATGACTCTTGTATCAGCTACGCAGAAGAAGGGGTAGATATCACTTTGCTTCTTGTAAGGCTTAGGAAAATTTTTCATATACGTGACAAAACTTTTTGAGAAAAAGATCAGATTCACTTTGCTGTATAAAGAATACTTAATGTTATTTCAGTGCACTTTGCTTCATATAAACCACAGTATTGCCATCCTACAGAATTAGAGGATTTTCAAACAGAATAGGATTCCATGGACTTAAATATGTAAACATGATATATGCACTGAAAACAAATCTTTTTATGGTTGCATGAATATTCCTGCTATTCTAGAGCACTCTTACTTATTCTCTTCTTAGGACCACAGATTACCACATAACCAAATCTCCTTCAAGATTTAATTTCTTAATTGTCAAAAACTTAGAAACCATCTCCATCTCTGGAAGTACAAACTTGTTTGCCATAAGCCTCTTATTTTGTTGTTACCAGGAAAATTTCATTAGAATTCTATCCATGGCGCTAAAAGGAAAATTAGATGTTAGACTGCTTCCTTACACGTACATGCATGTACAAACAAACCAGGGCTGCCAGGAAACTTTGCATCTGAAAAGTAATGATACATTGCTTTACAAGTAAAAGGAAAAGTTTTTATGTTTAGAAGGAAGGAAACAAATAGTTTAACTACAAAGCAGTCCATCTATTTCCACTGGAATTCCTGTTATTCAGTTTACCTAAATCATTCAGGAAATGAAATGATTAGTGAGTACTGAAATTTGCTGGTACAAGATTATTCAGGAGAGCCAAAACAAAAGCTTTAGAAAAATTTCATGACATTGGGAGACTGGTAAATTAATTTTTAAAAAAAAAAAATTACATTTTGAAAAAAAACAAGCCAACCCACTGTTTTTCAGCAACAATGTAGTTGCATATATGCACAAGGGTAGTTCCTAAACTATTATTACTTAGAAGAAGCTTAGCATCTTAAAATTATAGTTTTCTGAAAATATATAGTCAAATATTGGTGAAGATCAAAAAGAAAAATACAATGTTATAAATTACTATGAAATGAACTGTGAATAAAACAGACTGTGTAAATCCATGTAAATCACCTACAACTTTAATTTTGCAGTTTTATCTTGGCATATGTTCTTGAAAAGAGTTAGTAGCACTTCTCTGTAGAAATATTCAAAGAAAGAAGAAATAGGTGATTAGAGGGATGAAATAACTGCAGTGTGAAAATAAATTAAACAGAAAAAAATAAATTTCTGAGGAAAAGGATATGTTAAACATCTAAAAATCATTAATAATATGGAGACTGTGAATAGGGAAATGATTACTCTAACTACAAAAATGTTGGGGCACTCAGTGGAAAAATCAAACAAAAAGAGATATTTATTCATACTGCACATAATTAGATAAAGAGATTCAGAATCTCTTGCTGAAGCTTGAAGTATTGATTAGATCACAGATTAGACCAATTCACAGAAAATGGGTATATCAGAAGCTATTCATAATGCCAGTGTGCATGCAGTCTCCAGTTCAAGAAGGTTGTGAGAATATGGAGTGTGTGCCAGTGAGCTGCCCAAATATCACCCTATATTTGCAGTGGTTTTTATGTTCCTTTCCTAATCACCTGGCAACAGCTAAATTCTTATTATTTTCCTTGGAGATAAGATAGTCCTAGACCTTTCAAATAATATGGAATGTTGCCTAAGTTACAGGTAGCTTTGGCTCCCTGGAAATTATTTTTCACACATATTTCTATCCAGCTGAACTGAACTGTTTTTCAGAGATGGGCACAGTGGGATTCTCCCTCACTAGACCTTACCAGGTGTAATGACAGGAAAAGTTTTCTGAAATATTTTTCTGTGGCCTAAGCGTGGATAGTAGGAGTGCACATGACTATTAAGTTTGACACCATGGATCTCCTCCAAACAGAGGGCATTCAAACTGGAGCTGGTCCAGTTAGAGTTAGATATTCAGCATGGTTGGGTAGTTACTTGCTTAGCAGCTGCTCTAGTTCCTGGACTACTTTTTAGGGCCCATCCTACATAATGTAAATTGGTCTCAATCATGCTTGAAACTAGATCCTTTTACTTTTCTGAATGGCACAGGGAATTCATACAGTCAATGAATGTATTAATTGTGCTAATTAGGAATATTCTCTGCTATTCACTGGTGTTTAACCTTGTATATCATGGTAAATTAGTTATCTTTCTGAGCTATGAAAGTTTTAAAATTTATAGAAGTAAAGCAATATGTTAAAAGATATTGTTAACAATAAAGCCTATAAGACTAAAGATCTCAGTATATATAAAAAATTTACAGAGCAGTAACAACTGATCACCTCCTGTGTATTTGTAACATGTCTTCTTTTGGAGTTTCACTTGTATTTCATCATGTAGCCTAGAGCACTTTAGCACTGCCAGATTTCACATGCATGGAAAGTTCAAATTGATCTGGTAATTTTTTTTCCAGTAATGATGACTTATTTAGTTATTAATAAACCCCTATCTTACCAGGAGGAAGGGTTTTGGAAGAGTCAGTAGCCTAAGTTCCTTTTTGCTGTTTTTCATTATGAAACCTACTATGCTTTTGTAAAACCAAGGGTTTTGTTGTAACGAGAGCCCTTGAAAGGTTTCAAGCTGGAAAATTACTGTCTGATTGTAATATCCAGCACAAATAGCTTGCTTTCTCTTTGAAAGGCTGTAACAACCTGGGGTACTTATCATCTCTGTTAATCTCTGAAGCAAACAGCCCAAGACGCAAAATCTGTAGCACAGATGTTGTCACTTTTAGACAAACTACCTTTGTTCTTTATTTCTGTTAAGATCTACAAAGATGCAGCATAGCGTTCCTTCAAATTCCTCCTTAAAACCTTCCTGTGGTGCCCTTTAAAAGTGGTCTTGACAAAGATGAGGTGATCTATACACTCAGACTCCTGCCTATGATTCTCATAAGTATTATCTCACTGTCTCATTGCAGTCCACTCTGTTGTCTTTGTCATCTGCTCATACTCTTTGTTAGAGCTGTTTTGCATTATTATGCAACTGCTGTCTTTGACAAATTAGTTTCTGTTCAGCTGAACTTTGCTTCCATAGTTGTAAAACACAAATTAAATAAGTTTAGTTACCTTCAAAGTTTTAGGAAAATAATCTGAACAGCTCCGGGGTGCATAGATTTTCAAAATACAACCTGGATGACTAAAGGTGATCAGCTGTGGAAATAATTATCATTGTTTCTTACCAGTAGAACAGAACCTCTTTATTCTAAAAAAGCCCAAACCCAAACCCTAAGTAACTGCTTTTGAACACCGTATCATTTACACAAAATAATTAAGATGTCAGAGGAATTGTGACTAGTGTTCTCAATCAACCTTAATATTCAAGTTTGAGGTCTGATAAAACACAAAAATAAGGAACTTAACTACTCAGTGGTCTGCTGGGTTTATATTATCAAAATGATTGTGTAGGTAACTTCAGGCCTTTTGCTTTACTTTATTACCATTTATTAAAGGTTCTGCCAACAGACTCACAAGACTAATGCTGAACGATTTTATATTACTTCGCTAATAGTATCAAGAAATTACTTATTCGTATAACTTATTTTACACATATGTGGTGGGTTGACCTTGGCTGGATGCCAGATTTTCACCAAGCTGCTCTCTCACTCCCCCTTCTCACCAGGACAGAGGGAGAAAATAAGATGAAGCAGCTTGTGGGTCAAGATAAGGACAGGGAGATAGCTTACCAGTTACCGTTACAGGAAAAACAGACTTGACTCAGGAAAGGTTAATTAAATTTATTGCAAATTAAAAATAGAGTAGGATGGTGAGAAACAAAAACAAAATTGAAAAAAATATTTGTCCCACTCAGTTTTTCCCAAGCTCAACTTCACTCCTTTCTCCCCAAGTCTTCTGCCTCCTCCCACTCCGAGCAGTGGGGGGGGTGGCATGGGAAAAGCTGGTTGCAGTCAGTTCACAACACTTCATCTCTGCTTCTCCTTCTTCATGCTGTTCTCCTGCTCCAACATGGCATCCCTAACATCAGATACAGTCCTTCACGGACTTCTTCAACATGAATCCTCCACATGGGCTGCAATTCTTCAAGACTTGCTCCAGCATGGGGTCTTTTCTATGGGATACAGTCTTTCAGGAACAGATTACTCCAGCGCAGCCCCACCATAACTCACAAATCCTGCCAGAGAACCTGTTCCTTCACGGGGTCCTCTCAACAGGCCACAGCTCCTGCCAGAAGCCTTCTTTGGTGTGGTTCTCCATGGACTGCAGAACCACAACCTGCTCTTCATGGTCTCCACAAGCTGCTCTGACGTCTGAAGCACCATTTGCCCCTCCTTCTTCACTGACCTTGGTGTCTGTAGGATTGTTTCTCTTACTCCTGTCTCACATAGTTGCTGTGTAGCATTTTTTACCCTTTCTTAAATACATTTTCACAGAGGTGCCACCAGTACTGCTGGTTGGTTCGTCTGTGTCCTGTGGTGGGTCCATTGGAGCTGGCTGGAAATGGCTGTGTCCAAGATGGGGGCAGCTCCTGATATCTTTTCACAGAGGACACGTCTGCAGTACCTCCACTTCCAAAACCTTGCCACGTAAATCCAATACAATATGTAATGTATAAAATGCAAGCTAGAAGGTTATGCCCTTAAGCTTTCTCTGCTATAGGTAGTTTTTTCTTTTGGGTAAGTCATAGCAATATTTTACATTAAGTTCACTGAGGTGGCTTTGGAAACTCTGCAAAAGACTGTTTGTCTCTATTGACTGTACTAAAACTAGGTAAGAATGAACTCTTTACTTAGGTGTCTAAAGCAGATTTTGCGCTCAATACATTCAGCAATTATTTATGTGCAACATGAGACCTCTTTTCTTGATAATAAAGTTTATGATAAACAAATATTGAGAAGATTTACATTTTCTGCAGATTTTATTCTAGCTATTTTTACCCCCTCACTTAGCTGGGCTTATACTGGAGTCTGAAATAATGTTTCAAAAATTACACTAAATTTATTTAATAGGCGATCAAATTTCATTTGATATGAAAGTTAGTGTCCTGGTTTAACACTCATCTGGCTTGAAACATTTAAACCTCTGTTCAGTGTATGTATAGTTTATAATTCATTCAAGGATTTCAATTTTTTAAGTTAAGGGGGAAATTTCTATACTTTTGTTGCAAATTCTGGATATCTTGCTGATATATGCACACACATTTGTATGATATATTCTTCATGTCTTACGACATCTGAAAACATCTGAGGCACTAATATATTTTTAACTAATAAATGCAATCCAACTCATGCATTATTTCTTTGTAGTTCTAGGTCATAATCCTAGGTGAAACTTAGTAGTGCAAATTCATTTTTAGCAGCTTATTTATATTCATTTCCAGTCCTGTAATGTAGCAAGCTATCGACTGTTTCTCAAATGGGAGAAGAGAATTGTGTTCTCTTGAATTAAAGTGAATAAAAAATGAGATACCTTAAGTCAACTCAAACTCCACAGTACATGTTTGATAATGTATAACCTCCAAAACCATAATACTTGTTACAGCATCGCTTATACGATGTTTGGAGCTAAGAATCTTCTAGGTCTATATAGCCACTATGAAGAAAAACTGTAATACAAGTTGCATTCTACAATTAATAATCTTTTTTGAAAACCTGAAAGACATTCAATTAAATAATTCTGTCCTGTGAGAAATAGATTAAAAGGTTGGGTATCCATGATCTTAGGTATTGTATGCAAATATGTGTTTCACATGTGTACATATGCACATTTCTTTATTGGTATTAAAAGAAATAGTACCCGATATTTTTTCAAATTATCTGAACATTCATAATTAGTGTTATATGGCTTTTAAACAAACTGCTCCATCACAGCCAGAGCTCTTATGGTGCCCTAAGAAATAATTATTTTTTTTGCCTAATTATTCCTTTGTTTGAAGTAGGCAAGTAGGAAAGGGAGACCTATTTACTTTTTTTTCTTTTTTTTTTTTTAATATTAGAAACACACAAAGATACAACCAGATTGTCTTGTCAGTCAGCTAACAAATGGAGCTCTAACCTTCAGCTTTCCTTTTTCTTCCTTTAGATCTGTAACTGATTTTAGTCCTTCTTCAGTGTACTAAATTTGAATGCTACCTCTGCAGTACACAAAGAAGTGTAATGAAGAACTGCACAAAATTTAAATGCACTCAGCCAGAGTTCACTTATGTATAAGTATCTCAGATTGAAGGGCAGCCTGTATATGGGGAGCACATTTAATGATGTGGGAGAAGCTGAACAGTGCTAGAGCATTGCTGCTACATCTCTGCTACAGAGTGATCTTTGAGTAAAACATCAGTCATTTGATGTTTTACTCAAAGATACTGGAAATGTTATAATTTCATAATTCAGTATTTCTTTAGGTGCTGCCTTTCTCAAAATTTCCAGGGAAACTAGATTTTTTAAATGAGTATTTTATCTGTGAGAACCTCTGTATTTAAATTGAACTGTCTTTGGAATGTTTCCAAAAATTAGTTTGGAAAGGGACTTTTCAGACTTATGTTTTTGGAAGCCAAGTTACGTGCCTTTAATGAAGTCACAAGTACTGCCAGAAAACCTGCTCCAGCATAGGATCCTCTCTCCATGGGTCCACAGGTTCTGCCAGGAGCCTTCTCCAGGATGGGCTAACCATGGGGTCACAGCATCCTAGTCACATCCACCTGCTCCAGTGTGGGGTCCTTCATGGGTTGCAGGTGGATAACTGTTCCATCATTAATCTCCATGGGAGATAGCCTGACTCACCATGGTCTTCATCATGGACTGCAGAGGAATCCCTGCTCTTATGCCTTGAGCACCTCCTTCCCCTCCTTCTTCACTGACCTTGGTGTCTCCAGAGTTGCTGCTCTCACATATTCTCACTCTTCTTTTCAAGATGATGTTGCACAGGGTTTTTTCCCCCCTCCTAAATTTGCTATTACAGAGGTGCTACCACTGTTTCAGCCTTGGCCTGCGGCAAGTCCATCTTGGACATGGGTGGTATTGGCTTTATTTGACAAAGGGGAAGCTTCTAGCATCTTCTCACAGAAGCCCCCCCCCCGTAGCCTCTCCACTACCAAAACCTTGCCACGGAAATGCAATGCAATCCATTATGTCTTTTATTTACAGTGGTACACACATCTACTGAAAAATGGCTTTCTCGAAGATAAGAATGTAAATTCTAAATAGCATTGGGAACAGCACAAAGCTAGAAATTGGAACCTGAGAATTACAAAGTTAGTATGATTAAAATCCAATATTTGCATTTAGTTGACTCTTTAGTTGTTAAAATTTCACTCTGAAATTCAGATGTGTTTTCTATGCATATTTTTCTATGCTTATTTTAAAATTAAACAGGAAAAAATATTAGAAATATTTCCTGTCCCCCAACTCAGCAACAGAAAGAAAAATCAGTTGTATTAAAATAGACTTTCTTTCCTAGCATGCTTTTGTAGCAAGAGAAGGCTAAAATGTCTTAACAGTGACCTGGATCTTTTGATAAGATTGCTCAGAAAAGTAATTACATACTTCAAGATTTACAAAGCAGAAAAAAAAATAGAAAATTAAGACTGAAAAGAGAATTAAGTCTAGTCTTTCATTCAAATTAGAGTTAATTTATGGAATAAAGTGTCAAGTAAATCTAAAGCAAATTGAATTTAAATTGAAATAGATAATATATCATGACATATACTATAAGGGTTTTATAACCAAGAATTTGTGCAGGTTGATTAATGACAAGAAGAAAGTTAGAAGTGAACCTTGTAGACTACCCTACATTATTATTGTGATTGTAGTAGCTGATTTTTGATGCAGAAGGGATCAGACTATTCTACTTTGAAAATTCTATTTAAATGTGAAACTTATGCTTTTATCAATGACTCTTCATAGTGCTTGATAGAACTAGAACTTTGTGGTTTCTATCCTTCCATTATGTTTTACTTTTTTTGGCCATTTTTTGCACCTTGTCTTTTGCCATTTGTCATTGACATTTTGTTAGTTTTTGCAAATAGGAGCTGTATTTACTTGTTGCTGCTTCCTGAACATTCATGTCCCAAATTTTTTACCAATACAGGGATTAAAATGTTTTTGCTACAAAAATACAACTCTTATTCACTTGCCCAACCACTAACTAAAGTCTAGAGAATGTAGAAGTCCATATATTCTTTGTTCAGATGCAGTGGCTTATAGAAAGACATTGGCCTCAGCCAATGATTAACATTGTTCTTAGCATTACTCTTTAGTGCAGATGAAATAGCTTGAAAATCACAGAAATATTTATATACCATGACAGGATGCATCCAATTAAAAGGCACCCAACGTAACGTTCTCATCCTGTGCTTTCCTATGGAAATCAGTGTATCTTTACAGTTGAAATAAGAAAAATGTGTCCAAAAATGTTGTACATAGGACAACTCACTCTATAGCTGAGGCAGGCAAAAAAATGTCTTCCACAATTTAGAAACCAAATTATCCAAAATTTACATATATTATTATTCCATTATTTTTTGTTTGCATGTAATGCTAGCAAACAGTTTTGAAGAGAAGAATAAATTCCCAGTACTAGATGATTTCCCTTCTGCATCACTTTACTAGTAATGGAAATGTGTCTTTCTCACTGAATCACTGCGAGTTCCTACTTACACATTGTGTGACAGGTAAAGACGTAAACCTGAAACAAACTTGAATATAAGCATTTCAGGCAAGGTGGCCATTTCTTATCCAATAAAGTACAATAAAGTAATTAATTGTTTTTTCGCCTTGCAGTGGGTGCATTCTAAATGCATATGTGTGCACGCACGCATTATGCCACTGGTTATAGTTGCAGCCTGCATGATTAAAGAATATTTGTTTTGTTATACTTAGGTTCTATTCCTAGATACTTCAAAACATAAAATATTCATTGCAGAAAGTAACTCTCACTTTAACTGAAACTTGTTAAGCATTGTGTCAATTAGGAATGAATTCAAATCTCTCTCAGACTCTCAGTGAATACTCATTTTCAGCTGTGCGCTATAAACTCTTCTGGATAATGAAACTATTTATTTAGACAAAACAGAGGAATAAATGGAATTCAGAAAGTAAATAAAACAGTGAGCTGTAGAACAAACCTACTGTTGACTGATATCTTTCTTTAGTATCTTTCTTACTGGAGAAAGACAGTATGCATTTTGTTGCACTGCTTATCAATCTCAGCCTTGCTGTAGCCATCTTCAGGAAAACAACCTGTGTAAAGTTGCTATGGTTGACATCCATTTATTATGTCAACCCTCATGATTCAGTGTATTTTATATATAAATAATAGGTAATAATGAATACAAATTAACATGAGATCCTCTGTGTTGGAAATTAATAGTTTAAAAGAGGAGACTACTATGAAGTGGTGGAGAGTTGTTGTTTTCAAATCTGAAATTAAATTCACTAGGAGAAAAATTAAGCTCCCCCCCTGCCTTTTATATGTCATAATGAGAGTATTCAATACTGTTTCCTCTAAATATTAGGTTATTGAAAACTAAGAAGGCTTCCATAGCTTGCAAATTTATCAAGAGAATTATCATGCAGTGTTCTTTTAAATATGAACCATGAAACTCCATGTAACAGATACTGATTATCTGTTACAAAGGAATTTATAATTAATGTTGATCTAGAATGAATTGTATACAGTGTCTTATCTCCTACATCAATTTTGTACTTTTTAACTGGACATAATTCCATTTTAACTTTATAATAAAGAAATTTAATAAATAAAGAAATTATAAAGAAATAATAAAGAAATTTCCAATGCTCATTTACAGCACTTTCATATTGTGTAAAAGTATCACCTTCGCGTCTTTAAAAAATTAGATATTTTTTTCTTGGAAGTGAAAATAAAGCAATAATGGGAACTTACATTATTTCATGAAATAAATATCCTGGTTGGAGGACATTAATAAAAAAAAAACCCATAATCAATCCAAAATGGATACTATTCTGCAGATAAATGACTTTTTTGTGGCTGAGTAAGATTCATCTCCCTACTAGATTATGTATTTGACCTTTGTCTCAGTTTCTTCTGTCTACTGGAGTGTCTATAAAATAGCTAAGCATGAATTTTACTCTAGAGAGTTTGAGATTATATCTTGATGATTAAAATACTCATCTGGAATGTAGAGAACGAAATTCATACCAACCAGTCACTTAGGGTGTGATAAATCTTTGATACTGAAAGCAAGACTCATCATTAATTGACATTTCTAGGATGTTTTTTCCTCATTGAAAATTCAACATGTGTCAGATAAAGCTACTGCACCTTTTTTTCCTGCAGTTTATAATACTCTGAAACTCAAATTGCCTTAATGCTTCATGTATTCTAAATATGGTGCTTACAAGTAGCTGTGCTAAACACGTCCTTAGGGAGTTTACTAGATGTGGGCCTCCAAACTTAAGTCAGAGGATCTGCCCAGAGGAATGTGGAAACATGTTCTTGTGGTTTAGCTTGTCAGGAGATTCTCTCTCTCTCCTGTTGTCAAGAAAAAGTATAGCATTTAACGAAGCATTGAAAAGATTGGCTGTTGCAGTGTTATTAGGGAGTTTACAATTCACATACACAAGCAAACTGGTCTCTCAGTCAACCCCTAGACTCCATTGTCTGTCTGGCAAGCTGACTGGTCCTTCTGGTCTGGTGCCTCTTGTTCAAATGCCTCACTCCAAGAGACACATGCACACCCCTGGCTCCCAGGGGACACATACTCATTGACTTGTTTGGCTTGATCTCTGCTAGTGATGACATACTGACTGGTGTACCCACATTCACTCCAGCTGCTGGCACAATAGACACAGAACAGACATGCTGGTCCCTCTCACCAACTCCAGCTGCGGCACTCAAGATCCCATCCGTGTACGTGTGCACAGAAGACAGAGTCTTTTCCCAGGAAAAGAGTTAGAAATGGAGTTTAATTAGAAGATAGAGCAGGCTGAGATCAGGGCAGGGCACAGTCAGACAAGCATACTGAACAGCACACTGTTTACAAGCAACCAGAACCTTTTTCCCCCCTGTCCCTTTATTGTCCCACACTCGTTCCTCTCCATCCACTTTCATACCAACGTTTCCTTACCTTACCTTACCTCTAAACATCCCGTAATAAGTCCTCCACAATGCCAGAATGCCTTTCCCCAGCATCTCGTAATGAGTGCCATCCCCAAAGGGAGGGATCTTTAACTATGTGTGTGCCCCAGAGACTCACGGTGCTGGATCTTGCCTGACCTGTGGAGTTTATAGTCTCTGGGACAGCCCTGGAGGGTAGGGGGTTCTGTCTCTGACTGGGGCGCTGGGGCTCTCCCACTGCTCTCTGCCTCTGCACTCCTCTGCATGTGTGCATGTCTGTGTGCATTTCACAGTCTGATGATTCTCCTCTGATGGCCGGGGGAGTTTTCAGGTTTTCCTATCTGCCTTTGTTTGTTGCTTGCCTTTGTTGTTGCCTACGTCCTTTCTATGTGGAGATGAGCTTTTTATCACATAACCTAGCAGCTGTATTGAGCCTTCATTTTCTGGCCACATTTTTGATTGATAAGCTGACTGTGGTTGAACCTCAAACACGTAGAGAACATCTAGAAGCCACCAGTCTTGGAGAACTGCTGCAACTTTCTCCCACCTAAATCACTGGAAATCATCCTAAAACACTTGCCTGTGTACTTCAGAGATAACAGTGCATTTGAGCTTACACTGGACTGACAAAGTCAGTCCATACATACTTTTACTGTTCTTTGTTTTGATCATTCCTTATAGGACGGTATGTACATACTCCTTCTTTACCTACTTATTAACATATCTGAAGGATATTTCTGTGTATAATACATGGAAAAAAAGATTTACCTTGTTCTACCAGCCTAACTCAGTGCCAGAGTCCCTCAATGTCAAGTCATTGTGCCCCATGTTTCTCTAATTTTAAAATACTTGAGAAGATAGAATTAGAAATATGATTATGTGAGACATAAAGCACTTTTACCCTATTTTGAAAAAGTTTCTTCCAGAATTTCTCTCTGTCTTCATACAAACACAGATTCACACAGGCACACACAGGAGTACAGTAATTGGCTAGGTTTTATAAACAATGAGTATTCATGGTTTGCTTCATGGGTCTAATGAAAGAAATGCAATAATTAGTTAACTTGCAGAAACTCTTATTATAAGATCTTCATGTAGAATATTCATACATAACATCTAAAATATTCTTCATTTCAGCCACACATGTGAAAGGTCTTAAAATACAAAAACAGGAAAATAAATATAACAGATTGATCCTGTCATGCCACTCTTAGCATCAGTTTTTTAGCAAAAGCATCAAGAATACATCTGCATGAAATAAGGTTTAGAGATAATTATTGAGGAAAGACTCTAACATTTGGTCATTATAGGCATTTTTAGTGAAGAGTTAAAGGCAGAATTCAGACTAGAACAGTAAGCATGGAGAGTAGGAAATCCATTAATCAGGTTTGGTCAGTAATGTATGTAAAGTTGAATTGAAGAAGAGATATTAGACAATAATCTCTAGGGCAGGGGAGACTAATTTGCTGAAGTGAGAGTAAAAAAATTTTTGTGCTGAATAGGTAAAGAACCTGAAAAGACTATAGAGGTTGGGCTGAAATGAAACAGCAGGTCTGAAAGAAGTTAAAAGCTGAGACTTGCTGCAGATACCAGAACACAAAAAAAGTTTGAAAAACAATATGGTGGAAAAGGAGAAGTGAATGAAAGCAAAATACAATAAGCCATTAAATAAAAAAAAAATTAATCTTATTTAAAATTTTCTGAAAAAAAAGAAAGTTCAGTGTCAATTTTTGTAGTGTGGTTTAGAAGAGCCGTTTCTTTACCCCAAAACAATTGTGAAGATTATACCATTAATAAGTGAAGTTTACAATACTGCATTGCAGTCACTTCTAAACACTCTGAACCAATATAAAAAAACATAGACTTGACAGATATACCTGTACTTTTCTGGCCCTCCATTACTGTATCGCTTGTCATAAAATCTTCTTTTCCTTGGAACAAGGTTTATGTTCTTAGGTGTATTGCTTTGTTAGTCTGAAGCTTTCACATCAGGATCATTATTACTTTTAAATGACTCCACTATTCCATCTTTTTAGGCTCCCCAAAGACAAATTATACTTAAATGAGCAATTATCCTTAAAAGGCTTAATACGTTTCTTGGATAATGAGGTTAACCTTTCATTATTTTATACATTTATTCCTGACAAAAATTCACGGCATATGTACAATGAGAAGCTTTGTTCTTGCAAAAAAAAACCCCAAACCTGCAATTCTTTAATATGTAGCAACAACAGATATTGTATATTTAAGTATACAAAAAGACATAGTGGTTTGGAGAAAGGAAAAAGAATTTTCAACATAAGGAAGCAAAAATAGATCTCTGAAATATAATGAAAGGAAGGAATGGAAATATGTTGGGGAAACATACAGTGGTGCTAAGGAACATTTCCTTCTGACCTTAAGAGGCAATTTTCAAAAGCCAGTCTGCAAAATTCATGATAGTTCATTCCCGGAAACTGAGGCTGATCCAATAGAGGAGCAAATAGTTTAGTGTTGGTACAGCAGAGGTAGGTGATCAGAAATTATTGAGAAAGACAGACAGACTTGCAGATGAGTGATGAATTACTTGCATATTGCCACAGATGGACAAGCCTGAAACTGGAGTCCTTAATTTGTCTACCAAAGAGAGATTTTGCATTGCATGGGCAATACTCCCTTGCTGATGTGAATCCCCTGACAAGCTCCAGGTTTTTGTAGCACTCTGCAGGATATAAGCCCCAGTAGAAGGGATGAGATTACAACTCTCAAAAGGACCAGTCATAAAACCAGTATTCATCTTTAAAAATCATGTTCCTTTACTTATACTGTTTACATATCCCATGTATCTTGTGCAAATCAGGCAAGATATTAGTCTTTTTTTTTTCAGAAACCAATGCAATGACAGAGATTTAAAATCCTCAAGGAAAATTGATCAAATAAAAAAGTTTTAACTGAACTAATTAAACACTTTCCATGCATTCATATTTTGTTATTTTTGTGCGTGTATGCATTGAAACCCACTGAACATACATATATACATAAATGATAATCAATGTAATTAATCTACTTTCCTTTGTTCTTTTTTTTTTCCCTCTGAGAAATATAAATCAAAGGAAAATTGCAGAATACCAGGTGCAGGCTCTCCTGAGAAGTCTCTTACCAAGTCATCCTGAAATTGTGTCTCTCAGATAAAGGTCAAGGACATAAGGAAGCAGTGAGTCTGCAGTATGGATGCAATCAACCCTTACATTAATTTAAAAACAGGACACCTTTAAAGGACCATTAGCAGTTTGTCACAAAATCAATGGGTCTAATTCTCTTTTTACTAGCACAAATATAAATTGGGAGTAACTCCAAGTTTATGAATGAAGTTTTATTGGCATAAGTGTCAGTGTATGATGAGCCTAGAGGACAAAATTGTCAACTGGTTTGTTTGCATAGCTCTAGTATTGCACTTCAATGGAGACAAGCACAGTACGTGCTCTTGTATTCAATGATTTAAATTTTCCATTCTGTTTTTGTTTATGCAGATCCTAAAATAAATCCATTTCTGAAAGAATTATCTTCATTCATTACATTTCTTTTTTTTAAAAAGACTTAAATTTATCTTAATTTATTTCATTTCTGCAAGGAATTTTTAGATCTAAAATATAAATATGAAAATTTATTTTTTCATTATTTTGATATGTTCTAGTTCTGCACTTTTTTATATAGTGTGATTATAACAATGTACATAATTTACATGCAGTTGTTGAATACAAACAGAAGTCTCACAGAAGAAAAGACTTCTAAAGAGAAGACTTCTAAAACTTCGTGCCTTTCTCACCGCCCCTTCTGTGTGACTTATTTTTCTTTTTCCACAATAAGGCTTGTATAAATAAAGTTGCAAGGACCATACCCTCAGACAAAGTCCCTCCCACTGTAAGTGAAGACAAGGTACGTGATCAACTCAGGAGCCTGAAGATTTACAAGTCCATGGGACCTGATGAGATACATCCCAGAGTCCTGAAGGAACTAGCTGACATAGAAACGGACATGAAACACAGTATTACACATATGGTCATATTTTGTAGTACGGTCCTGTAAAATATTAATCTTTTATATGCTCTGTTGCTGAAGAAATGACTGAATATAAATGTGAAATAATTGTTCCTTTTAAAACAACTTCAAACATAAAACAGCAGTGAGTAAAGCCTTTATCCTATTTTTTTTTTTTTTGGGTGGGGTGGGGGAATGAAATGGGTCATCAGAATTAGGATTTCAAAGACTTTATAACCTTCTAAATAATTTTCATCTTAATCAAGTGTTAACTAAATATGTGTTCTTATAGCGTGTGTGGTCTGCATAAATCTGAAGTAGAATATTGGAGAGTAATTGAATATACATTTTCTTACTTCAAGAAAATGTTTATGATTTAGATTCTATATTGAAAAAACAGGGGTTCTTACAGATGCTCTATTTACTCTCTTGAACCTGATGCAAAGTCATGCAAGCTTATAAATTTTCTTTGTCCTGTTGAAGTTAAGCATACCTGAATTTTTCCGCAGGAGTGATGCTTTGGGAATTATCTTCAAATAACCTTTGTACTAGTGGTCCATTGCATTAACCTGGAGTGCCGCTGACCTCACTGAGACTCAGGGAGATGCAGAGTTTCAGCTGCACTGAGCTCATTAAAAAGCTGTAGGCTAGTAACTCCCATTGCTTTCCAAAAGCTCACATTGCCTTCAGTGGGACCAGAACATTTTTCTCAAAGTACAGGTTATTCAAGGGAAAATAAACAAGAAAGTGAAGCCTCTAAAACTTAATCTAAGGATAAGCTTGATCAACAACAGTGTTTCTAAACAATTCCATATTTTAAACAATCTGTAACATTTGTATTCTAATTTTATTTGGTGTGGTATATCGGCTCTATTTTTTTATATGGAGAAAAAACATACACTCAATTCTTCCAGGCTTTTTGTCTTTTTATTTAATTTGCAAAGTAAGCACGGTCATAGATCAGTTTCTAATTTTCTTTTGTGCTTCCAATGCTTTTTAAAATCTGAATTCCAAGTACCTTGCTTGCACATAAAAGGCATTTTTAATATTAATGCAATTCAATGATAATTTATTTTAAAGGTTAAATGTTACTGCTCACTGAGTTCTTCGTAGGCTTCATGAAGTGGCACAAAATTCCACAGCATAAATTTAAAGAGAGAGGAACTCTTTTTTTTTTTTTTGTGAAGTGAACATAATTTTTCAATTTAATGTCATTAAATCTAAGAAAATAACAACACAAGTCTTAAGGTGAGAGACATATACTAAGGAAAATTAGACAAAGGTTGTTCTTGTTCACTTGGTTTGTCTTAGTAGTAACTAAGTTACTACTTGGTATTATTGGAGAACTTTCTTATGTAAAATAGTAATTTACCTACCATAGTAAGAATTTTCTCAGTGGACATTTATTTCAAATATGTTTTTTCCAGCCCTGCTCGTGCAGAGATACAGTACATCCTCTTAGCTTCAAATAGGTGATTTATGTTTATATTGCTGCCTTAATTATCTTTCTTTTATTTTCTTAGTGAGCAGGAATTTTGGGACATATTACCACAGTGGTAGTATATAGGTGAGAGTACACTACTTAAGTGATGTTAGTGAATGTCACATTGTCCAATGAATCCTAACATTCAGATATTAAACATAAAATTTGTAATTCACTTGAAGGTAATAATAACGCAAATAAAAACAGCCATCCCTGGTCTGAAGAAATGTGCATAGTTCTTACCCTGTTGGTGTTTTGTGTTCCTATCACTCCATCTGCTCCATAGAGACCATATGCATTGCCACAGCTTTTCTCTCTGCAAAGTTTCAAGAGCCAGAGCTTTATGGCTATATGCTAAAGAACAAGCAGAACCCTTGGAAATGGAAAGCAATTGCTGCAACTTCCTAGGCAGGTACAGGCAGGATGAAAATCAATTTGGTCATTGTTGTGCTAATGGCTGGATTTTGCAATCACTTCTGACAGGTGTATGGTTTCCACTAAGAAAGAGCTTCTACTCAGTATACACAGGGCTTCTTGGGAGGACCTGCACACAGGGCCTTTACAACTCTCATTAACAGTCCAAGAGGGTACTTGGAATTCCTTCTCAGAGGTTTTCAGTGCGTTTTTCTGTCTGCTCTCTGCACAGGTGACCCAAATACTTTGTTCCAGTGCTCCAAATCATTGTCTTTGATTTAGGTGGTTACTTCTTGGTCTTCACAGCACTTTAATTAGGCTCCTGTGACCTCTGAGCAGGATGTCCATTTTCAGTTACATATTATATATCTCACTGTTTTTCAGAGTGGATGAATCATAGAAAATACTTAGTAAAAGTAACAGAACTATTTCACAGTTGTGAATGCATAGAGCTTCCTCTCTCCGTGCTGAGCAACAAGAGAGTACCAACTCTTAAGGAAAGACAAAGTGCAGACTGAGGCTGTTGCCAGACTAAGTGTTTATCAAGTACATCTCCTTTTTTTTTTTTAATTGAATAATTATGCTGTCTTAACACCTGAGCTGATTACAATTGCAGACATTCTCACTGATTTTCTTTAGTACACTGTTATTCTCATGCAGATGGTATGTAAAGAGAATTCTGTGATGCTAGTACACAGAGGACATTTGCCCAACTTCAGGTTTAAATATGAACGTGCTCACTGAAGCATTTGCAAAACCAGTCTGAATTCTGCACAGCTCTTAGTTCTACTCTAATGACTGTAGGAAGTGAAGGTTCAGAATTACTATTTTCAATTTAAGTAGAACGTTCTTTAACTTGATACGGTACAGATGTAAAACAAAGTACGTAGTCTAATTAGAGAGAATAACTCAGCTATCTTGGCAGACAAAATTCACACTCAGAGAAAAATGGGTTCTTTTGGTCAAGCAGAGAATTAATAGAGTTCTGCAAAGTTCCCATAATGTGTAATTTAGGGATGGGGAAATATTTTACACTATAGATAAATATTTACCAAAGTGACTGTAAATCAATGCTGTAACTGTATTCTTTTTAGAGCAGGCAAAGCTCAGAATGACATGCTTTGCAGACAACCTACATTTTCCAAGCTCTTTGTTTAATTCTCTGAAATATGTTTCAGAGAAGTTTGGTGAAAAGGATGATAGACATGCTTCAAAATTAGTAAGTTTTTCTCTGCCTATGAGATATATATGATTCTCTTTGCTAAATTATTTTGTGGTCAATTTTAGCCAATAGATTAATTCCATCTGCCAAAATAAGAATCTTCTATTCACATTTTTTTGTCCCTAATCCAAATATGATCCAGGGAGCTTTTGTGGAGAGCTGATATAACTTGTCAGAAGATGCAAATTGCTCCTGATTCATAAGTACAATGCACATTCTGTGCATATCTCTTGCATTGCATCAAGCAAGAATGACTTATAAGTGAGCCAAATAAGTCAGGAGTTGGACTCAATGATCCTCATGGGTCCCTTCCATCTCTGGATATTCTTTCAATCTAAGTTTGTTAATCCAGCAGAAAACTAGTTTTAACTTATTTCTTTCTAACCAGGTCAAACTAATTCTCCAGATGGCATGCCCTTTAGTTAGTTTCAAGGGTGGAAATAAAAGTTAGCAAACAGAATTAGGTAGAAGACAGTCAATTGCCCCTTTCAGTAGAAGATCACAGTTAGAATAAATTGTGTATAACATTAAACTGCTCTCAAAAGATGCTTTCCAAACTGAACTTTAATTATTCTGTCACTGTGGGATTCTAACATCATACCTGCAATAGTGTTTTACACCTGAGTAAAGTTATTAGTCCCACCAATTGTCAGGATACATCCAGAACATGTCTGAACACATTGTTGTCCTTATCTGATCTTTGTGGTGAGCTTTCTCATTTCATTTGTCTAACTCAAAATTCAGTATTATTATTATTCTAGTCTTTACTGTCTGAGGATATAAGCAAGCCTGACATAGATAGGGGGAAACATACAAGTTTGGGTAAAGAATATTTCTTCAGATGTGAAACAGAGTAACGAAAGAGACTCTTTAGCATAGCTGTTCAACAAAGTAGAAAATAAATTTTGATAGCAATAGCTATTTATGCAAGAAGTTTGATATGATTTCCCACTAAAACATTATGTCTTTCAAAATTAACAATGCTATAAATTTAACAGAACAATAAATCTTCAAGGTTGTTATCGATAAATCCCTTATAAATGTTATATACAGTCTTGCAACAAATTGAACGTGAGCACTATCTACAGCATGAACAGGCAGGAAATCCAAAACTACATATTGAACTTATTACTACCCTTCATACATATCTCTATCTCACTGCAAAATGACTATCACAACATGGAAAAATCTATAATACAGAACATGAGGAATGTAAAACGGAGTTTCAAATTTAGAAAATGATACCAAGAATTCTTAGATTACAGGGTGAAACTGTATTTCACTAGCTTCCAAAATGATGGCTGTGTCCTGTAGTCAAAATAACCCTCAGGAGACACTTTTGCTGTTTCATCTCATGGATCAAGAACATATATTCCAATATTGAGAATGGGATTCAATCTTACTCTGCACCTGACAGAACAGGACCTCATTTTAATTGGGCGGATCCTAACTGGCAGATGCAGAATTGGTGCAGATAAAAACACAAAGATGGTGAACAGGATTATGAAAAAAGAGTATACCTGGAGTGTATGTTTCAAAGTTTTTATTCACTGTCTGTCTCTCTTCATTTCAGTTAATCTGATATCACTCATCTGAGCCTAACAGAACGGAATCAGACATTGGTCTCCAGACTCCTGCCTGACACAGAAAACAGTTAACAAGGAGAACCAGATGCCTTTGAGAACCTCTAACTCACCTCAGCCTACACAGAGTGCCTACATATTTCAGTACTGCTTTAATCCTCAGAGTGTTTGGGGAAGTAATTCTTTAACACTGGTTACTCTGGTTCCTGGCTAATTTCTTTCTTTCTCTCTCTTTTTTTTTTTTTTTTTTTTTTTCAGAAATCCAGATTTATTAATGAGATATTATTCACACATTTGCCATGCGCAAGGTGTGATCGCAAGAATAAGATTTTGGAAAATAAGTATTTCTCTTCTTGGAAAGTTTCAACATTTTATTGTTTAAAGTTATTTATGATTGAAAAACTGCAATCACCAACTGCATTTACAAATCAGAAAGAATTATTCCTGTAAAATACTTCACGTTGCACATTAATGAAATAATTTTATATAAAAGAACAATTAATGTCTCTTTTCAAATAGAAATGTTTTCTGTATTCTTCTTTGCTTTTCAGTAAGAACAGTATTAGATAACTGGAAATGAATATGGTACTGTGTTATCTCCTTAGCACAAAGATGGAAGTGCTTCTGGATCCTTTCTTATGGAAATAGTCCACTTGCTGCCTAGAAAAAGAGTTAATGACTCTCCTAGAATCTCCAGAGCACTGACCTTTTGTGTTAATGCCTTATTTGGACAACTAAAATTTGAAATTTGTTTATTTATTTATTTGCATATGCTTCTTACTATGTTTTGCCATTGAAAGACAAAGACGTTCTTCTTTCCTGAATGGAAGACTTGTTTTATCCTATCATCCAAGGATGTTGCATATGAAATACATAACAGGCCCTTCACATAGAGGTTTATCTAAGCCTACATAACCTTGCATTCACAAATATTTATGAGTTTATGGATTTTGGCTTTCTCATGTTAATCTTTAAAAGCTGAAAGTACATGAAGTTTGGAGTGTGTACTTTCACAGGAGACATACATAGCTTGTGCCTCAAGCCGCCAGTGAGCCTACAAAGACTAGAAGACTGTAGATATTAATTACCAAGAATACCACTGTGTGATGTCGAGGAAAGCCTAGGAAACAAATTCTGAAGATCTACTGATTTCCCTGAAAAATTTGTTGATATGCTGTTGTCTAAATTTTAAAAATCATTAAGACAAGTAAAGCATTATAAGGTACTCTCCTGTAGTCAGAATATTCTCTCTTGAGGGAAATAAAAAAGCATAGAAGACAATATGCCCACAGGAGCTGTCACATACAGGCAAGCTACTCATTGGATAGTTGCATTATTCTGTCTCAGATTTCAGCAAAGTAGTCAGTTTTCTTCTCACAGTTACTGTATTGAGCACTAATCCTGGATACTGCCTAGCTGCCCAAAAAATAATCATCTTTAGTCTCCCAAAGGTACACTGCACTGTCATCCCACAGCTACTTGCTTGTTCATTAGGCAGGTCTATCTGTTAACCAGATACTAAGTGCAAGGTTGCAGCAGCACACATGGCAGTAGAATCTCAATAAAAGAAAAGAAATACTCACACCTTTTTTTTCTTTTTTTTTTCCCCCCATGTTGTTATAAAGAACACACTTCCTGGAAATTTTGTTGTGAATATTTCTCAACTGGTCGAACTGAGCCCTGGAACTCTATAAAGAAGCCTTCTTCTCATTTATGAATTGTGGTGCTTGTGGCATGAACCAAGAAAAGGAATATATTTTCCATTAAAAACAGCAGTGTAATTGGAGAATTATTGCTTTGATGCAGCAGGAACAATCCCACAGTGCATAGCACAAGGCAGCAGTTCAAAAAACATAGTGAACGTATCTACCATGGTTGAGCACATGTTTTGAGATAAATTTCCCTCATGTAGAAATAATAATTTGAGAAGTAGCATGCTTTGGCGGTTATTTCAGATGCAATTGCATCAGAGCAGTTATACTGGAGCTTTTGCTTCAATGCATCTCAGTTTTAGACAAACCAATTTGTGTAGACATGCCCCAAGAGGTAACCATATGGTAAGTTTGTGAGGCTACGTGAACTACATAGTGAAAGTCTGCAAAATTCAGGCCATTCTTCAAGTGACAGCTGTGTCTTTATTTTTAATAGTCATCATTACCTGCATTAACAAATGCTCCAGGCTTCAGGTAGTTCTGCTGGGTTCTATGCTGTTCTTTGACTTCATTTTTACTCATAGAGTCAAGTGTAAAGGAAGCTGAGGGACAAATAGGTATTTAATTTAGTTTAAGGCAGTTAAATAAATGCTGGGTTCTTGTTATTAATGTTAGTGGTTTTGAAATAGCAATCTTTGTTACACACAGCTTTTTTATTTTTTAATATCTATTATATGGACTTTAAACATTGGTGCCTAAAGGGCAAGAGAATTAATTTAAGAGTGGTTGTTGATGGTAATTGCTCAACACCTGACCATATGCTTATAGGAAAGCTGTAAGAACGTTATGTTCAACCATCATCAGTGATGGTGCCTCCCTAGCACCTTTACTGAAGAAAAAAATAAAATGTAACCACAACCAGTGTGCCCAGTGGTTCTGGAAGATATTTTACAAACACCATTTAAAATGCAACATTCACTTCCCTGGCTGGCAGCATGTCTTTTCAGATTCCTAGTGGGTTCCTATGTCTCTGTGACATATAAAAGCAAAAAAGAATATGATTTAAAAAATCAATGGCTTTTATACTTTGACTTTGACAAGAGTTACAGTGTTCTCCAAAGCTTTGGAAACTGCAGTTGTTACAGTTTACTCTATTTTTGGAGGAGTAAATTGTAGAATTTAAAGGGAAATTTTTAGCTATCAAAGCAATCTGAAACAAGAAGGAAGATGTAGTCACCACACTTGTGATAGGAGCACTCATGGTAAGCTTCTGGGAAGAATCACTGAAGACATATCTCAATACATGGGAGAACAAAAAAAAAATTCTCCTTTGAATTTTGAGGTATCAAATGTTTTTGACATCTCTAATGTTTGAAAAAGAGACTGTATGTTTTCAATGGTACAGTAATTCTCAGAGTATCTACCAGTGTGATTGTCAGTATGAACCAAAAGAAAAAAGAGTTATCCCACCCTAAGACTAATTACTTGATTTATGCTTCTGTAGCACAGAATGTGTACATATCCTAAGATCACCTTGGAGTTTTTGTTAATCCGTTCCATTTTGACAGTTAGAGTACCAGTGATGCTAATGAAGTTTTTGCTCTCTTCCTGCCACATAGTGTAGATTTGGCTTTTGGTGTACATCTGTAAGTTGTTTTCAGGGTAGACGGAATTTTTTTGTCACACAGAAAAGTATGTGACAAAAGTGTGTGTCTATCCTGGATATTGTGGAGAACTTTTTTAAAATTCTTGTTTCCTGGTTACTTGCAATGAAATAGACTGGATTTCATTGTTCGGAAGACTCCCTTGGAGCCCTTTCCTCCCAAATTCTTAGTTCCTAAACATACAATAGAGTAGTCTGCTCCTGGTATTGCAGAACACAGCAGCAGGAACCAAAATGAACAGAAAAATTGAGAACACACAGAGAACAGAGAATAAATAGAGAAAAGTGATCTTAGGTATGTGAATGTTAGATCTGTCGGTGATTTATAAATTCATTAGTGTTATTTATGAAGCAGACTAAAGCAAATCAAAATAGCTCAAGAGAATCTAACAAAATCTAAAGAAAAATATCTCAGAAATTAGGAAAAGATCTTTAATTAAAGAGTTGCATTTTTTCTATTATTTATTGTTGATGTCATAAAATGTTTCATTTAAGATATGCAAATAAGCTTGTGGAATAGAACTGTTGATATGCAAAGGATATCTGTGTTACATACCAATAACCTCTTATGTAGTTCATAGACAATTGCTTACAGAAATGAATGATATATGAGTGTTCTCATGCATATCATGCACAGTCAAAAATATTTCATCAGTTGAGGCCAAAAAAGTTATCTCTGCCTTTTGTTTTGAAAAGATGTTGTGAAACATCAGTAGCCCCAGATTAAAGGGGCAGACTATCTTATTACTACATCACATTTCATTTTAAACTTAGACTTCTGCCATTTCCTGCAAATATCAGGTATAATTACGTATGCAACTTCCTGAAAAATACTTTAACAGCCTGCAGCAAAAATGCATCTAAAAGTCTTCAGAAATTAGCATTTCAAAAAAGAGTAATGGTTCTGTATAGAACGTGGAATATTATTAACAAAATTTTTAATCTGATTTAGACACCAGCATTCAAATTGTGCACATATATGACTGCTGCAAATTCACTAATATATATTATATTATATGTAATATACATTTATATACAGACTTATACAGACTTTTCCAGGAAAAATTGTGTTTGTAGTAGATAAAAGGCTGATGGAAAAAAATTTCATAGTTCTCTGAAAGTTAAATCATTAATTTTGACAACAAAACACCTCTTAGCCATCTTTTCATGTGTACAATATGAAAAAAAATATATTTATGTAAGAATTTTGCTATATAGTAAAGCCTTCCCTTTAGTCCTTACTCTTAGAATGTAGTGCAATAATTTGTGTTAAAACCAGCTATCCCTGTTTTAGGACTGGAACACGGTCAATTTGAGGATATTACCTTTTCTCCAAATTTTCCCAGTGTTGGTTTTTTCCCCCAGATAAAACAAACTACGGCATCTTGAGAACTGACTTTAATAATAAGAAAGGAATTGCAGCCAGCTGTCACATGATATTATATCAGGTTCTCATCTCTTCTTCCTCTGGGGAATGTTCTGAATCATAATTAGTACATAATCAGTTTGTGTTTTTAATTAAATAATAGCCAGGTAGCCAAGTATCAAAAGAAACAATGTTTTTGTTCTTGATCTTTAAAAAACAAAGAATGGAGAAGAATGCTAGACACCAATATAGGTTAAGGGTGGACCTGTTGGAAAACACTTCTGAGGAGAAGGATCTGGGGGCCCTGATGGATAGTAAACTATCCATGAGCCAGCAATGTGTCCTTGTTGCCAACAGGGCCAATGGCATCCTGGGCTGCACAGGGAAGAGTATGGCCAGCAGGTCGAGTGAGGTCATTCTCCCCCTCTACTCTGTACTGTTGAGGCCACAACTGGAATACTGCGTCCAGTTCTGGGCTCCCCAGTTCAAGAGAGACGGGAACTACTGAAGAGAGTCCATTATAGGGCAACAAAGATGACTAAGGGACTAGAGCATCTCCCTTATGAGGAAAGCCTGAGAGAGCTGGGACTCTCTAGTCTGGAGAAGAGAAGTCTGATGGGAGACCATAGTAATGCTTATAAGTATCTAAATGGTGGGTTGAAGGGTGATGGAGCTGGACTCTTTTCAGGGGCAACAAGCACAAGTTGGAACATGGGAAGTTCAATTCAAATGTGAGGAAGAACTTCTTTATGGTGAGGGTGACAGAGCACTGGAACAGGCTGCCAAGAGAGGTCATGGAGTCCCCTTCTCTGGCGATCTTCAAGACCTACCTGGGTGCAGTCCTGAGTAATGTGCTCTGGGCAATCCTGCTTTAGCAGGGGAATTGGACTAGACAATCCGTAGAGGTCCCTTCCAACTCTGACAATTCCGTGATTCTGTGAGAACGCTGATCAAATTGGCCTTGTGTCTGTTAAATGAAAGTTGCCAGTTGCTTTGGAAACATATAACATTTTTTTCAGACTCACTCAATGTGGAATCCACCCACATCTTTCAGAAAGTTGCAATTTTAAAAACTGAGCACTTCCTCTCAAGAAACTGTCAGTAACTACATTAAAAAAAAAAAAAATAGAAGCAGATAGTAAGTATTTAAGAATGCTATTTTTTCCAGGCATAAAAGGAAAATACAGAATTTTACTACTAGTGTGAAAAGTTAAAGCCATAACTGGAGAAAATAGAGAATTACATTAAGTGTCCAAAAGAATCTAGGGACAATATAATTAATTTATTCCACACTGTAGTCAATATATATGTATGGTCCCTTGCCATTTTAATTATCCATGAAATAAAGAAAAGGATTATATGCTCTTAATGTAAAATCTTAGTTAATTAAGAACTCTTAGATTGAATATATTATGTTCAAAAAATAGGGATTTCAGGAAGACATGGCATAACTGGAATATTCTGAATTTAATGTGAAAAGGGAATTACCACTTTTTTCTTTTCCTAGATTGGTGACCTTTTTTCATCTCAAAACCTATAACAGGAAGTAATATACTTTAAAATATTTTAGTGTTTTCCCAAGAGACTTATTAATTTTCAGTATCAGGAAAATACCAGTAGGTGTCTCTATTGCCCTATTATTTCCCGAAGTTAAAAAACAACAAAAAAAACAAACCCAAACCCAAACCAACAAAAACCCCTCAATAGCAACAACAACAAAACAAACACAAAGAACCCCACAGCAACCACCACCACTGCCCTGCATCAGCCTCAGCACAACCCACAGCATTTCGTATCTGAAATGGAAACGTGAACCTTACAGTGAAAAGCAGATAATGCTGTGGCTCTTCTCTTTTATCCTATTTATTTTCCTACAGAAGTAAAGAGCTTAATGTTATGTCAGTTTTTTAAAGCTATTATTACCATTGCTAAAACATTTCAGTTGGGTTTGTTTTCCTGGAATTTGGGATTCCTTATCTTGCTGTCAAAGCAGAATTTTGGACCTCATGAAGGCTTGTGTACCAAAACCATGTCGGGTGACAGCTCTCCCAGCCCTCCTTCTCTTTTAGTTTCCACATAGTGGGTGGCCAGCAAGCACAATTTTCACATTTAAAGATTAAGGTTTGATAAAGTTCTCTGAACATCCAGAGGGTTTATGACTTAAGAGTACTTATAACTACTGAATCTGTATATTACCTGTATGGAAAGCCTTATTCTGTATTAGCACCAGAAAACAGGGAATTGCTAGCATGATGAGGGCACGGCTGTTGTGGAGAACTTCTGTTTGAGAAAAGGACAAGAAGTGATTCTCAGTGCTACCATAGTGTCAAGATGTGTATCATCACTTTCAAATCTACTTAACATGTTATTTCTTAAGACTGATGATTAAAAGCATTGAACACTAATTAACAAAATACGCAAACTAATAAATAAATATAAAAAAAAATAGAAATCAGTTATGTTCTTAAACTCTGAGGCCTTCATTAGATATTTCTTTTTTTCTGGATTTATTCGAAGATTTCAGAGGTACTGACAAAAAATCAATGTGAACTAGTCTGCAATATACCCATTTATGAATTTAAAAAATGACATTAATTACATTAGAAAGAAATAAAATTTGTTAATTTATACTGTAGTACTTGGAATTTTTGTTTCCTCCTTCCAGTTCTGAAAAAAGAGCTTGTAGAAGTTATTAACCTTATCAAAAAGCCTCCAAGTCTTACTATATTCAACAATATTCAATATATAATATGAATTATATATGAAGCAATACTAATTGAAAAACACTCATTAAAGTATTTTATAAAAGCTACCTATAGCTTTCCAAAAAGAGTATATACTGGAAGTAAAAACTGTAGTTGCAACTCTGTCTCCCCAGTTCCATAGTGCTTTTTATATTGAAACAAAAATATTTGCTGAATTACTGTCTGATCCAAGCTAGTATTTTCAAAAGTGCAATGGAACCTTTTCCTCAGAAACAGAAACAGAAAATTCCTCTGTTTATAGCTGTATATGAACTTCAAGTATTTCAAGTGGTATAGTAATGTCAAAAAGACTTCGATCAAGATTAGTTTAACTGGCAGCAAACTTTTCTTTGCCTTCAAACAAATATAAAAGTGCTCACAAAATGTCTTTTGATTTCAAAAAATAGAATAGACAGTCTATGTTTGCAAGGAATAGGCAATAATGCAGCTGGTGAGCTGGGTTGAAAATAGCAGCAAAATCAACACTTGAGCTATTCTCTGGTCTTGAAGTGGTCTACAGTGTTCAACGTGTTTCTGTGTGTTTTCTTCTGTCATATATTTGTACTTCACCAACCACTTTTCATGACTTGTTGCTCAGAAAATGCATAACCTGCTTGCTGCCTCTATTTCTGTAAATTTATCTCCTCACAAGATGGAGTGGAATGGTGAGGGAAGAATTATCACTAGTTTTCTCAGGTGGCTGCCACAAGAACATTTTTTCCTCCTCTCAAATAATTATCTAATTTTGTTTCATTTCTCTATTACTCAGGCATACAACCTTATAAGCATGTTTGAAAGTTCTAATGTAGCTGGCCAGGGCACAATGCAGTTTTCCTACATCCTTTCTCACCTTCTTTTAGACCAGATACCTTCCCTAAAAGCCTAAAATACTATTAGGACCTAAAAGAGAAAGGGGGGGAAAAAAAGCAAATAGGAAAAAAAAAGAAAAAGAAGATATGTGAAAGAACCTATATTGGGAAAAAGAGGTTAAGTGTCCTTTGATGTAGCATGAAACTTCAAGAGGCAGTTTAAAAATAATCCCAAAAACCTATTGAGACTCAGGGCAGCACTATTCCTTTACCTTCCCTTTATTTTGTACACCTGCTTTTGTCTGCCTAGAAATACACTGCTTGGATAAAAAGCAGACCCCTGAAGGTATTAGTGTTGTAATATTATATTCCGAATTGTATCTGAGAAAACAGGGATATCATATTAATTAGTTAAATATATGTTTTTTAAAAATAATTATATTGGTGGTTGGAAATACCATTGAACTCAGAGGGCATTTTGAGTTGGGGAGTATTTCTTAATAAGGCCTGCATATACTTACTGTCTCCAACACTGCGTCAATGATAGGGCAGACTGAAAGCAAAAATTCAAACAATCAGAGGTGACAAAAGACAAAGAGTACAAAGAATGAAATATAACTTAATCTCCCTCTCACATGAAATCACATCCTGAATTAATTTAAATATTTAATTTTAGTGAAAAATATCTTATTATTTGCTTCTCTTATTTGCGAATCCATTTAGATACTCACATTTTTTTTCTTTTTTTTTTCTTTTGTAACTAGAGAGAAAAGGAATAAAGATATTCAGAAACACATACATACAAAGCCTTAAATGCAACTGTGTTAGTCCATAGGCCAAATACCTAAGTTTTAGTAAGTGGTTTACATGATGTGCAGAGGATTTCAATGTTGTGTGAATAGAGCACACCATAAACAAGCAAAGCACAAAGCAAGAAAGGAAAAAAGAAGATCAAGATCCAATTAATCACAAGGCTCTAAGAGCAAGGGCACTGGGGCACTAAAGTTCACTCAGCCTTTTTAATTCATAACACTGCTATCAAAGAACGTGATGGTCAGTGACATTTCTCCACAAAGTGCCAAGTACTTTGTGCTGTCACCAGAAAGCCAGCTCCTGCCATTCGAGCTCTCAGGTTCTCATTTGGTGAACTTGTGATTTTTAGTTGCAGACAGCATAGCTGGTATTTGATTTTGACTGACTCTCTAACAGTTAAATAATATTTTCACACTTTTGGCATATTCATAAATGCTATTAAGAATAAATAATGTACATAAGAATATTTGTCATAATAAAAAAAATATTATTTGGATTTAAAACCAGCAATAGTCTCTTAGATATTCAGAATCACATACATCTTCTATTGAACCTATACAGTAATTACCTGGGATTATCTCTGGCTCTTGAAATATACAGTAACATGTCTCATCTTAAAGATTGAGCTAGGTTCTGAGACAGCATGGAAATAAAAAGGCCCAGAAATCATCATCTTAAATTACTACAAATCTAAGAGGATAGACTTTTTGTTTTCTTTGTTGCTCAGTCCAAAATATGATTTATCTTAATTATCACTTTCTATGAAAATACTTTTACTAAAATTATGCACAAGAATCCTATCTCCATAATGAGTGGGAATATAATGTTTTGTAAGCTGAACATAAATCTTTCCTAACCTTTCAGGCTTTCAGGCATGATGTCTCTTTTCTGCTCAGATTTTATTGAAAAAAGTAGCTAAAACATGCAACCACTCAAATAAACATTCAGACCTATGGAGCCCTAAGGAACTATAAAATGTACAGTCACAAGTCCATAAATTTCTATGCTTAGTTATTTATAAAAATCCCGTGGCTGTATTAAATAAGCAGGAGTCCCAGTATTTAACTGCTGTATAGGCATTTAAGTAGTCTAGCATGGGAAATATATATCCTGTCCTTAAAATATATATATTTGAGCATAAGAACATATACACCTACACTTGGAAATTATTTCCACAGCTGAACAGGCACTGTATTTATGTTGCCTTAAAAGGACATTGTTTATACACACAAGCACACATACACAGAGGAAAAAATTACTCTAGTAGTTAACTTTGCAGTCAATATTCAATATTAAATGGAATATCCTTTTATATAGCATATTCATCAGCTGGAATGTACAAGCTTCTCTTGTTACATTTATTACATTTTTTTTCCTACAATGGTCAAAACAAAAGGATTGTTTAAACTGATTGCAAGACTGAACTTGAAGTACTGCTTTTGTTCCTTCTGAACACTCACCTTTGCTAAAACAAAAAAGAACACCAAAACATCTGATTTTTTTCTGTCTTCAATTGCTAATAGAATTTATTTCCCAACATAATGAACTATTTCAGTATTAATTTTTGCAAGTTTCACAGATTTTGTGTTATGAGTGCTGAAGTGATTGGGAGTGGGTGGAAGGAAAAGGTTTGCTTTTGTGATGAACGGCATAATTACACCTTTCTTCATTCACAATTTTCTGCATATACATTTCTGCAAAGTGTAAGGACTGGTGGGCAGAGACAAGATGTGTGTCTACTTTGCCACTGCTGCTGGCTGTGATTTCACGGGAACCTTTGCAGAGCTCATTCTTCCCCCTGGAAGGGGCCTGTAGCCTGCAGCGTTGCAGTGTCAGAGCAGGCCTAGGCAGCAAGGAGGGAGTCAGCTCCATCCGTCCTGAAAAAAACAAGGGAACTGACTGCAGAAGGAAGTAAATGCCAAAAAAAAAAAAAAAACAAAAAAAAAAAAA